>NC_058409.1:116170451-116773459 GCF_002201575.2 Neomonachus schauinslandi
ATATGTTCTTGGAAAGAACATATATATTGGTATATATATATATATATATATACCACATCTTCTTTATCCATTCATCTGTTGATGGACATCTTGGCTCTTTCCATAGTTTGGCTATTGCGGACACTGCTGCTATAAACATTGGGGTACATGTGCCCCTTCGGATCATTACATTTGTATTTCGGGGTAAATACCCAGTGGTGCAATTTAATAGCAACTTTTTCTAATAACCATAAAGGAATGGCTAAGCTGTTCTAAATGGTATAATAATAGGATTTATTTAAATTAACCCATGTAGCTCCCTGCTCAGTGGGGAATCTGCTTCTCCCTCTGCCCCTTCCCCAACTTGTGCTTGCTCTCTCTTCTCTCAAAAATAATTAATTAATTAATTAATTAATCCATGTACCATTAATTAATTTAAAATAAACTGTACTGAGTTATAAAACTGAAAGGAAAAGCCATTCCCATTAACCCAGGAACTCTCCCTAAAAGGAATTGCTGTTATAAATTTGGGGTATCCTTCCACTTCAAAATATATTTATTTATTTCCAAAAATGGAAACATACCACAGACATCACTTTGCACCTTGGTTTTTTTTACTTCATAACATCTCTTGGAGACTTTTCTTTCAAGAGTGCACATGTTTTCATTGGTTTTAAGTAACGGCTCAATATCACACTGTATGAATTATCCTGATTGATTTAATCAGGTTTTTTTTTTTAATAAGGAAACTTTGTTTCCAATTTTGCAATTACAAACAACACTATTATCTACATCTTGGGGGTGTATATATAAATTCACGAATTTATTCAGCAGCACCTTTCCAGAGGAGCTGAAGGACCGGTGGAAATGAAATGCCATCAAGAGGAAGGCTGAAGGTGTTAGGGTGGCCTGATACCCAATGTGAAGACCTCCTTCTTGCAGCAATGCAAATGCTTTTGCCCTCTTACTCCCCCCTTGTCCCAATCTTCCAAAAAGTTCTCTACACTCCTGAACGCTTCATATGAGTAGGCTATATTTTTGTCTTGTGACAAAAAAGTTCAGAGTATAAATCTGAAATGATAGGGTGGATAAAAGACACAGGGAACACAGGAGGCTGGAGGAAGAGTAACCGTGAGAACTCAAGCTACCCAGATTTCACTGACATTTTGAAAAGTGTTTCAGCCTTCCATGAGGTGGGTATCAAGATTCAAGACAATTTTATCTAGATTTCAAGGAGGACAAGATGGCCCCAGCTGACATCTGGGTTACATATTTAATGCCCAAACATCCAAGGAGGGGGAATCAGTCAAGCTAACTCTTTTGATTTTGTATAAACAAAATAACCAATTGATGGGCTGATTACTTCACTTGTTTTGGATTTCTATATACATAGCCACATGCCAGTGATCAAAAATAAAGCATCATCTTCAAATTCAGAGCAATGTACAGGACCACACTATATTGTTCACAGCAATCTATGTTAAGAACAATGTATCTACTAAAGTCACTCTGAATTCCCATTTTCCCGAAACACCAAAACCAACATCACTTACAGACAAATAATTAGCACTTGCCCAGAATACGAATAACCTCACTCATTATTTTGACTTCTTTGTTTTTCTTCCTTGTGTTAATAGTGTGGCATTTTATTATTACATTGTTATTTCCACAATAGGGTGGGCTGAGAAGGAAAGAATAGAAACCCATATTGATATTTTCAGAGGCCCTACTAAATGTTTAAGGTCAATATCAGTATTTTGATTAAATAAATTGGGGGTTTCTATGTTTTTTATTCATTCACGTTTTCATTTAATTTCTTGAAAACAAATACTGTTTCAACTATCAAAAGTGAGCCAATTACTATCCATTCCTCAAAATAAATAATTTAGAAAAACATTTAATAGCATTTGCTTATCTCTGCTTATTTATAAAAAATATTATACATTCATTGTGGAAAATAGAAATATATATATTTTATTTCATAAATATGTATTTTTTACTTCATAAATATATACATACATATGTATATGGAAAAACAACTTGCTGGCTTCCTCTGCTTATTTGCAGTTTCTGCATTTCTATACTATTTTGGAAAATGGGATCTTAATAAATTATATGGATATTAAACTAAAACCTGTATTATCAAAGCAAATTACAGAATATACTCCTATAGATATCCTTTACAGATTATTATAAATCTGGGATTATATAGCTACAACTCTATCTAAAATCAGAAAAAAAGATTAGTCTTCCTTTCACTTTTTTCCTAATTCCCATGGCTTCAATTATCATCTATTCAAAACACACCTCTAATCCAGATTCTTCTCCTGAAGTGCAAACTTACAACTGTCTGCTAGAAATAACCACTTAGAGTTCTTATGCATACCTCAAATCAACAAGCTTAAACTACCTTAGAAAAGTTTCTTCATCTGGAATTGACTCTTCCTTCTATGTTTCTCATCTTAGCTAATAGAAGCAACATCTATCCACTCAACTGATCAAGAAAAATATCTTCTGTCCTCCTCTCTCACTCCTCAGATCCAATCACTAAGTCTTATTTGTCTCTTAAATATTTCTTGGCTCAACTTACTTCTTTCCATCCTCATTGCTTCTAGCCTAACTTAGACCACTACTTCCCTTGGTTTAGTGTCACCTTGGTGACATAGTCTACATGAAGCGTGCCCCTGGAGCTGTGGAGTAGACAACATTTGGAGCCCTTCCAGCTTCATCTTTCATCATCCTCTTTTCAAACTCTACTCTGTAGCATATTAAACATTTTTTAACTCCTTAAATGTTCAATACTTGTATATATATGCCACTATATGTATATTATATATACTACACACACACACATGCACACAGACATAATTCGCTCTAGATACTCTATGTCATCACCTCTATGACCACCAGCAAGCGTAGATTGGGTGTCCCTTCAATATAATCCCCAAACACCTGTTACTTCCTAATCAGAGCACTTATTACTTTTATTATAATTATTCATTTGTCTGATTATGCCCTCCAGTGGCATCAAGGACATCTATATTTTTAGTACTGTGTCTTCAATATCTGGAGTAGACGCATAGCAAACATTTCCTAAATGAGGAAATTAATGGATCAATGAATATATGCTAATGTTTCAGCAAAAATAAGATAAGACAAGGGTCATGACCACATTAAAGCCAAGAATTATGGAGAAGTAGGAGATATTCATAGATAGGGTTAATGTCATTATTACTATTCCATCTGTAAGGTAAATTGTAGTGCTTATTCTTTATCTCCGGAAGCTGAGACTTATTAACACTACCTCTACTAGTAGAAATGTTCAAGGAAAGACTAAGATCTACGGTGCGCCATTTCCTAATTTCACCATGTTTGGAGACGACAGTTCAGCTCTAGCTGAACACAGCCAGACAACTCCCAAGGATACAACTAAAAACATTCAAGTTGCCAGCAAATTGTTTTCCAAAAGAGTGATTGTTAGGACAAAAAAATCAAGTCAATAAGAAATGGGAAAGGCATGACAAGCCATCTAATCTCTCCTGTGAGAATACTCTTTTCATTGTTGGCCTCACTGCTCATCAGGGTGACTTTTAAGTACAACCAGTGATGTAAATACCACCTTCACCCTCGGGAGGCTATTGTGCAAAGCAAAAGCTTTCATTGCTCCTACTTGGAATAAAATCTTTTAAAATCGGCATTTTCCTCAATGTGTGCATTTTACTCTAGCTCTCTCATGCCTCTATCTTTTTAGATTTTATATATATAAAAAAGTGGTGATACAATTTTGGAGCAGTAGTTTTCATTTAATTAGGAGTTATGAGAGGCAAATTTACTCTTTCCATTTAAACAGTGATTTTTTTTTCTTAATATGCTTTTATTTCATTCCATTGATGTTTAAAAATTGGAAGGGGTAAATAAGTCAGAATTTGCCATTTCAGTAGATTAAATCTTAGTAAACCTCAAGAGACTTCATGTTCATTTGCTGTGATGCAAACGTTTTTCATTGACTACTGGTCAATTAATTGAGCTGTCACCTGGAGCTGAGAAATATTTGGACTATACAGAACTTTATGAAAGTTACTTTTGTTTATTTGTTTGTCATTTTAATCTTATTTTTCCTTGAGAATCTTGTCTGTATTATTTCAATATGTTACCTCTTCACGTAATTAAAAATATTTCTGGTTCAATGAAGGAGACAATATCAGCCTTTTATCTGCAACACTGCCCAAACATTAATCTTCTGTGTACCAGTTTCTTGAATTCGGGGCATACTTTATATTACTGTGGCATTTTTAACTGAATACTTAGTTTGAGATGAAATACTTCTTTTAACTTAAATATATTTTTAAGTAACATTTATGTCATGGGTTGGTTTTTTTCCTAATACAGATAAATGTGAACAACTTAAAACATTATTGCATAACTCCTAAAATATCTTGTAGCCCACATTTTGGAAAAATTATTCTACCATATTCCATTATAAATCCATAGTTTTCTTCTTCTTTTATAAAAGACTCTTTCAGAGCTGTTTTTTGATAGCCTCCTACCAGTTAAAATCTGTATTATATATATTTTAGATTTGTTATCCTGTCCTCTTATTACTATAAAACTTATTTAATTTTAACAAATACAGAGATATTAAAAGCATGATTTGTAAAAATTAGAGGATATGTTGATTTCTTTGATATGTTTCTAATGGAGGTGCTATTGAACCTACTTTAATAAGCAGTTAAGGTATATAATTAGTAATACTTAAACAGCAACCGGTAATATTTAAAATATTCTATTCTGCTGACACTAGTTATTGCCTGAATATTATGCACTTACACTTTTTTACATAACATTTTCAAAAGTCGACTTAAGTATAAATTCTTTTTTTTTTTTAAGATTTTATTTACTTACTTGACAGAGAGAGAGAGAGAGAACATAAGCAGGGGAAGCAGCAGAAGCAGGCTCCCCGCTGAGCAGGGAGCCCGACGTGGGGTTCAATCTCAGGACCCTGGGATCATGACCTGAGCTGAAGGCAGACGCTTAACCGACTGAGCCACCCAGGTGCCCCTTAAGTATAAATTCTAAATTAGATATTGATTCATGTAAAATCGTCTATTTACCAGTTAGCTTAATTTAGCAATTAGCTTTCTCTGGTTACTGTATTTGGTACCTATGAAAACACTTCTACTTCACAATTACTGAGGAAAACTCCTCTTTAACCACCAATAAATAGAGATTTACAAAACGCTGACCATTGTGAAAACCTGCTGCAGCTATTCTCCAACTGTATTCATTGCCATCTATTATTACTTTGTTTATGATCTTTTAGCCAGTTCCAGATCCATGTGACTCTGTTCTCATCCAAAACAATTATAATTAATTTGCAAGTAAAAGTTCATGATCCACTGTTTCAAATGCTTCACTGGGGCCCAAATACATGACGTCTGTTCCATCCTCTTCATCCAGTTAGTTTTGTAACTCTATCAAAAAGGCTATTATCATGGTCTGGCATGATCTGTTCAATATGGATCCTGCTGCTTAAGGTTCAAAATTCCGTTGTCTTCTAACTGCTTACAGATTGTCCTTCAGTACTTTCTCCCTTACTTTACTCCATATTATCTTTGGCTTTTTGTTGTATTTAAACATCTTATTTATTCGGGCATGTGTACGAAGAAAACCTGAAGGAAAGTAACCTGTACCATCACTTTGGTTTTTGCAAGTGACATAGCATTTAAATGAGGTCCTTTGGGATCTTCGGTCTTTATTTTAGATTTCATTAATTTTACGTAAAATCCTTTTCATGAAAATTACTAAAAAGTTCTGCATTATTAATTCATGGGTACTTGCCATTTTCAAAGGACAATAAAACTAGGTTAATTAATGAAGAGTGTGTTGACTCAGAGGGTGCATACAATAAAACGACAGGTTCATCATAGCTCAGGTAGAAAATGAACAAATTGTAGGGCAGAATGAAGTAAATTGGAGAGGATCTAAGAATGTTTCTTTTTTCTTTTTTTAATTTTTTTTAAAGATTTTATTTATTTGAGAGAGAATGAGATAGAGAGCATGAGAGGGGGGAGGGTCAGAGGGAGAAGCAGACTCCCTGCTGAGCAGGGAGCCCGATGCGGGACTCGATCCTGGGACTCCAGGATCATGACCTGAGCCGAAGGCAGTCGCTTAACCAACTGAGCCACCCAGGTGCCCCAATCTAAGAATGTTTCTATAAGGCATAATAAAATTAACTCATAACACTTTATAATACATAATGAAATATAAATATTTGAATCTTCACAGATAAATATAAAACTGCTTGTAGAAGTAAAATATTCAGAAACTTTAAGACTTCTGGTGACTGGTGCACCAATAGCTCATTCATAGCAATTACTGGTAACATCTGCAATAAGCAATAGTTTTAATGATATCAAATACCAACTGTACTGGCTCCAATTTCTATGATAATTAAATTATTTGGTTATATATGGATAATCCTAAAGTGTAGAAAAGTTTGTTCCTTTAATATTCCTCCTGGAAATCTGCTGATATTTGCCAAGTGCTTAGCAAATGTCTTTTTCTAAAAAAAAAAAAAAAAGGAAATTCACAATACAGCACTTGTTTTCAACCTTGAAAATTAGTAACGTCTGGGAAATGAGAAATTCCCATATTATATTTCCTTTCTGTTCAGGATAATTTTAAAACATGTTTGTGAAAATTAATTTTTTAAAAATTGCAAAATGAGTATTCATGTTTAAAATGCTGTTGCAAAGTTTCTTGCTTTCTCAGTTACCAAAACTATTATTTTTAAAGTGAAAACATGTATTAACTTTGTCTTATCCTGGTTTGGTTCAGTAAGAAAGCATTTCCATTTGTAATTAAAGAAAACTCTTATTTTTAAAATCTGATTGATAGCTGATGAAATTCCAGACCAGGATTTGGCTACTAAAGGACTGGGTTATTTGAAATTTAAATAGACATGTGTAAAATGATCTTATTTTTTTAATGATCCTATTAACTGCTCATTCCAGCAGGAGGTAGGCATTCAACAATCAAAGAAAAGGGAAAATTCATTCAATTTTTTTCCAATCAAATAGCTAATTTCTGGATAATTCTGTGAAATTGAAACTGAGAAAGAGTAATGAACTTTTGTGAATTTAAATACATGAGTTAAAGGCTAACTGGAATATAATATTGGAATAGTGTGGGAAAAGCTGAAAATAATGTTTTTAATAGAAAAGTTAGTTGTAAAATTTTCTTTTCAAATTTGCTTACTGACAATGTGTTTATTTCCTTCAAGATTTAAATAAAAAACACATATAAAGGGTGACCGCAGATTTCCAATTTTTAATATTTATTTCCAACATTAGTGATGAGAACTCTTTTTACTTTTTTTTTAATTGGGGGAGTCAGAGGGAGAAAGAGAGAGAGAATCTTAACCGGGCCCCACACCCAGTATGGAGCCTGACGTGGGGCTTGATTTCACAACCCTGAGATCATGACCTGAGCTGAAATCAAGAGTCAGACGCTTAACCGACTGAGCCACCTAGGCACCCCAAACAATTTTTACTTTTTAAAGCATCTTTTTATTGTCATGTAGCTAATATGGCATGCTCATTCATGTGACTGCAACTAGAAAAACAATACTTTGAGTGGGAAATATTTAATCATTAAGAGTGTTTAATCAGGACAATAAAAAGTTATATATTGACAATGATGATCATTTGGGCAACACAACAGATCCTAAAGCAGGTAAAATGTCCCTTCTATGCCCTGTTCACCTCAGTTTCATGTACCTACCAGCACTCAATCATTGTTTGTTCAATTATATTAAACCCAGAAAGATTAAATATTTATAGTTTTTTGCTAAGAAAATTTGTATTTCCATTTTTTATTTCCATTTTTAGTAGAAACTCTAGACTCACAGAAACAAAAATCTGTCACTAAATTAAGATACATCTCCTTTAAATTCACTAAAAAAGTTTTCAACGGTTTCCATATGAAAACTGAAAAAGTTAATACGAAAATGAAGTTCTATCTCTTTGTACTTCGGCTCTAAAGCACTTATTTTAATTTAAACATTTATTTATGTTATATTTTAAAGAAATATCCTCTATTGGTTCAGTGATGGTAGAGGCAATATCTAATTTGTGCTCTACAGTCCTTGGTATTGGGAATAATACTTGGTATACAGAAAAACCTTGGTAAGTATTTGTTTAATGAATTCATGCATGGGCCTTATATCAGCCAGACTTCACGCAGAGAAGCAGAACCAGTAGGAGATCTATATCTAGAGATTTATTGCAGTGAACTGGCTTAAGCCAGTGAAGACAGGCTAGGTATGTCCAAAATCTGTAGGACCGGTTGTCAGGAAGGGGAGGTTAGAACTCTTGGTCGTGGGCTCATGGCATTGTCCTCAAGCAAAATTTCTTTTTCCATCAGGGAAGTTTTAGCTCTGCTCTTCATGTATTTCAACTGATTGAATCAGGTCCACTCAGGTTGCCTCAAATAATTTCTATCACCTAAAGACCAATACTAATTTCTCTTCCCTCACTGATTATGGACTTTGATCACGTCTGTAAAATACCTTCATAAGAAGACCTAGATTGGTGTTTGAGTAAGAGGAGGCTGTACTTTAGCAGAGTTGACACAGCAAAGAAGACCTGAACAAATGGAATATGTGCTACATTTTCTAGTAGTGCACAGAATTATCTGATTTTAAGCTTCCCATGTATTTTATCATTTTCAATAATTTTAGGAATCCTGTGTTTTGTCCTCATTTTACAGAAGAGAAACTTGAAGTTAAAGAAAGATAAATAGTTTTTCAGCTAGTGTTAAAAACTAAAATATATTCATTCTAAAGCTATAACTCTTAAAAACTATTATCTTAGAATGGCATTATTAAACAAGAAATTGGCATACAGAGAAAGGGGAAAAATGAATGTTTAAGTATGTCATCGTAGTAAAGAATTTCAGTCTCTCATTGCAATGCCCTTGTTTTCACCTCCCCTCTCCATTACTGTGTTCATCTGCGTCACTGCCCAAAATTCCTGAGGAAGGGCTAAAAGAGAATATAGGATAATTGAGATAATGATTATAAGGATATTTATTATCATTTGTGTCTTATTACAACAGAATATTTTGGAAGCCACAAAAAAAAGTTTTAGCCAACAACAGTAGGAAAAACAAACTTTTCACACGTGCAACTGTCAAAGCTTATGTTAAAATTATTATTGGTTTTTGTTTAACTTTATTCAATGTCTGGGTCTGGTTTCTAGAGATCTTCGTAACTGGAAAGTAAAAAACAATATTTCAGCTTTTTAGCATGTAATAAATGATTCTCCATGATAGTTTTTTCTTCTACTTTCTCATACTCTGCCCTACTACTTAGTTTTCTTATTTATATAGCTAAGCCCCGAACTAGTGTTATGTACAAAGCTATCTTAAATATAGTCTGGTCTTCCAGATCACGTAGAAATAACAATGAGAGAGATAAAAAATGAATTTACCTATAATATAACCAAATAGAGTGTTATTTATTACAAATTTTAATAAGCATTATCCAGTCTAAATTTATGAATTGGGACTTTGATACTGATTTTGATTTGTAAATTTCATAATGAACCTCACCCTGTTTGTTATTCCTTTGCAAACTTAGAAGTTATAATGGGAGAATGACATCATGAGAAATAAAGTTTGTAATCCATTTTCACTTCTTCATAAGAAAACCTAACCCTTTTATATGATATTAAACATAATATTCTTCTATTTAATGTTAGTGCTACAATGCTAGCTATAAATTCTGTGACTGTCCAAAAGATAGAAATGGGAGAGAACTTGCAGAAAAGTCCAAATACAGTCCAAAAAGAAGAAAGTTTTCCCAAAAGAAAGAAAAATGAAAACAGATGCAGTGTCATCCTCCATTATGTTAGCTCGTGCATGGTTCTTGCTAAAGAACATTAAATCTGCTTTGAATTATTTGTCACTTGGCTTCTTTATATTTCCATGCCCTTTTTTTTTTTTGCATTTTATTCACTACTCATTGTGTTACACAATCTACATTCTGTAAAAATAATGTTAATATACATTCTTACCAAGGATCAAATATGCATAGCCAAGTTTAGAACCTTTGCAAACCTTAATGTTTTAGACTTTGCAACCAAACTTGATCATTTGGGGGTTTGAGTTCACTTGCTCTTGGCCAAGCTGAATGTAAAAGTCCAATGAATTGGACTTTAAAAGGCTTATAAAATATTCAAAAAGCTTCCTGCACATCAAACAGCTCTTAAGACAGAACATTTTGATGAGTTTAGTGTAAATGAATCAGAAGCATATGGATTAAATTTACCTTAAAATACTCCTGGGTTTAAGAATTAAGAGAAAATGTGCTTGGCAAAACACATTTTGGGTTTTGCCTAACCCAGAACATTGGAAAAGTATTTCAAGATGTTTGATGAACCCAAATCATGGCTGGGTTCACCCATCCCTAATCCCCTTTGGTAATAGCGAAGGACAGGCAGAGGCAGATTTTAGGTGCATGAATCTAGTTCAGGTTTTTATCATGGTCATCCCAAACTATTAGATAACTTGAGAATGTCTTGCCTTGTCTAAATCAAAATGGTGCTACATGTTTTTTATATCTAAGAACTATAGAATGTGTGCTTTATATGAAGGGTGTGGTTCTGTGTAATTGTAACAGCTTCTCTGTACCCGCTCAATAAAAAAAGAGAAATCATAAGGCTTATGCTAACTTGGAGCATATCAAGAGATGCATAGAGAATTCAATATTAATCTTAATGACTATTCACTTGAATTGATTTAGAAGTTTATCAATTATTTCTACTTTTTAAAGGAACAAAAATATGCTAAAGGAGATTCAGGGTTTCAAAAAGAAGCATCATGTACAATAATCAATATTGTGCAATTTTATTTTCTTTTCCAATGATTTTTATTCCTACATAAGAAATGGGCAGCATATATGAACAAGTCATTAAATTATTTGAATATAACTTTATATTAAAAGTAACAATTCATTCCTGATTTAGGGAACTTCTAATAATACTTGAATTATTTCTCATTTGAACTTATGACTAACTCTTTACTTCTGAGTAAACAAATGTGGAGAAAAAATTATTTATATGCCATCTTCCTTCTTTTCTTCCAATAAACAAATAGCCAGGGAGAGATGCAGATCACTAACTCACATTAATGTAAATAACAGGTTCCTATGAATTGGCAGCTCAAAAATTTTAAATTACAGCATCAAACTTTCATATTATAAAATATGGCTCATTGTGGAGGAATGCTAATGATCTCAATTAAGAAAGTTTGTCAAAGATACCATCTAAAGTGAAATCTAAATGTGAGTTTTTGTAACAAATAATATATAAATGTAAGACATATTCTTGAGCCTTAGATTAGTAAATATGAATATTTACCATTTCCTCAAGCTTGAGGAATAGGTGTTTTCCACAAGGACAAAAGTTTTTATGTTACGGAGTGATGATAGGCTATTTTCTGCAATGTGATAAGAAATTACTAAGGGGATATAAAGACCTATTTGTATACATATTTATACAAAGAGGCTAGATTTTTTTAAATATTTGCTCTCTTTATTTGCTTATTTACTCAAATCAATTTTACAAATGATTAATTTTTGTTTCCAAATAAAGAACGAAGAGGTAATTGATTCACAAAATGAGAGTGTTTATATAAAAATGTGTGTAGATAAAGAACACATTTTTTTGATGTATAATTGACACAATATTACATTAGTTTCAGGTATACAACAGTGATTTGACAATTCTATAGATTATATATGCTCACCACAAGTATAGCTACCATCTGTTACCATGTAATGTTATTAAAGTATTATTGACTATATTTCCTATGCTGTACTTTACATCCCCTTGACTTATTTATTTACTAACTGGAAGTTTATTCCTCAGTCCCTTCACCTATTTCACACATTCCCCATCCACCTCCCCTCTGGCAACCACCAATCTGTTCTCTGTATTTATGATTCAGTCTCTGTTTTTTGTTTGTTTGTTCATTTGTTTTGTTTTTGAGATTCCACATGTAAGTGAAATTGTATGGTATTTGTCTTTCTCTGTCTTACTTATTTCACTTAGCATAATACCCTCTAGGTCTATTCCTATTGTTGCAAATGGCAAGATCTCATTCTTTTTTATGGCTGAATAATATTCCTCTGTGTGTGTATGTGTGTGTGTGTGTGTGTACCATATCTTCTATATTCATTCATCCACTGATGACACTTAATGACCAAAGAATAGAGCTACAACACTTTAAAATAATTCAGTTTTTCATCAACCTTAACTTTCTGAAACCCAGTAATGCCAAAGATGTTCTTACTAACCTAAAGGTATGTCATAAATATCCTGCACTAAAGATATACATATACTTTAATGCTAGCCCCTCATTCATAGCCTTTTGGATTCTTATTTACCATTTACCATTTATTTACTATTTTTTAACTTGATTATACCACAAGTATTTACTGAGCACCTACTATGGGCAAGGCACCATTGGGTATTAGAGAAATATAAAGATTATTTATTCAGAATTTCTTTTCTCAAAAAGTTTATAATGTATTATATTAAAACATGTATAAAAAGGTATTAAATGTGGAAGGTGACATAAAATCAATATAGAACATCCTATGGATTCTGCAAAGAGAATTCTTAAGCAGATTCCATGAAGCAGACATAACACCAGCAGGAAAAATAACAGCTGACAATCTTACATTAAAAGATAGCACAGAAAATGTAAAAGGAGAAATTATATTGCTTAATATATATTTTAAATCACTAGAATTTAGTGTACATTTTGTGTCATCTGAAAATAACTAAACAAATGTTATGTATAAGATGTTATAAGGTGTATACGAAGTATAGACTGTTTAGTGCTGTACAACAGAACAGCCCCGGAGCAGGGACTAGATCTTAGCAGAAGATAAATTCGAAGTTGTCTATGAGAAAAATTACCAACTGGTTTTAAAAACGTTGGGCTACTGATGTATGATAATTAAAAGGAATATATTTAGCCTGCTTCCAGCTAAGCTGATAGGAATAAATAGAAAATACTAGCCATCTATATGTGTGTTCTGAGGACTACATATAGCCAAATTACCAGGAGCATTTGCTAACAAGAGCAGTTTTCTGATATTAGAACTTGTTTATTAGTAGTGCCCATACATTCTAATTGCTAACAAGATTTTCAAATTATTATTAAGAATATTAACTTCTGCTTATTAAGAGTATTTGCAAAGATGACAGGGAGAGTTTTGGCAGGTAGCCTGTGAGCAGATATCTAAGACTGTCACTGTCTTATGATATAAAAATGTACTCTGAAGTAAATAACGGTGATTTTTAACATTTGGGGTATATACATTATATAATGTGGGTATTTCATATTAGAGACATTTTCTAGCTATATATTGATATTTATTATAAATAGATAGTAATTTCATTTCATTTATAAACCAGACACTGTGTTCCTATCTTGTTAGTTTTGTGTGTCAGCTTCATACAAGTCCTAACATGGCTACGCACCTGGCACTTGACAGCAACTTTTATGAAATAGCCAGGGAAAAAGTAAAAGATCTCAGATAGGAAAGTACATTCCCTTCCCAAAATTACTGACATGTGCGGCCAATGTTAGCAGCCCTTTAAAAAGTTTTCCATCAAAAATTATTTTTTTCTAATCTTCTAGTTCTGGTTTTCTAGTTTGGGTTATGTTTCAGTAATATGGAAACTATATTCATAGCTATAAGTATTCTTCAACTATATATATCAGATAAATCAGGCATAACCAAAGTTAGGTTTTCATTTTTACTTGTTTCTTATTTCTTTTTAGATTGGTAATAAGATTAAAAAAAAACATTCTGGGAAGTAAAATAGAGAAAGGTATAACCTATTAACAGTTGTTGTAGACTGACACATACACAAATGCAGAATAATAACAAATATGTAGAAATCACAAGAGAAATTAGAGAGTAGGGAATGGAAAGAGCTCATCTGGGGGACCTGTAGAAAGGTCTCATCTTTCCTAGCACTCTGCCCCACCCAGATCTCCTTCACTTACTAGCACTTGTCACTTAGAAAAAAAAAAAAGTGGCCTTCAGCCATTAACAAAGGTGCTCAGCTTCACCTTTCCCATAATTTCACTACAACATACACACTTACCCATGTCCATACAATTTTTGCCTTTTCTTTTCTGATCTGAGAGAAAGAGGTGGACCTGCTGCCTCATCTTTATATTTCTATTCCTCCTTTCCTAAATTTGTCTCACTTCATATTATTTCCATCCATCTCAAAGCACCTCCTTAAATCTGTCTTCTATTCATGGTCAATGTTTTATCAAAAAGTCTTGATATTCACCTTCATTTACTTACTTCCTATTCATTCTTTAACTCACCTCTAATCGAATTCCACCCCTGCTATGCCACTAAAATTACTCTTACTATTGTCACCAATAGTTAAAAGAATGGAAGATTTTTTTAAACTCTTGTGTACCTTTAATCTAATTCATTAATTTTACTCTGAAAAATCTCAGATGATAAAATTATATGATTATAATTTAGCTGATCATTATTTGGGGAAAAAAATTATCTCTCCATTTCTTTCTAGCATGAAGTCTGGTCAAACTGTTTAAAACTAAAATTTTAAAGGGCACTGTTACCTATGCAATGCCAAGCCACAAACATGCATATATACCAGGGACAGAAATGCTTCTAGTAACAGACAATAGTCCCACACATTGAGGTGTCATCAATACAAAAACAAAGTAGCAGCGGCAGACTCTGTCTCAAAGACTATATGTTAGCATCTCTGTCTTACTGACATGTTAGACAGACTACTTAGCAAAATGAAAAACGTAGGACAAGAGTGTTCCAAAGAGACCAGTGATGGAGGCAAAGGCCCTGAGCAAAGAGGAGATTGCCTCTTCCAAAGTCTGAAAAGCAGGTTAGGTTTTGGCTGTATCTCTTCATGATTTCCTTCAGCAGAAAAAGTATGTCTACCTCAACTTTAGGTCTTGCCACCCCAGCTCTCCATTTGAGGTACCTACTTGTTTTTTGAACTTGAGTGTGGTAGAGGGGGAGAAAGGTAATCATGTTTAGGGTAAAGGAAGAGAAAGGAGTTGCTAGACATAAAATACCCAATTTCACATTTTTGGTTACCCTAATACTAGTTCTGACTAGAGTAGAAACAGATTCCAGTACTTTTCTCTCAAATTTAGGGTCAGTATTTCAAACTAATATATTTATGACCAATTAGTTCCTAAAGCTATTATCAGCACATTGTATTATAATGTAATGGAATAGAATATAATAGATGATATAAAATTGTATTGGACATAGTAAGGATATTGTTTTCTTTAATTTTTTTTTACCTATACATAGATATGCACTTATATATTCACATATATATGTATTAGTCTGCAATACAAAATGAATTTATTAAATGGATTATGATCAAAAGTTGGAAAGCCACTGAACTTATATCTAAACTACGCTCTCAACATGTGAGGTGATGGAATAACTTCAGTAAAAAGTGTGTCCTTTAGGAGTGCTTGTGTGGCTCAGTTGGTTGAGTGTCCAGCTCTCGGTTTCAGCTCAGGTTGTGGGGTTGGGCCCTGTGTCAGGCTCCATGCTCAGTGGGGAGTCTGCTTGTCCCTCTCCCTCTGATCCTCCCTACACACTCTCTCTCTGTCTCTCTTGAATAAATAAGTAAAACCCTAAAAAAAAAAAAGTGTGTGTGCTTTAATAGACTACTACAACCCATTTAAAAAATGTCTTGGCAAACAAGTGTGGCATTGTGCAAGCAGCCCCAACAGGAGCCAGCACCACTCCAAAGTGAGTCTAGCCCTGAGGAGAGGGGACGATAACCACAAACATTAGTTCAGCTGTGGCCGCATCAGTGAGCTGTGAGCAGACATCTAGTCTGATGGCAGACCGTACCCACCAATGAAGGTTTGTCAGGGGACAACAAAGAGAGAGTACCCTGCAGTTCACTGTGACTGCAGGTCTGGCAAACACCTGGTCTGATCCAACTCAAGCCCAAGGAGGCCCATTAACAACACAGGGCCCAAACTCTGCCCACAACAGGCAAAGAGAGCCATTGCAGATGACTGGACAGAAGGCAAATGTGGCTCAGCCACAACAGTAGGGCATGCACAACACACATAGGAGATATCCCTGAAGTGCCAAGCTCTGGTGAATGGGGGACATTGCAATGTAGGGCAGTACAGGACCTTTTCTTCATAAGGCCACTACTTGTAAGAGCAGGAGATGTAGCTGACTTTCCTAACCCACAGAAACAAACAGAGAGTTAGACAAAATGAGACAGAGGAATATACCCAAATAAAAGAACAGGACAAAATCACAGCAAGAGAGTTAAATGAAATGGAGATAAGTAATATGTCTGATAGAGAGTTAAAATAATGGTCATAAAGATACTCACTGGATTGAGAAATGGTAGAGGACCTCAGTGAGATCTCAATGAAAAGACAGAAAACACAAAAAGGAACAAATCAGAGATAAAGAACTCAATTACTGAAATTAAAAATACACTAGAGGGAATAAATAGTAGACTAGAGGAAAGAACGGATCAGTGACCTGGAGGACAGAGTAATGGAAAGCAATCAAGCTGAACAGGAGAAAGAAAAAAGATTAACAAAAAATGAGAATAGATTAAGGGAATTCAGCATCACCATCAAGCATCACAACATTTGCATTATAGGGATTTCAGAAGGAGTGATAAAGAAAGAATTTTAAAAGCAGCAAGAGAAAGGAAAACAGGTACATACAAGGGAAACTCCATAAGGCTATCAGCTGATTTTTCAGCAGAACCTTTAAAAGCCAGAAGAGAGTGGCATGATATATTCAAAGTGCTGAAAAGAAAAAATCTGCAGCCAAGAATACTCCATCTAGCAAGATTATCATTCAGAATAGAAGGAGAAATAAAGAGTTTCCCAGACAAAATTTAAAGGAATCCATCACCACTAAACCAGCCTTACAAGAAATGTTATGGGGATTCTTTGAGTGGAAAGGAAAGATCATAAACAGGAATAAAAAAAGTAGGAAACATAAAATCAGTAAAATTAAGTATATCTATAAAAATCAGTCAAGAGATTCACAAAATAAAAGGATGTGACGTATGACACCATATACCTAAAATGTGGAGGGGAGTGAAAATTTAGTGCTTTTAGAATAGGTTCAAACTTAAGTGACCATCAACTTAATATAGACTGCTATATGCACAAGATATTATATATAAACCTAATGATAATGACAAATCAAAAATCAGTAACTGACATGCAAAAATATCACTAAAGGAAGCCAGCACACCATCAGGGAGCAGAAGAAAAAAAGGAACAGAAAAGAACTACAAAAACAACCACAAACAAGCAACAAAATGTGAATAAGTACATATTTATCAATAATTATTTTGAACGTAAATATACTAAATGCTATAATCAAAGGACACAGGAATGGATAAAAGAGCAAGACCCATCTATATGCTGCCTACAAGAGACATTTCAGACCTAAAGACACATACAGATTGAAAATGAAGGGATGGAAAAACATTTATTATGGAAACGGAAGAGAAGAGAAAGCTGGAGTACCAATACTTATATTGGACAAAACAGACTTTAAAACAAAGACTGAAGCAAAGAAGGACACTACATAATCATAAAGGGAACAATTCAGCAAGAATATATAACAATTGTAAATAATTATGCACCCAACATGGGAGCCCCCAAATATATAAAGCACTTATTACCAATCATAAAGGAAATAATTGCTATTAATTCAATAACTCTAGGAGACTTTAATACTGAACTTACATCTATGGATAGATCATCCAACAGGAAAATCAATAAGGAAACTGGTTTTGAATGACACAGTAGACCAGATGGATCTAATAGATATATTCAGAACATTCCATCCTGAAACAGTGGAATACACATTCTTTTCAAGTGCACATAGAACATTCTCCAGAACAGATCACATGTTAGGCCTGAGAACAAGTCTCAACAAATTCAAAAAGACTGAAGTCATACCATGCATCTTTTCCAAACATAATGCTATGAAACCAAAAATCTATAACAAGAAAAAATCTGAAAAGAACACAAATACATGGTGATTAAACAACATACTACTGAACAATGAATAGGTCAACCTAGAAATAAAAGAAGAAATCAAAGCATAAATGGAAACAAATGAAAATGAAGACACAGTGGTCCAAAATCTTTGGGATGCAATAAAAGCTGCTGTAAGAGGAAAGTTTAAGCAATGCAGGTCTCTCTTAAGAAGCAAGAGGAATTTCAAATAAACAACCTAACCTTACACCTAAAGGAGCAAAGAAAGAACAAACAAAACCAAAATGAGTAGAGGGGAGGAAATAATAAAGATTAGAGTAGAAATAAATGAAATAAAAACTAAAAACAAGACAAAACAAAACAAAAAAACAAAATAGAACAGATTGATGAAACCAGAAGCTGGTTCTTTGAAAAGACCAACAAAATCGATAAACCCTTAGCCAGACTCATCAAAAGAGAGAAACAGAGAAAGGGAAGACTCAAACAAAATCAGAAATGAAAGAGGAGAAATAACAAGTGACACCACAGAATTATAAAGGATTATAAGAGAATATTATGAAAAATCATATGCCAACAAACTGGACAACCTAGAAGAAATGGATAAATTCCTAGAAACATATAACCTTCAAAAACTGAATCAGGGAGAAATAGAAAATTGGAACAGACTGAATACCAGAAATGAAATTGAATCAGTAGTCAAAAAACTCCCAACAAACAGAAGTCCAGGACCAGATGGCTTCACAGGTGAATTCTACCAAACATTTAAAGAAGAGTTCATTCTTTTTCTTCTCAAACTATTCCAAAAAATAGAAGAGGAAGGAAATATTCCAAATTTATTTTATGAGGCTAGCATTACCCTGATACCAAAACCAGACAAAGACACCACAGGGACAAAAAGAGAACTACAGGCCATTTCTGCTGGACATAGAAGCAAAATTCCTCAACAGAATATTAGCAAATCAAACCCAACAATACATTAAAAAAATCACTCACTATGATCGGGTAGGATTTATTCCTGGGATGCAAGGGTGGTTCAGTATTTGCAAATCAATCAACATGATATATCACATCAACAAGAAAAAGGATAAAAACTGTATGATCATTTCAATAGAATTGCAGAAAAAGCATTTGACAGCGTACAACACCCATTTATGATAAACACCCTTAATAAAGTAGGTTTAGAGGAAACACCTTAATATAATAAAGGCCATATATTAAAAACCCACAGCTAACATCATACTCAGTGGTGAAAAACTGAAAGCTTTCCCCCTAAAATTAGGAACAAGACAGGGATGTCTTCTCTCACCACTTTTATTCAACATAGTTTAGAAATCCTAGCAATCAGAAAGTGTTCTATAGTACATCAAAAACTAATGATGTACTGTATGTTGTCTAATTGAACATAATAAAAAATAAATAAACTCAAAAAAAGAAATAAAGAAATAAAAGCATCCAAATTGACAAGAAAGAAGTAAAAATTTCACTTTTTTGCAGATGACATGATGTTATATATAGAAAATTCTAAAGACTCCATCAGAAAACTACTAGAACCAATAAATGAATTCAGTAAAGTTGCAGGATACAAAACCAATATATAGAAACCTGTTGTATTTCTTTTTTTTTTTTTTTTTTTTTTTTTCAAAGATTTTATTTATTTATTTGAGAGAGAGAATGAGAGACAGCACAAGAGGGAAGAGGGTCAGAGGGAGAAGCAGACTCCCCACCGAGCAGGGAGCCCGATGTGGGACTCGATCCCGGGACTCCAGGATCATGACCTGAGCCGAAGGCAGTCGCTTAACCAACTGAGCCACCCAGGCACCCGAAACCTGTTGTATTTCTATACACTAATAATGAAGCAGCAGAAAGAGAAATTAAGAAAACAATCCCATTTACAATAGCACCAAAATAATAAAATACCCAGGAATAAACTTAACCACAGAGGTGAAAGATCTCTACTCTGAAAACTATAAACATTGGTGAAAGAAATGGATGACAACACAAATAAACGGAAAAATATTCCATGCTCATGGACTGGGAGAACAAATATTGTTAATATGTCCATACTATCCAAAGAAATCTACAGATTTAATGCAATCTCTATCAAAATATCAAGTGAATTTTCACAGAATTATAACAAATAATCCTAACATTTGTACGGAACCACTCTGAATAGCCAAAGCAATCTTGAAAAAGAAAAAGAAAATTGAAAGTATCACAATCCCAGATGTCAAGATATACTACAAACCTGTAGTAATCAAAACAGTGTGGTACTAGCACAAAAATATACATGTAGATCAATGAAGCAGAATAGAGAGCCCAGAAATAAACCTACAATTATATGGTCGATTAATTCACATGACAAAGGAAGCAAGAATCCTCAATGGGAAAAAGACAGTCTCTTCAATAAATGGTATTAGGAAAAGTAGACAGCTACATGCAAAAGAATAAACTGGACCACTTTCTTATACCATAGACAAAAATAAATTCAAAATGGTTTTAAAGACCTAAATGTGAGAGTTGAAACCATAAAAACCTAGAAAGGAGCACAGGAGTAATGTCTTTGACATCAGCTGTAGCAACATTTTTCTAGGTGTGTCTTTTGAGGCAAGCAAACAAAAGCTGAAATAAACTATTTGGACTACATCAAAATAAAAAGCTTCTGTACAGTGAGGGAAGCAATCAGCAAAACTAAAAGACAACCTACTGAACAGGAGAAGATTTTTGCAAATGATATATCCAATAAGGGGCTAGTATCCAAAATATATAAAGAACTTATCAAACTCAACACCAAAAAAAAAAAATCCAATTAAAAAATGGGCAGAAGACAGGAACAGATATTTCTCCAAAGAAGACATATAGATGACCAACAGACACATGGGAAGATGCTCAACATCACTCATCATCAGGGAAATGCAAATAAAAATTACAATGTGATATACCTCACACCTGTCAGAATAGCTAAAATCAAAAACACAAGAAACAACAGATGCTGCTGAGGATGTGAAGAAAAAGGAATCCTTGTGCACTGTTGGTAGGAATGCAAACTGGTACAGCCACTGTGGAAAAGAGTATAGAGGTTCCTCAAAAAATTAAAAATAGAATTGCCATATGATCTAATAATTCCACTAGTGAGTATTAACCCGAAGAATCTGAAAACACTAATTTGAAAAGATACATGCACCCACCCCTATGTTTATTGCAGCATTACTTACAATAGCCAAAATATGGAAGCAACTCAAGTGTCCACCGATAGATGATGGAAAAAAAAGTGGTGTGTATACACACACACACACACACTGGAATATTATTCACCCAAAACAATAAAGAATAAAGAATAAAATCTTGCCATTTGCAACAACATGGTGGATCTAGAGGGTATAATGCTAAATGAAAGAAGTCATTCAGAGAAAAATAAATACCATATGATTTCACTCACATTGTGGAATTTTAAAAACAAAACAAACGAGCAAGGAAAAAAGAGACAAACAAGAAAACAGACTCTTAACTATAGAGAACAAGCTGGTGGTAACCAGAGGGAAGGTGGATGAGGGGAGAGATGAAATAGACAAAGGGGATTAAGGGTATACTTATTATGAAAAGCACTGAGTAATGTATAGAATTGTTGAAGTACTATATTGTACACCTGAAACAATATAACACCATATGTTAATTATACTGGAATTTTAAAAAACAAATAAATAAATTTTTAAAAACACAAAAAAACAAAAACAAAACAAAATGTTTAGGGAAAGGAAGAGTATAATATATGACAACAACAAAGGTTGGTGAACAGCTCATGATTCATTTTTGCTCCCCTCCACCATGGGAATCATTTAAAATTCCTATAATCAAATTACTTGTGAGCCATTACCTATGGCATCTCAACTAGACTTTTTATTGGCCTTTTTAATTGGATTTGTTTAATGCAAAGAGGTGCTTCCAGAATTGTTCTAGAACAGCTCACTCTGTTCCCCAAGGTAATCATTTTGATGACTGAACAAAAATAAAGAATAAGCTATTTGGAATTTGCCCAGGAAATAAAAGAAACCTGAGTTTAATTTGTAATAAATTACATAAATTAGAACATGCTGCCAAACATATCTTTGTTTCTCTACCATAAAAGAAGAAATAACACAAATCTATATGATTTTTAATAACTCTATAGAGATTACATTTTATTGAGGAATGGAAATCCAATATGAAACAAATAGAATTAAGGCATTAATGAATTCTAAATACTTTATGGGTCTCGTATCAGAGGTATACAAAGCTCAAGGTGACATTTATTTACTTCATATTTTAGTGAATAGTTTTGATTACTAGATACAATTGGAAACATGCTTCTATAAATTACTATAGAATAATTCCATACAAAGGTGAGGTAATCCCTCATAGCTTAATAATAAAGGTCCTTATTAAATCAAATATTCTTGAAGTCATTTTGGTTTCTAATATGTGTAAAAGACATTCATTATTATCTCAGGGTCATAATTTTTTTCATTCAGGATGAGGATTTTTGAGCCATATCATCTTGAAAGGAAGTTCTGGACCCAAAAAGTTACTATATTGTTCACAGATATAAACTACATGAATGCTTTTTAAGACTAGTCTGCCTTATTAGGTGGATTTGCCTCAGTTTCAAATGGGATAACTGAGGTTTACAGATGGTAAGTGATTTGCCCTAGGTTACTAAATGTAGAAAAGAGACCAAGACAAGACCTTGGTCTTGTATATAATTCTTGTATATAATACAAGAATTCTTGTATTATAATTTGTATATAGTTTGCCAGATTCAAACTAGTGGATTTACATAAAAAATCCAATGGAAATCGAAAGATTTACCCTACAAACCTTTAAAAGATAATAATCTCTAAACAAATAAATAACATTTGTGAACATAAAAACATGCCAAAATCTCTACATTCTTAGCAGAAATATCCTTTGGCCTCTTTCCTGCCTCATATTACAGTATCACATAATATGTGATTGTATTAACAATATTTAACAAAGGGTGATTAGGAAATATGTGGGTCTGCAAGGGGATTTGGTGCAATCTTAACTTCAAACAAAATACAGCAAGTTAGGCCTGAAGGCAAACCTAAAATACCCTAGAACTACCATATGTGAAAGAAACAACATGCATGCATAATAACATAAAGGGCTTCTAATTAAATATAACTTATAGTATTAGGCTGATTTTAATAGCACAATAGATCCTCCAGTATTCTTGTTTTTGTTGCCATTGCAACTTTTCTTTCCTGCATTTCAATCACCACAGATAAATGAAACTTTAGGTATCAGATTTTTTTATCCAAAGGACAACATTGTTGGTGCCAGAACTTTACTAAAAGTCATAAAATACACATATTTGAGTAGATACCTTAGACAATTGGAATGTTTGATCTTTCTGCAAGCAGGTTAAAAATAATAGCTTATCTAGTACATTTCAAAGCAAATTAGGGAATAGTTTAAAATTCAGAAGGAGCATTTTCCAGGGAAAAGTGTTGAGTAGAAAAAATGTACTCACAGGTGGAAATGTGTTTAAAAGGCAGGAAAGAGAGAGACTCTTATTTTTAAAGCTCAAACCAGTAAGTCTTTTGGTATAGTATCTATAATTTCAATTAAATGGTTTATAAATATTATTTTTTAAAATTTTTTTTTAAAGATTTTATTTATTTATCTGAGAGAGAATGGGAGACAGAGAGCATGAGAGGGAGGAGGGTCAGAGGGAGAAGCAGACTCCCCGCCGAGCAGGGAGCCCGATGCGGGACTCGATCCCGGGACTCCAGGATCGTGACCTGAGCCGAAGGCAGTCGCTCAACCGACTGAGCCACCCAGGCACCCTATAAATATTATTTTAAAGCTCACAGAAAGAATTACCTGGTCACAAAATATCTGAGAGGAGCTAAAAATTTCTTATCTTTGTAATATAGAACTAATTTCCTATCATATCATAGACTTTAAGGTAATCTTTTAAAGATTTATTTATTCATTTTAGAGAAAGTGTATGTGTGCACCCGTGTATGTCAGTAGTAGGAGGGACAGAGGGAGAGAATCTTTGAAGCAGACTCCCTGCGGAGCCCAATGAGGGGCTCCATCCCAGCACCCTGAGATCATGACCTGAGCTGAAACCAAGAGTCGGCCACTTAACTGACAGAGCCACCCAGGCACCCCTAAGGTGATCTTTTAGAACTCATTTTGAGACTTTGTGGTTTAAATTACATTTTCTATATAACCTCAGGAGCATCAATAAAGGTCTGTTCTGTTGATTTGACCAACGCTAAAGTAGAAATAGTATTATTGAGGTGTATCATAAAAGTCAATGCTAGTTAAAATCTTTTATCTTTATTTCTTTTCTTCAGTTATTTAAAAATATATTTGTCATATTTATTTCTTTATTTTCCACATATAAGCAAAGAACTTTGTTTTGTACTAAAAAATTTTTTAAAAATTTGTTTACAAAAGGCTCTTCAGAAGCATATCTTTGAATATAGTGTATCTTTTTGCCCTTGGTTAAATTTTTAAATATTTTTCCATTAGTAAAGACACATACAATGTATTTGTGACATTTGATTTCATATTAAGTAAGATCCCTTTCTAACCCACCATTAGATTTAATGTTCATGCATCATGACTATACCAACCAGCAAAAATAATATGGTTTTCTGTTATAAATGATGCTAGTATTTCCCCCTTCTCTATATTCACTGGCACCCTTCTTTCCTTTGCCCCTACTGCCAAGTTGAGTTCTACACACTTCATTTGGTTTAGATAACCAACTAATTTTATAAACTTGTATAACAGTTTTAGATATAAGTCGCATTTGGTAGGATTGCTTAGGCGACGAGTGACAGAAAGATAGTTCAATTCTTGGCAATAAAAGGCTACCTAAGGAAAGGATCAATAGAAAATTATACTCAGTTCATGGCTCATTATCATATTTGATCCATGCAAAGTCTCTCATGTTTCTAGTTATTTATTATACTTTTTCTCCATGTTCACTCCCATTCCCTTCCCTCCACCCCAGAGGCAAATATTCTAACTTATTTAATGTGTACTGCCACTTTAATACCTGAGCTTTTAATTTATGTAAAGGTGTTATGTTACATGTATCCATCTGTTTAACTTTTTTCTTAGCACTATGACTTTAAGATGTTCTTTGCCTCTCTATGTAAATTTTTACAGACAGAACAGAGAAATATGTGTTGCAGTCCTAGGCCTGCTATTAATTCACTTTGTGAACTTAAGTGAGCCATCTTCATTCTTTGTGTCTAAGTTTTCTCATTAAAATTTTTTTTAATTTATAAAAAAGGAGATTAAATTAGAATATCTCTTAGATTTTAGAAATAAACTATATCAAAAGAAAGAATGCTAGGGTGCCTGGGTGACTCAGTTGGTTAAGTGTCTGCCTTTGGCTCAGGTCATGATCTTGGGGTCCTGGGATCGAGCACTGCATTGGGCTCTCTCCTCAGTGGGGGGTCTGCTTCTCCCTCTCCCTCTGTGCTCTCTCTCTCAACTAAATAAATAAAAATAATAAAAAAAGAAAGAATGCCATGCATTTTGGATTGATAAATTTTATACATACACTGGGGAGAAAATGTTGGGAGAAGAAAATGCAAATAACCTTGCTAGTTGACAAAGTTGGAGACCATGAGACATCAAAGAGGATAAGAGGAAACAAGAGGGTACATGGCAGTAACTGGTATTAGATCTTACTTAGCATGTAATGACATCCAAAAGAGTTGCCTTTATGACATTGCCTTCAGGTTCTCATGGTTGAGCCTAAGGTATATGTGTTAGTCAGATTCCCCAAAGAAACAGAACCAAAAGAAGACAGACAGACAGACAGACAGAGATAGATGATAGATAGACAAGAGGAGACTTATTATAAGAATTGGCTCACATGATCATGGAAGATGGAAGCTGAGAAATCCCACAATTTGCCTTCTGCAAGCTGGAGAATCAGGAAAGCCAACCATACAATTTCATCTGAGTCCAAAGACCTGAGCACCAGGGGAGCCAATGGTATATATAACTCCCAGTCTGAGGGTGAACGCCTGAGACTGGGAGGACTGCTGATGTAAGTCCAGAGTCTGAAGGCCCAAGAAACAAGGAGCTCTGATGTTTGAGGGCAGGAGAAGGTGGAGGTCCCCAGCTCAAGCAAAGAGAGAGAATTCACCCATTCTCCCCGGTTTTGTTCCTTTGAGGTCCTCAAGGTATTGGATGATTCTGCCTACATTGGTGAGAGTGCATCTGCTTTATTTAGTATACTGATTCAAATGCTAATCTCTTCCAGAAACACCCTCACAGACTCCCTCAGAAATAAAGTTGTACCAGCTATCTGGGCATCCCTTAGCCTGGGCAAGTTGACAGAAAAAATTAACAATCACAGCGTTCAGTGTGAAACAAAGATCCTTGGGATGTGCAATGGGAAGAGGTGAAGTGCCTTCCAACTGCAAGAAACCTACAACAGCAGAAATAATAGGTCTTCAAGGGTGGATCAGGAAGGTTTTCCTGGGTAGCCAGTGTGCAAGTAGATAGCCTTGGGGAAGCTTTCTAATCCAATGAAGTCACATTCATTATTAATTTGGGAATCAATGAAAATCTGTATATTTTATGACTACGTTTCACATAATATCCCAGGGGAAAAAAAAAGAATGCACTGATAATTGCAGTGAAAGGAAAGGGTTTGTAAACTAATGGCGACCTGAAATTCCTGAGTCTTCATGAAGATACGCATGTATGGCTTGATATTTAGCCTTTAGAGTTAACACCTTTTTTTAAAATTTAATTTAATTTTATTATGTTATGTTAGTCACCATACAATACATCATTGGTTTTTGATGTAGTAATCCATGATTCATTGTTTCCGTATAACACCCAGTGCTCCCTGCAGTATGTGCCCTCATCCCATCCCCCCACCCCCCTCTCCTCTAAAACCCTCAGTTTGTTCCTCAGAGTCCATAGTCTCTCATGGTTTGTCTCCCCCTCCGATTTTCCCCCCTTCATTTTTCCCTTCCTTCTCCTAATGTCCTCCATGCTATTCTTTATGTTCCACAAATAAGTGAAACCATATGATAATTGACTTTCTCTGTTTGACTTATTTCACTTAGCATAATCTCCTCCAGCCCCATCCATGTTGATGTAAAAGTTGGATATTTATCTTTTCTGATGCCTGAGTAATATTCCATTTATTTATGGACCATATCTTCTTTATCGATTCATCTGTTAAAGGCACCTCTGCTTTTTCCACAGTTTGGCTATAGCAGACATTGCTGCTATGAACATTGGGGTGCATATAGCCCTTCTTTTCACTATGTCTGTGCCTTTGGGGTAAATACCCAGTAGTGCAATTGCTGGGTCATAGGGTAGCTCTATTTTTAATTTTTTGAGGAACTTCCACACCGTTTTCCAAAGTGGCTGTACCAACTTGCATTCCCACCAACAGTGTAAGAGGGTTCCCCTTTCTCCACAACCTCTCCAACATCTGTTGTTTCTTGACTTGTCAATTTTTGCCATTCTAATTGGTGGTTCTCAGTGTGGTTTTGATTTGGATTTCCCTGATGGCTAATGATGATGAACATTTTTTCATGTGTCTGTTAGGCATTTGTATGTCTTCTTTGGAGAAGTGTCTGTTCATGTCTTCTGCCCACTTTTTGAATTACTTGTTTTTTGGGTGTTGAGCTTGAGAAGTTCTTTATAGATCTTGGAAATCAGACCTTTGTCTGTAGTGTCATTTGCAAATATCTTCTCCCATTCTGTGGGTTGCCTCTTTGTTTTGTTAACTCTTCCCTTTGCTGTGCAGAAGCTTTTTATCTTGGTGAAGTCCCAAAAGTTCATTTTTGCTTTTGCTTCACTAGCCTTTGGTGATGTAGCTTGAAAGAAGTTGCTGTGGCCGATGTCTAAGAGGTTACTGCCTATGTTCTCCTCTAGGATTTTGATGGATTCCTGTCTCACATTGAGGTCTTTCATCCATTTTGAGTTTATCTTTGTGTATGGGTGTTAGAGAATGGTCGAGTTTCATTCTTCTACATATAGCTGTCCAATTTTCCCAGCACCATTTATTGTAGAGACTGTCTTTATTCCATTGCATATTTTTTCCTGCTTTATCGAAGATTATTTAACCATAGAGTTGGGGGTCCATATCTGGGCTCTCTATTCTGTTCCTTTGGTCTATATGTCTGTTTTTGTGCCAGTACCATACTCTCTTGGGTGATCACTGTTTTGTAATATAGCTTGAAATCAGGCAACGTGATGCCCCCAGCTTTGTTTTTCTTTTTCAACATTTCCTTGGCAATTTGGGGTCTTTTCTGATTCCATACAAATTTTAGGATTGTTTGTTCCAGCACTTCGAAAAAATGTCATTGGAATTTAGATCAGGATGGCATTGAAGGTATAGATTTCTCTGGGTAGCATAGACATTTTAACAATGTTTATTCTTCTGATCCATGAGCATGGAATGTTTTTCCATCTTTTTGTGCCTTCTTCAATTTCTTTCATGAGTGTTCTGTAGTTCCTAGAGTATAGATCCTCTACCTCTTTGGATAGGTTTATTCCGAGGTATCTTATGGTTTTTGGTGCTATTGTAAATGGAATCGTTTCTCCAACAATACATTAAAAGGATCATCCACCACGACCAAGTGGGATTTATCCCCAGGATGCAAGGGTGGTTCAACATTTGCAAATCCATCAGTGTGATAGAACACATTAATAAGAGGAGGGAGAAGAACTATATGGTCCTCTCAATTGATGCAGAAAAGCATTTGACAAAACACAGCATGCTTTCCTGATTAAAACTCTTCAGAATATAAGGATAGAGGGAACATTCCTCAAGATCATAAAATCCATCTATGAAAAAGCCACAGCGAATATCATCCTCAATGGGGGAAAAGATGAGAGCCTTTCCCTTAAGATCAGGAGCACATCAAGGATGCCCACTCTCACCACTATTCTTCAACATAGTACTAGAAGTCCTAGCAACAGCAATCAGACAACAAAAAGAAATAAAATGTATTCAAATTGGCAAAGAAGAAGTGAAACTCTCTCTTTGCAGATGATATGATATTTTATGTGGGAAATCCAAAAGACTCCACCCCCAAATTACTAGAACTCATAGAGCAATTCAGTAATATGGCAGGATACAAAATCAATGCACAGAAATCAGTTGCTTACTTATACATTAACAATGCAACTGTAGATAGAGTTAACACCTTAATATAACTTTATGTTAAATGTTGTCCCTTATTAGAGATAAATCTCATATATTTTGGAAAAGAGACTCCTTTTCAACTAATTTACCAAAGAAATAAATGTTATAAATCCATTCACTAAAATGTTTCAGACCATATTCAGCTCTAAAATACTGTTATTTGTTCAATTTTGCTTTACTTTTTGCACTTAAGATGTTACATTTACATTGGATCACAGATACTTCTGGCTTTTGTTAGAGGACATTACCCTAAAATTATAACCATCTTAAGGGGAGGAAATATTTTTAACAAGATTTGTTTAAAAGTGGGGGGTAGACTAATTAAAATTAAAATTCCCTTTGAATATGCCATATTTGTACTACTTATTTGTTACATTCTGTAAAATGTCTGAGTTTCTGGTGATAAAAATTCCTGCCAAAAAGGCTGTTATTTCCTGGAAATGGTTCCTTATGTTTAAAGTAAATGAATTTAGAATAGTTTCCAGAAGAGTCATCATCTAAGCAAGGACTCTTGACTACTTAAGCTGAAAACCACAGCCAGTAACTGTCTACACAGCTAAAAGTAAAACGTAGGGATTTGGGTCTAAGTAAGCCACACTGGCTGTTTACACATGATAATAATTCAATTCTATGGTTTATTAAGCCTATATTAACATTTCCTAAAGGAGGGAGAATAACTGTGTTGAATATGTCAATATTTATTTAAATAATTATCTCGAGTCAGCTATCCTTAAATGGTACATGAGTCACTGTTACATTTATACTCAATAATTATTTTGTTCATTGTTTAAAATTGAACATTGTGCTAGATTCTTAGGGTTCAAAAGTAAATGAGATATAAAACCTTAAGAAGTCCTCTCCTTTTACCTCCTCAGTATAGCTTGACATATTTTCTCCCCACCCACCCCACGCTCCCCTATCTCTAGCCTGAACTGCTAGAAAGTTTTCATTGATCTGAAAGCATCCACTCTCAGTACAGTGCCCTTAAGTCATTTTTTACACTACAAAGTGATCGTGTTTAATGCCAGTTTGATGGTGTCCCTTGCAGGTTTCGATGTTAATGTCTTCTCATTGTCCTCTGGAAAAGACCTAGCCCTCTGACCTAGCCTGTACAGTCCTGCAAGACCTCCTCCCTCAAACTGCAGCCTCGGCTTTGCTCCCCTTCTTTTCTTGTCTGTACTACAACCACATTGGACTCTTCTGTTTTAATCTCTTCAACATGCTAGGCTCCTTCCCATCTCAGAGCCATGCATGCTCTTCCCTCTGCCTAGTGCATGAGCACCAGTATCTCCTTCATCATTCCATTCCAATTCTGTTGGGGATCCTAGCTCAAATAGCACTCTTTTAGGGAAATCCTTCTCCACCATGTCAGCTCCCGGTCTCACACGTGCATAGCACCCAGCACATTTCCTTCAGAGAAAAGACTCATTATGTGTAATAACTGTTCATTCACTTATTTGATTGTATCTTTTTCCCTCACTAGACTGTAAGTTTCCATGAAAATATCTCATTGTTTTGCACAGTTGTTTCTTTTATACTTTGCTGGATGCCTACCACCCTAAATGCAATATGAGGAAGAGAAGGAAGGAGGAAAGAAACCATCTCTTTTGCCCAGAACTTATTGTTTTGTTATTGCTTTGTTTTGTTTTGTTTCTGCTGTCAGGGTGGATGCTAAAACATGGATATGTTTCCTTGAAATTGACCAAATGGCATCAGACAATCAGAATACATATCAGACATTATTAAAAAGAACTAATTTTCTTTGCTTCTAATTTTCTCAAGTTTCATATAGGACTAAGTCCTGGCTAAGCAATCTTAAAATCATGTTCATAAATAACTGCATTGTTTTATGATATAGAAATTAACACTTATTAATCCCAGTTCTCTAACCTGAGGGTCTATGAACAGAATTGTGTAAACTTTATAAAGCAAAAATCCTCCATATCCCTTACCACAATTAAAAGGAATTTTAAGGAGTACATTCTGAGCCCAGACTTGAAAGTTAAAAGCCATTCATTCTACTACTGGCTATGGAGGGGCCATGGAAAGTTATAACTGGAAGGAAATCAGGACTCATTCAGGCAGTAGTTTATGACCTTTATTTTGAAAATGATGCAACCTAAGAAGCTGAAGACCACAAAGATATGTAGTGGTAGAGCAAGTGATATGTGTCAGTTAGGACTTCCTGTTGTAAATAGGACAAAACCCACCCACACATCCTAGAGGGAAAAAAGATTTATTGGTTCCTGTCATTAAAAATTTGAGGGTAACTGGTTTCAAGTACCACTTGATCAGACAATATCAGCAGGACCTCATTTCTCTCTCTCCATTTCTTGGATCTACTTTATACTATCTTGGCTCCTTTCTCATGTTCTCAGATTCTCAAATTCCTCCCTCATAGTTAAAAAATGACTATACCTGTTATAGGTCACTAGGATTTCAGGACCATGCCCTGCAGGAAAGAGAGCTTCCTTCTCCATTTACTCAAAATAAAAGTCCATGAGGTTGTGCCTGGGTGGCGCAGTCGGATGAGTGCCGCACTCTTGTTTTTGGCTCAGGTCGTGATCTCGGGGCCCTGAAATTGAGCCCTACATGGGGCACCACGCTCAGCATGGAGTCATCCTGAGTTTCTCTCTCCCTCTCCTTCTGCCCCCCTCCTCACCCTGCTCTCTCTCTCTCTCTCAAATTAAAAAAAAATAGACCTTAAAAAGAAAAAGTCCATGAACTGAGTCTTAATTGACTCTTAACATGAAAGAATTAGATTATATACCATGCACTGGATCTTGGGAGGGAGGACCATCCAGGTGATCTTGGCTGCCAGAGATTGATGGGATAGATGCTGATATGCAAAGAATAAGTGTCCATTCCTTGGTGAAACTCTGGTATCCAGGCTCTGTAACAATTATTCCTTTCAAGAGATGAATTCATTGCAAAGGATCAATGGTCATGTTGACCATAGCCCAAAGTCACACAGCATAAGGAAGACCAGGGAACAATCTTCTCAACTCTCACCTTGAGGAAAGTAGTTGAAAAGGAATATAATCATATAACCCCATCTAGAGCAATCGGTTAGCGAGCAGCACTGTGTGTAGGTGCCCTACAACCCATCAGGAAACCTTGGAACCAAAGCCAAAGTGTTTCTCAAATATGTGTGTGGGGATGAATGAAAGGAAGAGAATGGGAATTATGAGTCTTTGTGTCTTTTGAATTGGAGTGAGTGTGATAGGTGGATGAGAAAAAGGAAACATTTTCATTTGGGTCAGACGAACCAGGGCTTAGAGGTAAACTCTCCCATTGTCTCTTAGCTATGTTGTTATATCATTTATGATATGGAAAAAATGAAAGGAGGAATGCATGATATAGCACCTTATCTCATCAGGTATCAGGAAATTTAAAAGAAAATTATAAAGCACTTTTTTAAAAATAAAGAATCATAACGCCCCCATGCCAATAGGAACACTCATTGTTAATCACTGGTAGTTTGGAAAATTATAAATTTTTCTAGATCCTGATATATACCAGTAGCACCACCTTGAACCAGCTGCTTAAACCCCTGGGGGATCATATCAAGTTCCTTAATCACATTATTATGGGACCGAATTGCTTTTTCCCAAATTTCCCAAGATATCACTGCTGGAACCATGAGAAAAGTTTTCAGTGGTCCAGTAGGTTTGAGAAACACTGGAAGAAAATAAATTAAATCCAACTTCATCATAGAACTTCTTTATAATCTTTACTGTACAAATGAACACTGCAGGTTTCCAAGTATATTATATTCAGTGATTCCCAAACTCTTTCAACCACAAAATGTCTTTAAAAGGAACATTTCTCAGGAATAATGTGCTGTACAGAATCTCATCTTCAGAAATGCAGGACCATAATCTAAACATAAGGAATAGAGCGGAAGACCACAGGGAACAAATGTGAGAGGGAGACAAACCATGAGAGACTCTGGACTGGGGGAAACAAACTGAGGGTTACAGAAAAGAGGGAGGTGGAGGGATGGGGTAACCGGGTGATGGCTATTAAGGAGAACACGTGTTGGGATGAGCACTGTGTGTTATGCACAACTAATGAATCGTTGAACACTACAACAAAAATTTGTAATGTACTATATGCTGGCTAACTGAACATAATAAAAAAATAAAAAATAAATAAAAGTCTTCTTTTTCTAATTCTGAAGGTTCTATAAATCTAGTCTGGGTTCTAATATTTAGTGAATCTTAAGGACAGACTCTTTTACCAAAAAATGGAGAAAAAAAAATAATGTACAAGTTATATTGTGATCCATGCTAGAAATAGTTTCATTATCATTTACAAAAAGGTTTTGCTAAAATTAACTCTGTGCCTTTTACAGAATCTTCTCATAACTAAATTATAATAATATCTCATCCAAAGGCAGCAATCGTTCTTCCAAAATTCTGATTTGGCATAATATCAAGATATTCATATAATGAGTAACTGGTAGTAGTTATAGCACACTAAGGTATTTGCCAATATAAATTTTAAAATGGGTATAAACTACTACACATTCATTTTCCCTGGATATATTAGTTGAAACAACTGAAATTATATACAAGTAAAATTGAGATTTTCTTTCTGAAAATTTTACTTATTAACAGATGAAATGTTTAATGTTAAAACAGTCCCAGGTCTCAAAGATAATTAAAAATGTTCACTTTGGGGAGTGCCTGGCTGGCTCAGTTGGTAGAGCATGTGACTCTTGATCGCAGGGTCGTGAGTTTGAGCCCCATGTTGGGTGTAGAGATTACTTTAAAAATTTTTTTAAAAATGTCCATTTAGGGGAATAACCTTTACATGTATAAGTAATTCCTGTGAATGGGAAAAGATTCACTTATATTAAATTACTACATTGGAGAAATTGCATGTAAAAGAAAAAGAAAGAAAGAATGAAAATTATCTGAAAAGGCAAAGGACAATGATCAATAAAAACGCTAGCCTATCAAGGCCATTAGATTCATCTGAATGCTGCATCATTATTTTAAAATGATATTAATAGTGACATCCAGCATCAGCACTGCCTCTTTTGAAATACTAATATTAGTTACAAGGTCACTAAAAAGCCAGCACGAGAGCATAGCTGATAGTCCCAGAGAGAAGATAAAGAAAGATTTACTATGACTTTAGCCAGGAGTCATTGGATTCCAAAAGCACATAAAAGGTTTTCTGATGTCCAATTTCCCAGCTTTAAAGTTTTACCCTATAAAACATGGGCAAGCTGCAGTGTGAATCTGAATTTCCTCTTCCTGTACTCTCCTTTCTCCAGTTTCACTTCCTTTCCCCTTCAATTGCCAACAATGGTCCCAACCTCTCATTTCCCCCATAACAGCTCTTTTCTAGCAGAGATTTTAATAGCTAACTTCTCTCCCACTTGTTCTGAGTTCTGCACTTTACCTGGTTATGGCAGGCTCTGCTTTTAAATTACCTCATAACTCTCTGTACGCTTCATGCTACTTTAGAAGATTGTCTTTTTTGCTTTTACTTTCTCTGCTCTATTTTGATGTGGTGGGATGGTCATCTCCAAGCACGTCTGGTATCATGCTAATAATTACCTAGAGAGCCCTCCTTCCATCTACTATCTTGAAATGGCAGACACAGTTGTTGTTGTTGTTTCCTTCAGGGAAAGTTTCTTTATGAGGCTCAGTTTCATTCCAGATATAAAAATTTAAAAATTGTGCTTCATGGTGGCCACTGGAACAAGATCACCGTGGCTATTCGGCTACCTAGCCATATATAGTCTACGGCTAGCCCAACCCTAGTCATCTTGAACCTATAATTATGTGTAGGCAAAAATCCTCACAAGTAAAGTTTTTAAAATAGCATTCCATGAAAAGTTTACCGCACTCTGTTTTCTCTGTTTATTTGTTCAAAAAGAGTAAAACTAACAAATATTCCTGAGTGACAGATGTGTCACTCCCCATGGTATCACCCCCTGCCACCACTTCAAAGCAAATCATCATCAGCAAGTGCCCTATGGCATTTCGCAGACTAGCCCCCCTTCCTTGTCTCCTATACTACAGCCCATTGCTGCCAGAATTTTCTATCTCCAATGTAAACTTAATCTTATTGCTTCTTATTCCTTCAAAATGCTTCATAGTTTCTTGTGCCCACATTTCCTGCTTCACCCTGCCTTGTACCAGTCATATATTATCTGAGCTTCAGTTCAGTCACAATAAATTTTTCCATGTTCTCTGGAGATGCCCAGCTGTGTGGTGTGTGTGTGTGTGTGTGTGTGTGTGTGTGTGATGACTTCGTTGTCTCTTCCTTCATCCTAGATTGTCCTTACCCTTTATGCTGTCTCAAGGATTCCTAGTCATCATTCTAGTGTCAAATTTCACCTCCTCTGCAAAACCTTCCTTTTTCTACTTTCCCTACCTCCACCTCCATTTATGAGTTACCTCCCCCCTCATTTATACCTCTTTGGCCCTTTTACGTATTTGTTTTATATTATCTTCTATCCGTGGATTTATATCTCTCTTGGGCACACTGTGCTTGAGATCCTATGCTGATGATCAGTAGGGTCATAAATGGCTCTCCCTTTTCCCCGCCTATCAAAACCAATTGACAAGCACAGAATTCAAGCAGACACAGGTCAAAATATCACCCTTTTAGTTAATGAAAGTGATATAAGGGAATATGGTTCAGACCTGTGTGCCAGGTGGGCTTTTTAATATTTTATGTCTCAGTTACATGTGCTCATATAACACAGGCAGCAGCAGCTTGCACAGGGACAGAGCCTAGCTGAGAAGCTCACTCCTTGGCCAGAAACAAGTAGGAACCCATGTTCCCTGCACCCAGACCGATATGAAAGAAAGAGACTGAAACATTCTGTCAGCACCTTCTCCCAAACTCATGACTCAACAGAGGGGTTAGGGAGCGGGGCATGCTCCCTGTGTGTTTTTCTCTCCGTGTGCCCACAGTTCCTTTTTCTTTCTTTTTAAAAAAGATTTATTTATTTTTTAGAGAGAGTGCACACACATGCACCAGGAGGGGGAGATGCAAAGGGAGAGGGAGAGAGAAAATCTCAAGCAGATTCCCTGCTGAGTACAGAGCCCGCTGCTGTGGGGCTCAATCCCATGACCCAGAGATCATGACCTGAGCCGAAATCCAGAGTCAGACACTTAACCGAACGAGCCACTCAGGCACCCCCACAATTCCTTTTTCTATAAGGATACTAGTCATACTGGATTAGGGGCCCACCCTACTCCAGTGTGATCTCATCTTAATTAACAACTGCAATGAACCTGTCTCCAAAAAAGGTCACTTTCTGAGGTGCTAGGGGTCAGGACTTCAAGATAAATTTGGGGGGGGAGGCACAATTCAACCCATAACAGGGTGGTTACTTTTACAGGTATTACTAGTTATCAAATACAGGCAGGAACTAACACTGTGAAATAAATTACTATACAGTGCTTTATCACTTAGAATTTTAATACTTGTGAAAGGGCTCATTTAGACTTATTTATATTTTTGTAATGTATGTCTAGTGTATATTCAAAAATATAAGTGAAATAAACTGGCTCAACTTTTCTCTATACCTTTTTCACATTTCAAGTTCAATTTTTGGAATCACTTCTCAGAGTTATCAGTAGCTGTATTTTTCCACCTAGTAGTGTCCTCTGCTCCATCAAGAGCACTGGTAATAAAACATTTCTTTTAAATGTAGTCTGACATCATTTTCAGGTTTCTCTTGCAAGCCGCTGATGCCTATTCTACAAATTCTGATGGGCGGACAATGATAATTTCAACCGTGTCATGACCGCTTCCTGGATAACAGCAATTGGAAGACGGTCCCCGATTTCACAGCTGTTCGGCATGGGTGGGAAAGTCTATGTTGGAATCAATGAAATACAGTAAATATAAACTCTATTACAAAGCCTGCACTCGTTTCCTCATGGCTGTTCTAACAAACTATCACAAACTTAGTGGCTTAAAACAACACAAAGTAATTATCTCACAGTTGTGTAGATCAGAAGTGCAACAATGGTCTGACTGGGCTAAAATCAAGGGGTCAGCAAGTGCATTCTTTTCTGTAAGCTCCAAGAAAGAATCTATTTGCTTGCCTTCTCCAGCTCCTAGAGGCCTCCCTTGCCTCTTGGCTTTCTTTTAGCCCCTTTCTTCCATCTTCAAAGCCAGAAGCACAGCATCTCTCTGATCCTCCTTCCATCAGGACATCTCCTTCTCTGACCACAGTTGGGAAAGGTCCTCCACTTTTAAGGACCCATATGATTAGAAGGAACCCACCCGGATAATTGAAAATAATCTCTCTATATCAAGACCCTTAATTTAATCACATCTGCAAAGTCTCTGTTGCCAAACAAGTAAACATGTGGACATCTTTAGGAGGACCATTATTGTGTACCACAGACCTTATTCACATTCTATTGTCTGTGGCTTATCTTTATGCCTCTTTAAGGAACAAGTGTGTCTTTGATCTGTATTCTCAGTGTCTGGCACCAAGTTGATGCACAGTAGGTTTGCTGAATATTGAAACAAACAAAAAAAAGGAATGGGGGATGTTCTTATTCATTTCTATTAAAACAAGAAGTGACATCTGCAAAGGAATGAATTACGAGTAAACATGACACATTTCATGAAAGGCAAGAAGCTCGGGGCAGTTAGAGTTTAGGTTGTATATTAGAGAGCCTTGTGATAGGAGTCTAGATATTATACAGATTATGAGAAATCTATATATGTCACTTAGAGATATGGAGTTTATTCTGTATCCAAAGAATATTTATTGAAGAATTATAAGCAGGAAAGAGAAAAGACTGAATTAAATTTAAAAAATTAGTTTGGTGATGGTATGAAAGGTGATCTGAGAAATAGAGACTGGGGTTGGAAAGTTTATAGTCCCTGCTATAATTCTAGGGGGCCTTCAAAGACAGAGGATATTTAGAATGTAGATCTTCCAGTTTGAGGAGTTACACTTTGTTCCCATTGCCAACACCCTAAAATTTTCCTGGTTTTTCTAGAATATTTAAAATCATGTCCAGACTTCTATTCTGCTCATTAGTTAGGATTTAATTATATAGAATTCCCTAGGATACACGTTTGATGATTAGTATATAAATGCTCAGAATTTTCCAGGCAAGTTTAATCAATTAATTTTTATAAGGCTGTTTTTAACTTGCTGAAAGCCAATTCACAGGGCCTTCCCCCTCTGAAGTCAGAGAAATGTAACAGAAGAGGCAGGAGAAATGACAGAGGCGGGCTGGCCCTGCTGTTGCTGTCTTTGAAGATGAAGGAAGCCACAAACCAAGGAATGTGGGTAGAATCCAGAAGCTGGGAATGGCCACAGCTGAGAGTCCTCAAGGAAAGGGATGTAGAACCACCAGAATGAAACACAGCTTTGATTTCTGCCTTGTGAGATGTGAAGCAGAGGAACCACCTAACCTATAAATTGTGAGACAGGGGCGCCTGGGTGGCTCAGTTGGTTAAACGTCTGCCTTCGGCTCAGGTCATGATCCCAGGGTCCTGGGATGGAGCCCCATGTGGGGCTCCATGTCATTGGGGAGTCTGCTTCTCCCTTTCCCTCTGCCTCTCCCCCTGCTTGTGCTCACTTGCTCTGTCAAGTGAGTAAATAAAATCTTAAAAAAAAAAAAAAAGAACTGTGAGACAATAAAGGTTGCTGTTTTAAGCCATTAGTGTATGGTGATTTGTTATGGCAGAAATACAAAACCTACTAGTGTTATAAGTGTTAAGATAATTAAATAAATGTAAATGTTTTCTATTTAACTATAACTACCCATAACATAAGATTTTTCCATTTCTTCTTAAATTGCTTCTTTCTTACTCTTTACCAAACTAACCATTAGACTGTTCAATGACAGATTTATAAATATCTTCCCTACCGTCACCAAACTAAATCTTAATGAAATTTGGGTATATCCTGGCTAGCATCCCTTGGCCTCAAATTCTTCCTCCTTATCCTAATCTAGACATTGTATTCAAAAAGAAGGGTTACATAGCACTTAAAAATATTGGATTTGCTCCTGGATTTTCCAATAGGGCTGTTTCTCATTATGTGCCCTAGCTACTTCTGCTTCCTGTAACACTGAGAAACAAGTCCAAGTACAATTGAGAGGTTAGGGTCCTTCAACCTGATGCAAATTGATTTTATTGGCTCTATATAGGCAATAGGCTATTCCCATGTCCAGCTATACTATGGATATTCCTTCAGTGTTCCAAGGCTTTCCTTATAGGGAAAAGGCAGCAAGCATTGCCATTGACTGGAAGAAGAAAACAAAGAGGCTAATTTATAATACCTAAGACTGAATGAAGACCAAAATGAAGTCTTTGAGAACTAGGAAGATATAGAGTAAATAACCTCGAGACTACTGGTAAGGCCAGGGAAATCATGAATAATCCTGATTGGAGGATTAATAACCTTCCTGCTGCCTAGAAGGAAGGTAGGTCTCCCTTCCCAACCTATCACCTTGGACCCCTCCTTCAGCATCTCTTACAGTGCAATGATAACCTAACCTCATCCACTGAGGGGACAATGATGGGAAAAATCAAAATCAGCCCCTCGATAGTCAGGTACAGTATTCCAAAAATTAAAACTTTAACCAATAATTTACTTCCTCAGTGCAAACCTCCCTTTTTTCTTCTGAACACATGCTATAATTCTGTTTCAGATGTATATCTGAATAGCCTTTTAGATGTCTACATTACCTTGTTTACTGTGACTCCTCTGGGTTTCTAATATGTATCTAATCTCCTTTTGAATGTATATTTTACCTGTTTACTACTGCTGTCTTGTAAACTTGAATTATTTTTCAAATGTACAAGTTTGTTTGCATCTGAATACAAGGGACTCCTTCCCCTGTGCATATCAAAATAATTTCTGAATCATAAGAGGTTGGAGGATTTTGAGCCATTTTCCTGACATGTAAAGAACTGAGGTGGGATAGGCCCCAGCTGTAGGTTTGTAGAGATTCACCTCAGCTATTCCTGTGTGTATGTATTGAGGATATATTACAAATTGTTTCAAAACTTTCATTAATAACTGTGTCACTTATACATCCTCCTAAATCTATTATTCTTTAGCTTTATCCTTCAGCTCTTTGTTCAACAATAGTTTTTTATTTTCTTACAAAGACTATAAAAGACCTAGAATTTGAGCAGAATAAATGAGAATATTGGTTTGAAAGATCAAGGTGTCCCAGCTTCACAAGACATGCCATGTTGGAGGGTGCTAATTCATCATTATAGAAGCCTGAAAATTTCACGAATGGAAATATTCTATTGTCACAGAGTGGCCCAAGTCAGTGCTGATCCAAGACTACAGAATTCCCTTCCAGGTTAAAACCAAGGGTCATGTAGAATTTGTCTCCAGTTGTGATTATGGTTCTCATCAGTAGGAATCAGAGGATTCCCTTTACAAGTATTAGATGGCCTGGGATCGAGCCCCGCATCGGGCTCCCTGCTCGGCGGGAAGCCTTCTTCTCCCTCTCCCACTCCCCCTGCTTGCATTCCCTCTCTCACTGTGTCTCTCTCAAATAAATAAATAAAATCTTTAAAAAAAAAACAAAACAAGTATTAGATGGCAAGACTCGGGGAATAAGGTACAGGCATGAATCATTCTGAGCTTCACAGAAACAGTAACCTAGCAGTGTACAGTAAGAGTGAGGGGTTGTATGTATGGACTGAGTTGTGTCATCCCCCCCAAATTCATATGTTGAACCCCTAACCCTCAGCGTGACTATATTTAGATATAGGGTCTTTAAGGAGCAGGCCCTAATCCAGTATGACTGGTATCCTTATAAAAAGAAGAAGAGGAGCCAAGAGGCAGGCACACAGAGAAAAGGCCATGTGAGGACACATAAGAAAGAGACCAACTATAAGTCAAAGAGGCCTCAGGAGGAACCAAATCTGTGGATATGTTGATCTTGGACCTCCAGCCTCCAGAAGTATTCTGGAAATACTCTACTGTGGCAAAATACAGAGGTCTCTTTAGAGGTCTCAGCTCTTCCTTTTATTTTACAATTTTAATCAAGTTTTACAATTTTACAATTTATTTTACAATTTACAATTTACAATTAAATTTACAATTTTATCGCTTGGCTCTTAATGATTCAGAGGGTAAAGAGTATGCCTACAAATGTATGGCCTATTTCAAATGTTTGCATTCATATGTAACACAAGTAGTGCAAGTTATGTAAACCACCTGTAAATGCAGTAGCACTACCGTCTTTTTCTTTCTCACTGCCTATACAATCATCTGCACATCCAATCCCACACTTCCTTCTGTTATCTAAGTTAAAGCCAGGAAGGATGCTCCACAGACATGATTTTTTATCATAAGGTTGAGCCCGATGTTCATTTTCTGAGAGTTAAAGTCCAGATTGCTGTAGGTACTCCTTCCTGGGGTTAAACCATCTCAAAGGCTTCTTCTTCCTTTCCACTTCCTTCATAATCCAAATTCTTCCTTTCAGGCTCACCTCATCCCATCTTCCACTCTCTTGCTCCAACAGTTGCCATACACAGAGCAGAGAATGGAGGCCGAATGACAGAAGACTGAACTATAGCAACTATGCAGAGGATGAAGGAGAGACGGTCCAGAAGAAGCAATGTTTCTTTTCAAACAAGAGTGGCAATTTGTGGCTCTTGAAGAGAGTAAGACTAAGCCTGATGTCCTGATGCAGTTCAGGAGCAAGTAATATAGCATAGAGAGGTCTCAATTAACCTGTGCCAAGCTGGGAACTCTGTATCAGGTAGACCATAAAGAGAAGGAATTTAAACATGGAGAGAAGGAAGGAGTAACCCTTCTTCAGGATTCCGTGTGTATGCTTGACCAGCTAACAGTATGGTTCTTTTTTAATGGACTGTATAGTACACCCTACCTTCTTTGGTAACTTACATAGTGCCTTAACGTTTTATAGCAAATTCCCACAGTCTAAGCTACTTGCCACCTTGGCCTACAAGAGTGAATCCTAAGAATTCTCATCACAAGGACAAATGTTGGGGTACCTGGGTGGCTCAGTCAGTTAAGTGGCTGCCTTCAGCTCAGGTGCTGGGATCAAGCCACTCATCAACATCGGGCTCTGTGCTCAGTGGTAAGTCTGCTTCTCCCTTTTCCTCTGCTGTTCCCCCTGCTTGTGCTCTCTAGCTTGCACTTTCTCTCATAAATAAATAAATAAAATCTTTAAAAAAAAAAAGGAGAAATGTTTTCCTTTTTTCTTTCCTTTTTTTTTCTTTTTATTGTATCTATATGAGAAGACAGATATTAGCTGAACTTACTGTGTTAATCATTTCACAATACATATAAATCAAATCATCATGCTGTACACCTTAAGTTTATATAGTGATATGTCAATTATTTCTCAGTAAAACTAAAAAAAAAGTGATTGTGATAAAACTTTTATAAAAAATTGAAAAACAAATCAAATGAAGGAGAAAGAGGCCTTCCTACGTTTGTGTGTCCAGGCACTGGACCTCTGCGGTGGATAAAGATGGAGGACCTCCATGATAATTAGAACCAGGGCCCATTGCTCATCAAAGAAACAGGCCAAGAAGGACAGAATAGAAAATTCATCCTCATCCACTTCAGGCAAGATTAAGTGTAGAAATATCTGTGTCATCAGCCAGGGAGAGCTTGACACCAGTTTTAATTGGAAGTAAACAGAGAGTGTAGAGGAAGGGCAGGCTGACTGGTCAAATGGGAAGCTTTGATCAGATTTCATTAGGTCATCTCATGCAGAAACAGGCTAAAATTTACAATCAGACCAACAGTTTCTCTAAGAGTGGACCAAAACATTATCTAATATATATTTTATATAACAGAAACTTCCCAGGATCTAAGTTTCTCTATCTTTAAAATGAGATAAATGGTGTCCCTCCTTTACAATTCTCATAGAGATATTTTAATAAGATACTTCCTCTGATATCTGTTAAGTTCCTTTGAAGAAAAACAGAAGGAAATAGAAGACATTGTTAACGTTGTAAACAAGACTATTTGTTGTTGATCTGCTTTATTACATAATTTCTGAAAAGCTCCCCTACCTCCATGCTGTTAGGCAGAGAATTTTACCTAACTTTTCTAAGTGATGTTTTGGTAGGCAAAGAAAACAAAGCTATACATCTTAACTTAATCAATGATTCATTCACATTTTAGTTCAAATGAAAAAACCTGATGCACTTACTAAGAAAATAATTGATGTCAAGGTAGCTGTCCTAGATAGAGTAGGTTACCTTAAAATTTGAGTATGTACTAGGAAAATAGAATTTAAATTTATTTCTTCTAATAACCCAAATAAATGCAAAATCCTTATTAGTTTTCAATGAGACATTCTTTAAAAAAAAAAACCTATTAAGTCAGACCATTGAATGTGAACAAACTAAATAGATTGCTTTCAGTCTCAAAAGAATGAGACTTTTCTTAGGACCTAATTAGCTTTCTTTTTTAAGTCAAGGGGATCTGCTCAGAGTCAGGCCACCTCTTCAAAGCAGGCCCAGCAAACTCACATTATACAAGGTCATAATCAGTAGACAGAGTTTCCAAGCACGTCAGGTCATATTTTCTTTAGAGGTACAGGAAATGGAGTAAAGTCAAAAAGTACAGGTTACCCCACAGGCCAGCAAACAATTCTGCCAATTACTCCCTGGGGTAGTCCAGCACCATTGAAAGAGCCTGCCCGTATAATTAATAGTGACACAAGCATTTGCTTCAGTCAAGTTGACTTAAGTACCTAACTGAAATAGTCACTAAGCCATACGAGCAAATACTTCCCTTTATTTGCATTTTTAACATAAGAGATTCACTTAGAGTCTTTAATCTGTGCAATCAATTTATAAATAGTTCATACTTTTTTAAAACATAGGTAAAGCAGATACTTTCTCCTTTAGATAAAAATAAAAATAGATATTTGAATTTTATTTTAACTAATAATTCTAGATACAGTGCCACAACGTTCAGCAATCAGTAAAATTAGTGTATTTGCTTTCTTCTTCCTTTTTTGTAACTAATTTTCAAAAGTCAAGTACTTTGAAATATTAGTGATAGACATGTTTCAAAAAGCTATGAAAAAATATAAATTTTGAAAAAAATTATATTCAATGCATTAAAGATACTCAGTGGCACAGGGAATCCAAGATGATTCTTAGAGAAAGTGAATATTTTATTTTTATTTTTTTATTTTTAAAGATTTTGTTTATTTATTGGAGAGACAGAATGAGCAAGAGAGAGAGCACAAGCCGGGGAGTGGGGGAGGCAGAGGGAGAAACAGACTCCCAACTGAGCTGGGACCCCGATGTGGGGCTCGACCCCAGGACCCTGGGATCATGACCTGAGCCAAAGGCAGACGCTTAACCAACTGAGCCACCCAGGTGTCCCCAAAATGAATATTTTATATAAATAAACCCACAGGGAAAAAAAAAAGCACTTCCCTAATTTTTTAATCTGGGTTTTCATATATCAAATTGATACACAAATTTGAGCTATACTTACGTACTTAATCAAATAATAGGTATTAAGTTAAGTGCATTCTCACTTGTGGTTTTGCTCAGTAAAAGAAAGGTTTATTACAATTTCTCCTGTAGTGACATCGACTGCCATATTCGCTTTTCTCTGCTTCAAAGTGATGTGATGCATGTTGTATTAGTTTCCTACCGCTGCTATGACAAATTATCCCAAAGGTAAGGGCTTAAAACAACTTCCCGTTAATTCTCATGGTTCCATAAGTCAGAGTGGGCTGGCTCCACTGGTCTCTGCTCTGGATCCCAAGAGGACATTATCAGCTGTGTCAGCTCATTGTCTCTCAGAATCTGCTTCTAAGCTCATTCAGGTCCTTGTGGTTATAGAACTGAGATGCCAAGTCTTTGCTGGTTGTCAGCTGGGGCCACCGTCAGCTCCTAGAGGCTTCTCCAGTTCTTGCACCGAGGCCTCTCCACCTCAGACTAGCGATAGCGCACTCAGTCCTCATGCCTGGAATCTCTCTGAATTCCCCTTCTGCACTTCTCCCTGACTGCCATCCTCTTCCGCTTTTAAAAGCCCTATGAGACACTGAGTTTACACAGGGAGTCCAGGATAATCTATTTTAAAGTCAGCTAATTAGTAATCTTAATTCCATCTGCAAAGTCCCTTCACAGCAGTGCCTGGATATTGATTAACTTGGGGGAACATTTTTAGCATTCTGCCCCCACACTAATGGTCACATCACAAGTGGCTCAAATATAGCCACAGGAAGCATTTTTTAAAAACCCGTAGTCATCTTTTCCACAGGGATTAAGAAAATAAACCTTGACTCTGCCTTGGCTCCCCTAAGGAATCTCAACTAACTTGCACAACCAAACGTCTTGAAAAGCTACAGAATACAGAAAGCAAGCAAACTACAACTAGGAGAATTAGGAGAGAAAAGCAAACCAACACCAGATATTATGAATATGTTGACCTTTAATAATGCTGAGATTTTAAAAGAAACTTTATTCTGTTGTTTACATTGTGCCACGGCCACTTATATCTGTTAAAGGTAAACATGTGTTTGTCATTTAAGGGCATATGCTGCATGCTAGACCTCATGAGAGATTTTTGCATTCAAATTTATAAGTGCTTTTACTGGAAAATTTCTTAAGGAAAACTCCCGGATTAACTATCAATTTGTTGCTTGTATTTAGAATCTTTAACACTATTTAGGTGGAAATGTTGAAACGGGTCAGAACCAAGTTTACCAGACGGCATTTAAACTATCCACTGCTAGGGTTAAATATGTCTGGACGTTAATTGGTGGGGCCCACAAAAGTTCTACAGAATTTCTTTTGCATTAGGCTTGAAGAGCCTCCCAGGAGAGAATTGTTACTGAAGGGATGAGCCAGGTATGAGATGGCCTTTGTCATCAAAGTAGAGTAGGGGTGTTGAGTACAGTGTGGACTTTGTCAGTCAAAAATAAAACAAGTCCTATTTCTGGGAAGCACTTCTGGGAAAAATAACACCTGAAAGATCTAGTCAAATGCCTCTGTTTAACTGCAGGAACACTGGGGAAATATAGTTCTTTATGTTATCTAAGAAGGAAAGGAAAAGCAGTGAGCAGTATTCATGTTCATATAGAAGTGCTAATTATTTTTTTTTATGTTGATTTTGCAGCAGGTCACTTTTCCAAATTCTCTTATAATTTCTGGTTTCAATCATTTATGATCTTGGATTTTCTATTAGATGCTATCTAAAATAATATCAATTTTGTCTATTTCTTTCTTTTCTTTACCTCTTCATCCCCCATGTATTAGTGGACTTGTTTCAGCAAAGGTGTAATTTTATCTTATTCCTGAGTTTAACAGAAATGCTTCCAGAGTTTCACCAGAAAGTGTGTCTTTTACTATAGGTTATTAGTTGCTACCTTTTACAAGGCTAAAGAAGTTCCCTTATAGCTCTTATTTATTAGGAGTTTTTGCAAAAAGTAATTATTAACTGTTTCAAAGTCTTGGTCTATTATGATTGTATGTTTTTCTCTGATCATCTTTGAATATAGTGAATTATATTGATGGATTTTTTTAATAATACTGTGTCATCCATGTACTCCTAGGATATAGTCTGTTAGGTAATGTAGTATTTGTGTGTGTGTGTGTATGAGTCTGCATGTATGTTAACATATGGCTGGATTTAATTTAACATTTTAGTCAGGACTTTTGTTAAGTGAAATTGGCTGATTGGCATTATCTGGTTTTACTATCAAGGTCATGCTGTCCTGCTAAATTGACTTTGTAGCTCTCCTTTCTTTCCTTATCTAGAAAATACGTTAGATATAACAGAATTTCCATTCCTAAAATTTTACCAAAACTTACCCGTAACACCATTTGGTCGTGGCAGGCCAAAAAATGGAAAGATTTTTGGCTACTGATTCAATTCTTATATGTTGTTTTGTCCATTCAGGTTTTTTTTTTAACATGTTTATCAATTTTGATAATTTACATGTTTCCAAAAAATTATTGATTTCATTTAGTTTTTCACACATATAAGATTGTTTACAACATTCTCTTTTTTTAAATTTCTGCACTACTTTGCCTATGCAACCCATTTTATTCCTAATACTGTTTGAGTCCATTCTTTTATTGTTACTTTTTGTGCAATCTTGCCAGACTTTTGTCTCTCATTGTTTAAGAAAAACAAAGTGCTTTTGGTTTTGTTAACATTTGTTTTTGTATTTGTTAGTTTGTTCATTAATCCCTAATATTTACTCCTTTTATTTTATTCTATTTAATTATACTTATTTTCAATCCCACTGACTTCTTGAGTTAATTGTTTAGCTTACTTATCATCAGTATTTCTCATTTTCTAAGAAATAAATTTAAGGTAAAAATTTTACCCTAAAGTGATATAAAGATCCCATAATTGTCCTAATGAATTTTTATTTAAACCACGCATTGTTGAGAAGTCTGTTAAGTTGCAAATTTATATAGGGAGTTTCATCACTATCTTACAGTTGTTGGTATTTAATTTTAAAGCATCATATTCAGAAAAAGTAATCTGTAAAAGTCTAATATTTTGAATTTGCTGGGATTCCCTTTAGGGCCTAATATACCATCAAGTTTTGTATTTTTTTTAAACATGTTAATCTGTTTAGTAAAGTACATGTTTCTAGAAAATTGCCAGTGTTATCTAGGTTTTCAAATGTATACACATAAAATATCTTTCAGGTATGTTTTTACACAACGTGTGCTCTGTTTGGGCCCTGCAAATATCTATGTGTATCTATCAGGTCAGATTTATCAATTATATCACTAAGCCACTGATGTCAATGTTTGTTTCTTATCTGCTGATTCTGTGAGATTGTAATCTCCTAGAATGATTATAAAGCTCTAATTAATTCTCTATAATTTTGTTAAATATTTCTTGATATATTTATTTCCAGTTTCTGATATTAGGTCCATGAACATCTGTAATGATCACATCTTCTTTGTGGATTACTTCACTTATGCACCAAAATTCTTCCCCTTTGTTCTTTTTAATGTTTTTCACATTAAATATGATTCTGCCATTTATATTGCCCTCCAACTTTCTTAAAACTAATACCTCAAAGTGTGGTCCTGGGATTCCTGGTGTCGCTAAGACTCTTTCAGAGGTTCTATGGGGGCAAAACTGTTGATCTTCTTTATCTCTTTTATTCTCAATGTCTCACCAGTAACAGTGGGGCTTTCAGAGACTGCATGACAAGTAACATGACAACATATTGAATGTAGACACAGATATGAGAATCCAGTTGTCCTATATAAACCAAGAAATTAAAGATTTGCAAAAATGTTAATTAATGCCACTCTTCACACTAACCTATTGTTTGTATTGGAAATATAGTCATTTTTCAAAAAAGTTATATCAACATATAATAGATTTTTATTGTTACTTTAAAAGGCACTAATTAGCATTTGTTTTACTTTTCTTAGCATCTATTGAATTAACTTCTTTCCTTTACCAATCTATTTATAAAAATACTAATTATTACTTTTATAGTCTAAACTTGAAGATTAACATAACATATATCTTTAAAAAATCAGTGTCCCTATTAAAAAAAACGTAGAGAATTTTGCACTATTTTACATCTTAACATGGCCTACCTGCCAACCCATTTCCCCCAACACCGTCATTTAGCATTCCTATATATTTGCTATGGGAGGTAGAATTTTTAGCATATGTTTATTCTGTTACCCTTTTTCAGAAGTCATGGCATTTTTCCAATCACAGACAATTTTTGCCTTAAGGGAAACTCTGGTACCTGCTAAGATAATAAAAAATTTTCCCCTTACTATCTTAATGGTTTCATAGTTTCTTAAAAATAAAAAAAAGCATGAACTTGGTCTAATGTTTAAGTCTAACATGTAATCAATGTTAATCTAATACATCTTCTGATCTGATTTTCCACTCTGCCCCTGTTCAAAATATACACCTCAACCGAACTAGATTACAGGATATTTCCTAGACGTGTTCCATCATTTACCATCTCTATGCCTATATCTATTCTCTACTTCTGCCTTGAATTCCCTCCTCAGTCTTCAAATTTCTATAACCAACTGGAACCACAATCTGGTACGAAGTCCCTTCCACAAAGACTTCCCTGAGAAGCCCATATGGAAGCAATTCCCATGCACTGAATTCTTAAGCATTTTGTATCATTCAAAATGCAGGTATATTATGCTGCATTGCTTTGTAGTTATTTGAGGTTTTAGCCTATTTCCCCAATTACATTGTAAGTTCTTTGAGGGCAGAAATTATTTAGCCCATCTTTGAATCTCCCACATCATTAAAAACAGGTTTATTTAGAAAGTATGAAAACTAATAATTTTCAGAATTATCATAGTCAAAACCAACTGCCATAGAGTTAAGCAATTACTTTTTGGTCTTCTGATATCAGATCATGAGGCATTCCTGGTACAGGAGAAATATTCTTAGAACACAGTGGGTACCCTTGGCTTGGGAATACTGGGCATCATTCCACCAAGCAAGAAAAGAGTTGCAGCTTGGGGTCTCCTACATCCATGCTCTGCATTCAAGCTTCAGCCAAGCTTCAAGAAACAACAAAAGGAATAGTCGCTTTACCTATCACCATTGCCTTTTTCTCTTCTGCCATCTGCCAAATCATCTTAGGGCACTGCTGGAAAAGAGCTGATGAAATCACTACCTATTTATCTTATTAGCAACCTTAGTCCAAGGGCATGGTTTCTAAAGCACTGCAAAACATTTTTCAATAACATTTGATGCTCTTTTATCAATACCCACAATGCATATCCCAAAAGGAAAGAAATATAGCAAATTATTGAAATACAGTGTGCCTACCTTACAAAGGAGTACATTTGCTAGCAATGATTTTATTTACCCTAATTCCCTCCATTTTCACAAAGACATAACCATCAAAACTGAAGAATGTATTTGTGTATGTAAAGTATAACTTACAATAGTTTCCATAGTCCACTTCTCCAAATATATGTCATCGGCTATCTTTAGTTTAGTCCAATAAATTATTATGAAGTGCCTGCTATTTTCCAGATACTATATTAGGCAATGAGTATGTGAGCATGAATAAAACACAATCCCTGTTCCCAGTGTGCTGGAGGCAGCGGAGGAAATGAACACCTAAAGAGGTGTCAATCTAATGTGGTAGTATCTCTGATAAAAGGTATTATGACACATATTGGTTTCAAAAAAGGCTTACATGATGCGTTCATCTCTGGCCAAATGCTTGAAGGTGAGACATTAGCCCGATGATTGTAAGTCATTTCAGATAGACGTGTAAAGTATTATTCTATTATTCTGTGACGAGTACCAGGAGTTGGGGCTAGTTGGTTAGGTGATGGACAGGATCTTGTATTTCATGATAATAAGCTGAGAGTTAAGTTATGGTTAGCATCTTCCAAACTGTGTTACACAGGAAGACTAGAATTCTACAGGTCTGGAATTCTATAGCAGGTTCTCTTTGGAAAAAAAAAATTCTATAGTCAAAATAATCTCCCTTTCATTGATTCACATTGAGAATTTCAAAGTCTATGAAAAGTCCTGAAGTCAAGAAGCTGGCTTCATGTTAACCCAGCAGCTCCCGAATTTATTTGGCTTCTAATCATTTTTTTCACAGAATAGCTGTTAACATCCCATGTGACTCAAGTGTTTTATAAAACAGAGTGTGGGCAATATTGGATATAAGCAATGGAGTAGGTACTGGGATCATCACTTTACATATATGTTGATGAATTTGGACTTCATTTGGCATTTAATAGGGCACCATCAACACTGTTCCAGCAGGAAAAATGGCTTGATTAAAGCCAAGATTTGGGAATGTGACTCAACAGGGATGTAAGGATGGATTGGAGGGGAGACAAGCAGGAGGTTGGAACACCAGTGAGGAGAATTCATTCTTGGAACAGTTCAAAATATAAAACTATAAACATATGTTTTGGAAATGTTTCTAGATTTAATAAATTCTATGATAAAATACTAGGGAGATTTCTTTGAAAATCCATAACAGATGCCAGTAAGAGTACTATCCACCTTATCATCAATTAACATATATTTGGGATCTCCAGGGAACATTATGCATGTATATAACAACCAAAAACAAATTGCAACAGGCTTGCCTTGTTGTCAAACTGGAGAAAAAATGATCAAGATAAGAAAAATTAATTTCAGGTTGATGCAATTACTGTGGTCAGTCATTACTCAACTGTTTATTAAGCACCCACAGACTGCACAGCACTTTACTAGGTCCTTGTAAAATACATATATTAATAACAGAGATTTTTTCCACCAAAGTAACATTGAGCTCCCTGTGGCTCATCAATGCTGAGTGCAACAGAAGAGGGAGCCACCAATGAGCCGCCATTAAACAATTCTGTTCAATGTCAAATCAAAGAAAACAGACCTTTAAATATTTCATCATTGAGAGGTATTGAATTAGATAACTTACAAAGTTTAAAAAATATATGTCTGTGATTGGGGGTAATCTTGGAATAACTCAGAAAGTCTGGGCCATAATCAATTCTAGCACTTCAGAACTAGGCTAATAAATAATTTATATATTCATTATGTCATATATTGAGCACAAAACATGTCCGGCACTGAACAAAGGACTGAGAATATAGCAGTGAACAAAATTTTCTTAAACCATTACCGTGTGGAGGTTGAATTCTGACAATGCAAGCAGATCTTAAATAAGAATAGTTATTGATATGGATATAGACAAAGATACACATAGACATAGATATTAGTGTGATAAATACAATAAGAGAAATTAGAATATAGTAATAGAAGCTTCCAAATTTGGGGGAACTTGAGAGAAAAATGTTTCAAGCAGAAAAAATAACAGGTACCAAGGCCCTAGGGCAGGACATCTGTGGCTAGTATTAGAATGAAAAATAGAAGGAGCAGAATGAGGTGAAAAATAGCAAGATGTAGATCATTTGGGGCCACTGTAATGAATCTAGCTTTTCTCTGATTGTCTAAGATACATTGGGAGGGTTTTGAAGAGAGGGGATATAGGTCCTAACGTTACTTTAAAGGATCACTGTGGGGGTGCCTGGGTGGCTCAGTCATTAAGCATCTGCCTTCAGCTCAGGTCATGATCTCAGGGTCCTGGGATCGAGCCCTGCATCAGGCTCCCTGCTCTGCAGGAAGCCTGCTTTTCCCTCTCCCACTCCCCCTGCTTGTATTCCCTCTCTTGCTGTGTCTCTTTCTGTCAAATAAATAAAATCTTTAAAAAAAAAAGGATCACTCTGACTGCTGTATTAGGAGACGAAAGAGTAGGTTGACAAGGGCAGAAGTAAGCCAACTAGTCAGGAGACTTATGCAGTAATACAACTGAGAAATGGTGGAGGCTTGGCTGTAGGAGGTAATAGCAGAAAACTGGTCTGATTTGGGATACATTTTGATGATAGTGCTGACAAGATCTGCTGGTGGAGAAGCCAAGAATGACTTAGTCTTTGGCTTGAGCAATAGGACAGATGCAACTGCCAGATAATGAGATTGTGGAAGACTGTAGGTGGAAGGAGATTTTGGGAGGAAGATTGAGTCCAGGTTTGGACATGTTAAGTACATGATGCCTATTCAGCATCCAACTGGAGATACTGAGTAGGCAGATACCTATGCAAGTTTAGAGATCAGGGAAGAGTCCAAGGCTGGAGATAGACAATTAGGAATAAATGATATCACTAAGAATGAGAGTACAGATAAAGAAAAGATCAAGGGCTGAGGCAACAGAAAGAAACTAGTAAGATTGATTGAGAAAGAAGAGACAGTTAAATAAGAAATCCAGGAGAGGGTGATATCCAGAAAGCCAACTAAAGAAATTGTTTCAAGAAAGATAAATCAAATTGTCAATTTGTGTCAAATGCTGCTGATAAATCAAGCAAAATAATTGACTATTATCAATAGTATTGAGTATTGCATTTAGAAACAGTGAGATAATTGATGGCTTTGACAAAAAAAAAAGTTTTATTTGGAGAGCTAGAGGCAAAAGCTTTATGGGAGGGGATTTAATAAAGAGGAGAGAAGAAATTGGAGGCAAATACAGATAACTTCTTCAAGGAGTTTTCTATAATAGGGAGGAGAAAAATGGGATAATAGCTTTCAAGGTTATTGTATGTTGAATCCAATACAAAGAGAAAATTGATCATGTAACAGAGAGAGGAAATTTACAGATCTAAGTCTTTAAGTGGGATATAAAAATGGCATCTAGTGCCCAAGTGAAGATGTTAGACTTAAAAGAGTAAGGACAGTTCATATTTCCCAATAGGAAAAAGGCACCCAGATGCAGATATATGGATATATGTGTATGGGGGAGAGAAATCTTCTCATTGCTCCTATACTTTATCTAGGAAATAGGGAGTGGGGTCATCAACAGAGACTGAGGATGGGGAAAGAGATGATCATTGGAAAAGAGGATGTGCTGGAGACTTTAGAAATTTGAGTAGAGAGAAAAGAGTAGTTGTCTAAAGGGACAGAAATATACAAAATTGTCAGGTAGCCCTAAGGTTGTACTTGTGATTAATGGTCTTTAACTTAAGGTAAGACCATTAGCATGATTTTCTGTTTTTCTTCAGCCAAGTTGAATATGCTAAAGCTTAAAAGGAGTAGGTGAAGTGTTTAATTTAGCCACTGATGAGGTTTTGGAAGGTGAGAATGAGAAAACAAGACCAAGTGCAGGATTATAGAAGACCAATTCAAAGGAGTGATTATTGATGGGCCATGGAATGTAGGACTGGTAAGAGGGACACCAAGATGTGAGAAGAGTCATGGAAGAATGGAAGAATCAGATGGACTGGAGATCCTAGTGGGATCAAAAATTCATTTACAGGGGCGCCTGGGTGGTTCAGTCATTAAGGGTCTGCCTTCAGCTCAGGTCATGAGGTCCTGGGATCGAGCCCCACATCGGGTCCCCTGCTCGGTGGGAAGCCTGCTTCTCCCTCCCCCGCTTCCCCTGCTTGTGTTCCCTCTCTTGCTGTGTGTCTCTCTCTGTCAAATAAATAAATAAAATCTTAAAAAAAAATTCATTAATGTTTGAGTAGTACCAAAGGGAGTGAAATCAAAAGGGAGCCGGGTGCTCAAAACTGGTACTGCAATGAGTTAGCAGTTTTCAGTAATGGCAGGGTTTCAGAGTTTTAAGATCAAATCGTAAGAAGGGAGGAGGATAAGATGATTGGAAGAGAGAAGACCAAAGGCCTGAAAAGCCAGGATATTGAAAGGATTCTATGCAAGGCTACTGAAATTACATAGTTTTTCCCAAGGGTTGAGAACAGAAGAAAATTAATATTGAGAAGGTCTGGGCAAAGGAAGAGGAAGCAGCAGGTGGAGTAAGGCAATAGGAGTTTCCAGGTGAGACTATTTGATGTTAATCATAATTTTAGATATTCACTGAGTTGGAAAACAGCTATTAACAAATTTCAATATACATGTGGATCATGAGGGATCGTATTAAACTCAAGAATCTGATTTAGTTGGTCTGGGGTAGAGGTTGAGATTCTGCAATCATAGTACAGAAAATGGAATAGGAGAGCGAGGGGGAAGGACTGGATGAAGATTTAAGTTTAGAGAACACCAAACATCCTTCAGCAAAACTCAACTTCTTCTTGCCTTCCTTTTTTGTTTTTCTTATTTTCTTCCCAGGTTCACAGGAACAAGTTAGACTCTCATTCAAATGTGAACAGAGAAAAAGAAAGAATCCAAAATGTTAAAGCTGACTCAGCTATGAGATTTATTATTAGTGATGTCTGGTACATGAGAAGCTGTTTTAAATATGTGTTTAAAAAGCAGTGCTTTGCAAATTAATATTTTATTCAGGGCATAAAACCAGAAAGGAAAATTTTTAATCTTCCCAGAAGGAGTTACTGAAGTTCTTTGCTTCTATTTTAAAGAGAGTCACTACTAAAAAGTTATGTTGCTTTTCATTTATTTGTTTAAAGAAAATAGACCTCAAGGAAATGAAAACTGTGGGCAGATGTGGCTCATTATGATTAAGAAGAAATGATTCTGATACTAATGAAAATCTATTTCCTAAAGGATAAGAAACTCTGTATATAACACAGGTATGCAAAGAAATACATAAACTATTCCATTAGCTAAAGTTTTGGAGCAGGCCACTCCACAGTGCTTTAAAGGAAGGGGGAAGATTGTGCTAACCTGCAACATGCTTCTCCTGTTATGGTCAATAGAAAAGAAACAATATATTTGGACGCCAGCTAATTTTCTTAAGTAGCCTCTGCTGCTGGCTAGGAGAAAAGGAATCAGAGAAAAACAGGGTTAAATCCTAATGAAGAATTGCAGGTCTTAGAGATTATGAATTGGATTGATGAGTTTTTGTTTCCCGAAGGGCAACATGCAGATTAAAGAGCTTTTAACTGTTCTTGATGCAATCAAAAGGTTATGGTTGTCTGCTAAAAACTCAGTTTCAGCCACAGTTTATGTAAGTTGTTCACATTACTCACTCAGTAATGATGTACTTGGCCCCACTGTTTGTGGTCTGGTTCTCATTTGTTTGGTATTACATTCCAAGACTGCAATGACTCAGAAATGTTCCTTATTTTTTACAGTAAGAAGAAATAGCATGCTTTGCCTGAAACATCTCAAATTTAATCACTTGTCTGTGGTCTTCCCACAATCTATCCAAGCAGGTGTATGTAAGTGAAGACTTGCACATATTGAGTTAGAAGAGCCAGAGTCTCTAACCAGAAAGCTACTGAAGTTAGCTTCTTATATTCATGTGATATTAACAGAAAACCTAAACCCTTTGCAAGACTGTATAATATTCACTCTTATCAGAATTGGCAAGTAGGCTTTTCAGAATACAAGAAAAGTTTCCAGGATAAAAAGGATTAAATATTTATGACACCTCTATCAGTCATGTGTGAGGGAATGTGAAAGTTGTACTTAAATCTATTTCAAGAGATGTTATATGCAAGAGGTGTGAGAAGTGTTGTACCCTGATGTGGAAGATAAAAGTAGGGGCAATAGGTAAAAAAAAATATATGGGTAGATTTGGCCTTGACACAAAACAATTTTTTCTATGCAATATTAAGTTTTAGTGCTCCCAGAAAATAGAATGACTGTTTTTGTACCTTTAGGTCCCTGAAGACGTCGAAGAAGAAAGAAGAATCAGATGAGGGGTTAGTCTCAAATATCTGTTTCCTGCAAACCTATCTGTGTTGGATTCTAGCAGAGTTAATAGGTATTCATTAAGTAGGAAAAAAAAGCATTCTCTCTCATGACTTAACACTATTCCTGCGTTTACCCTCCATAAGCTCTTGGGTCGCTTGCTTTCTTCTCTTCCCATGGTAATTTATAGCACTCCCTTCACCAGCCAGTAACAGAATGGGAGTGCCAGCAGAAATAGAGGGATGTAACACATTAAATATAATTTAGCATAAGCATGAATTAACCTACAGTCAGAATTCATTTATTATATAAAAGAATTGTCACCCAAAAAGATTCCAAGTAAGTAAAATACAGGACAGTAGAATTTTGATCAGGGAACGAAATTTGGAGAGACAAAAAAAGGAATTGCTGCCTATAGAAGACTTGGTTAATCTTTCTAGAACATGTCTTCAGAGCGGCAGCAGGTGTCTGGGATGCCAGAGTTTACTGTGGACCGTTGCTGTTTTCCCCCCTCAGGCATGGCCCTACCAATGATTTTCAAAAAGTACCTCAGAAAAACTTAGGGGAAGGGAATTCCAAGGCTTGTTATGAGTTCAAATAAACCAACTAGAAGTCAAAGAAAAGGAACCCAGTGCCATTTTCTTGATTACTTGAAATTCCTCTAATTCTACAAGGACTACTCTGAATCTGTAAAGACTTTGTAAGGCCACATTTTTATAGTCAATATTCACCACCTCAAGTAAGTTCTCTGATGTAAGACTTCCTCTCTTGTTTACTCAGATCACTCAGAGTTAAAATTTTAAGAAACCTGAATTACAAAGGGGAAGTGAAAAAGTAGCAGTAATTTATTGAACTGAAGACTTATTTTTCTCTCTCTGAAGTGTAACAATTATAGCATAACCTCTAGTTTGTCAAGATGTTGATTATTTTCCAAACTGTAGCTGAGACGTTCTTTCTCATATTTGTGTGGTGCCAGAATTTCTAGCTATGGCCTCCTTTCCTAATGTATAAGAGAAGGCACCTGTCCAAAGAAAAAGAAAATCATTTAGATGAGGCAAGAAACGTCTACAGGTATTGCATTTATCTGGGCTTTCCAGACTTGCCACACTGTCTTTGAATTAGAAATGAACTCTTAAGGATTTCTGATTCCACTTCTCTAAAGCTCGGTTGACTCCTCTATAAATGAAGGCAATACATTACATGATTCCTAAGATCACATCCAGCCCCAAATCTTATGATTCCATTCCCACAAGTCCAATTGACTGCAACCCTATTATCTTCTACACATTGAAAAACCAGTATTTGAGTTAATCTCTCTGTGTGCTCTGGTAAACCAGCCATGTCCTGGTTGGTCCATAATCCTCTTCCAAAAGAATAAGATCTATTCTGGTTGGGGGCTATTTTAAGCCCTCTGTGAGTTCTTGAAGATTATCGTCTGTGACTCTGCAATGACTGTGACAATTCCTTAAGTTCTTTAGTGTGAAAGTCACCTGGATTTATGGATTTAACTCACCCAATCTGAGTTAGTCAATTTCATCTGTCCCCACATTAGTGAGGCGATCTGCCATACGTCACATCGTTGGCTGCTCTCAGAATTAAATAATGGCCGACATTTATGTTCTTTTCCTTTTGCTGGATAAAAGGACAATACTCTTCCCATCTTCTCCCACTTAATGACTTTAAATAGTTTTCTATATCTTGAGAGTTGTATCTTATTACCTGGCTCCTATATTATTGGTTTATCAACCATAGCATAAGGGGATATTGAAGATCATTGGACTTGGGATAGGGACATGTAGGTTTTTGCTGGCTAATCTTTGGAAAGTGTTCAGAATCCCTGAGCTTCAGTTTCCCCACCTCGAATGTTAGTTTGAACAAGCATGGCACTCAGGTAGTGTTCATCAGCTTATCTTAGCATTCTTTATCTGCGTTGCCTAAGCCAAGGAAGGTCAAGGCAACACTAGCATGAGTACTCATAAATGTGATAGTAAAATACACATGAAGGCTAGACATGGGAGAGTCCATAAGCATAGTTTTTAATATAGTTAACGTTGGGGGTGCCAACATTTGGGGAGAGCTAAACGTACAGGAATAATGATGATCTTGTTAGTCATCTAAGGAAGTTATAACCCAGTGTTGGGTCTGACACCCACCTTCCCTTCGTTGACGACTTTTAAATTAAACCAAATCTGCTGCAGAAGAGACCATAACATCCAAACTCTGGTCAACAAAGAATTCTGCTACATTGGACTAAATTTGCTAAAATGAACTTCAACAATTCCTTGTTTCTTATTTGTTTGTTTTTTCAGGACCATTAAGCTGGGAAGAATGACTTAGGTTTGCCAACTTGTAATTTTGCCAAAACAGAGATTTAAATGAAAAATTTACCATGTACTCTCTATTTTCTCCACCACTTCATAAAGCAGTGGATATTTTAATAGCAAATAAAAGTAGGAAAATCAATTTCTCAGAAGAATAGACAGTTTTAAAATTGAATAAATTTAATTAACATTATGAAAAGCTATTGAGTTTCTCATTTACCACTGACTGATAAAAATCTAACACTAGACTGTCCTCTGCCGAGGCTCTGCATCCAGAAATCACCCTTCAAGTAGGAAAAGGCATGGCTACAGTCTTCCCTGGAGCACCTGCTGCCCTCAGCCAGAGGCGTCAATGGGTATAGCTGGCGTTTAGGTGGGGTCAAGCTCAGACTTTGATGAGCAGCGTCAGAGAGTAGCATTTGTTCATTGGCCAGAGGCAAACAGAGCTGTGGTTCTTTTTCCATGTCCAAGTTTTCTGTCAATTGAAAACTCCCTAGTTTGTTATTAGATTCAGGTGTTCCTGCCGTTGTCCACTTTCTAACCTCTTAATTTCCCCTTTCCTGAGATTGTGCTGTAAGTTACAAAGCTTCTGGCATTAACAATTTTATTTTCTTTCTGACTCGTGGCTGCAAACTCCCTGCATGTTTCTGGTTTGTTAGCAGGTGGCCTGGCCTGCCAAGAAAGAACTCATGGTCTTGGATTCCCCCCAGGGTTTACCCAGGTTCCAAAATCGGTATCAGCCCTGATGCATATTACAGATCCTCATGGGTACGTTAATGTTTATACAGGGCAGACAGGCCCAGAGGGTATAAGGCTTCATCCAAACACCTCGTACGTGATTGAAAGGGGATACAGCACGGCAATAGGATCCTTTTCTTTAAAATTGCTTTCACAATTCACTGAGGATATGAAAAAAGAGAGGAAGCAGGTGAAAAGATGGGGCCAAGTGAACTGCTGTCCAAGTATTTCACAACTAGGGAGGTAGCAGAGAATTCAGAAAACAACATCAAATTGCATTTTCGAGGCTTCTTAATCTGTGTTGCCTAAGCAGAGTAAGGCCACGCCTATTCAGACAACATTTGCCGGATCTTCTGAGTTGGAACCTAACCCGAAAGAGGGGAAGCAAATAGAGCTGCAAAAAGAAAATGACAAATATATGACTAGTCAGAAGCTGGAAATGCCTCAAGTTATTTACTCGACCACACAATAAAAGTGACAGGAGTTGTGTATCCTTAAACAACCTTTTGCTGGCAGGATGATACCATGAAATGGCCTGTTTTTGCTGCTAGATGCACTAAAGATTAGATAAGAAAGCAAACAGTCTCTTGTGGGTCACTCCAAGTCCTTTAACTGCCAAAATCAGATCCAGACTAGATCAAAAGTAGAAAGGATTCTAGAGTATCTATAAAGTGCTTCTTAGAAGCAGAGATGTGATTTAAAAACCAAAACACTGGACCAGAGTTGAGTATTGAGATGGCTTCTGGTGGAAGAATGTTGAGAAGACATTAGCCAATGGTTGGTCAATCAATGTGTCATTTGTAGACTCTTCTTCTATCACTGCTCAGATTTGTTTGTTAATCTAAGTCATATGCCAAGTAAATCACGATGATCTATTAACTCTGTGGGTCAGAGGAAAGTAACAGGGTAGAGTGGGAGTAAGTGTGGTTTTGGTTGCAATTCTCCCACAAATAAGTTGTGTGGAAATTCCTCTCACTTTACTATGTCATAGTTCCTGCATCTGTGAAAATGAGACCTATGAACTATGATCCTTTCCACTTCTTGAAATAAACTACTTCCTGATCTTAAACTCAGCTGGAGATTTTAGGTATCAGTAAAAAGCCATATGCAAATGTCCATTCAATGATCATCACTGTAGCTAAGATTTGGACTAAGAAAGTCAGAATTAAGGAATATATAGTATGCCAGTCTCTCTTAGGAAAAGATCACAATGAAAGGAATTATGTTCATCACCAATTATATTTACAATGTCCTATAAACCAACTAACTCTGGGAAGAATGATAAACATAAATATCTTCAGACCATTTATCAAACATAATATACATGACTACTTTGCTATAAGATGACAGCACAGGGACCTAAGAAACAAGGAATGCAGTGCTCATCTACATTAGAAAAGGATTATTTGCTTTGCAGAGAGATCACCGGTTGCTTCTTTTAAATGCTCAGCTGCCCTAATTTGTTTTAACTTAATTCAACTTGCAAATTTAGATATACATCTATTTTTATTCAAATACTGTTTTATTTATTCCAGATACAATTATTGAAGGAATAGGACAGGGTAGATGTGGTGCTAGTCACTGGTGACACACAGATGAAAAGTTTGGTTTGTTCATAGGCTTGAATGGCTTACATTCTAAGGGGCAAACTGACAGATACAATAATGATTTTTTTAACGTGAAAAATGACAATAACAACAAATATGAGCAAAATGCTTTGGAAGACCAGAAAAATTGGGATTAAAAATCTTGCCTTTCATAAGGATAGAAGGACTCTGAGACATTTCACAGAAGAGGAGATCTTTGGTGGATCTTTGGAAGAAGGTGGATTATTTTAGGTTTGACCTTTTCCAGAGCAAATGCTTTTAATTAGATCTAGAGCACAAGGAGTGTGGCAGGAAAGACATCTCAGACAGAGGAAAAGCATTTGCAAAGGCATGGAGAAATGGATATTTAGTAAATGGTTGCTATTCTCAAGAGACTAAATTGTACTATGTGAGAGATCAGGGGACAGAGGAAGGGGGTAATGAACAAGAACGAACAATAAGGTAGACTTTGTTTTAGACAATGCTGAAGATTTTCAATTTTACCTACAGGCAGTGAAGAGAAGTTATCAAAACCGACAGCATTTATTCATAATGGTATCAGCGATGTCAAAAAAAGAAAGGCCCCCTAGAATTCTGGGTCCAATTATTTCAAGATTTATAAAATGACCAAGAACAACGTATGATCCAAAAGACTGATTCAAATTCACCTGGATCTTAGCTGCAGTTTGGCGCCACCTGGTGTCCATTGTCTATTTGGGTTCAAATACCCCTGGGGAAGATTCTGGCTCCTGTTTGGCTAGGAATTCTAGGACACGGTCAGTGATTCAGTATATTAATGACCCCTGCTTCCCTGACTCAGTTTCCTGGGCCAGGAGAATCCTGGGAACACGGCTTCTTGAGATTCCTGCCCTGTCTTCCCTTCACTGTTTTTTCTTTTTTTTCTCTCATTTCCCACCCATAGAAGACCAGACATCGTGGGGTGCTAGTTAGAAGATAGGAACCAATCTCCAATCCCTCTGCATTATCATGAGATTAAGTGGTCTTAAATTTTGGATGACTAAGGTTGCAACCCTACAATGGAAATAAGAATATCACAGCGAGTGTCTAAGGTTATCTTGCTCATTATGATATTGAGTTCATCTGCCTTCATCAGTTTGAGGAAACTAGCTGAGAAGCACATTGTGAAACAGGAAGTGGTAAAAATTGTCGACATCCATAAGAAATTGCAGAATCACAGAGAATTAAAGATCTATGAGATCATCTAGTGCCAAATATGTAAATGTATATGTTTCATAGATGAGTAAACTGAGTCCTAGAAAGGTTTATTTTGTTTACACTGTTGTACACAGTATGGCAAGAGCCCAAGGAAGACCCAGTTAAATTTTGCTTTACTCTAGTGATTTTCAAATCTCTATGAAACAGGTAAGTTTGGAAAAATATAGCCATCCCCCAAATCCTTTTGTCTCCTATTAACACATATCAAAGAAAATGGAGGGCAGGTAGATTAGAGACCATTACGCATTAACACACAGTGTAAGAATCAACCGAAATTTCTAAAGTCTTAAACACAGATCATGTTTCTGATATTCCAAATATCCTGGTTGACTTTTTACCAAAAAGGACAAAAAAGCGCACATCTTCTAATGTCATGGAATCTACACCTAATCTACAAGTTAAGAGTATCAAAATACAGTCTAATAACAAACAAAAACCAAACCAAACAAACAAAAACTAGGCAAACAAAGAAACAAACAAAATAGTTCTTCCGGGACTTCTAACTCAAATTGTATTCCCCGATAAAGAAACTGTCCTGAGACAACTCCCAGACCAAAGTCATTTAGATTCATTTCTGAATACTTGGACACTTACTTGAGCAACCAATAACTGAACTCTCATCAATTACTTAAACCTGTTAGCAACATCCTAGACTCTCCTCTCAAAGATACTAGAGCAAAATGAAAATGACTATTTAATTTGAAAAAAATGATTGTAGTATGGACTAGTCAAAAAGTCCAAGATACATAATTTTTAAACAAATTACAGAAGCTATAAAGAAAAACTCTATGTGAGAACATTTTGGATAAAGAAAATTAACTCTTTCTCATCTCATTCTACAAAGTGCACTGAATAGCTCTCTTTGATGGATAGAGCAAAATCCTTACACTTCAGTGACTACCCACAACAAGAGTAATTGCTAATGCTGACCTACAAAATTATATGCTCGGCCATAGATCTGGCACTGGCGAATTATTAGCAGATTCCACTGATACTCTACTCCATGTCCTTAGCTTCCCTCTAAGTTCATCTTTAGCTCAGATGGACATTTTCTGTAACTACTGATGGGGAATCTCTCTGCTTTGCTGCCTGAAGCCTGTTTCTGGCTCCATGAAAACTTGTTCAGACTGCTCAAGGTTGGGGAGTTCTGGGGACTTAATGGTCCCAAAGCAACCTCCAAAATAATGAGGGACATGAGCCACTGGTAAAGACCCCAGCTTCCCTGTCTTTCCGTGTATAATTCTGAGGCATGTTCTACACAGTTAAGTCTGAGGGTCTTTAACAGGATTGAGCCCCAGGTGTTAACAGTGGCAATTCACTCATAATCACACCTTTTGTGGGTTCCTCTCCTTTTTTCACTTACATTTTCTGTGAGAAGCATCTCAAAAAGCTACTTACATTCAAGTCCTTGTCATAGGATCTATTCTGGGGCGGGGAAAACCAAGCTATGTGTCTGTCCAATATTCCTGTGTTACCCACTCATTGGCTTTCAATTAATCCAGCTTAATAACTGGAACATGTACTGGGCTCCAGGTTAAGAGGCTGAGTTCTAACCCTCTAACTCTTAGTTTCCTGTCTGAAACTTCTTTTTGTTCATTTGAAAAACGAGGGGGTTGGACTATATATGCTGTAGAGTGCCATCGCGCTTTCACTCTTTATCTTCTGTTTTATTTTAGACTGGAAGAACAATCTGTCACAGACTTGCCTGATAACCAGAATGTGATTCTCGCATTGTGTTAAATTATTGTTTATCACCTGGCAACCCCACTACAGTGTGAGCTCCTCAAGGCTATTTCCAGATCTTAGCACCGTGTCTAATATATAATGGGTATTTAATAAATGCATGATTAATGAATTACTAACTTGTATACAGGAAGGAGAAGTGAGGATCCTGGCTAGACTGACGGAAGAGAAAATATGGGAAATATGTACAACTGATATGATGGGGTGGATATAGGATCATACTGAGTGCTAGATTTTAGGCTTAAACTGGTGGCCATGTCAGGGCATGAAATGTTTTTGACTAGGAATGGTACAATGCAAAAGATAGGTGGTACAGAGAAAGGGTAGCAGAGTAAGATATTGACAGAAGTGATCTATTTCCTTTCAATTGCAAGATAATTACATTTAAAAAGTTTTTTCAAATTTTCAACAATTATAATGAAAATCTAATGCTTGTGTTTATGTGATTATTAAACTGGCAGCAAATCAATCAACTTTATGTATCATCAGCATATGATATTCATAAATAGGTGTGAATTATGGCACAATAATTGGCTCCTTATCCATTTTAGCATTTTGGGTACTTTCAGTGAAAATATTTTTGATGTTACCAAATTGGTATTACTTTGTTTATTTCACAGTTCTTAGTCACCAGGCTTAGTTCACAAATTCCAACTGTTTTCAAAAATCAAGTTCACTTCAGTAAATGAAAATGCTTCAACACTGAAGAGGTTCAAAACAGTAGAGAAATCAAAACTCAATTATGTAAATAATTTCTATTGAATTTATTCAAATAAAAGAAATCTCATTTTTTATAGTCATGATTTATATTAAAAGATTTAATCATTTCAATATGAGTTAGCTCCAGTTCACAAAGGCAAAAGCCTGAGAGTCGCTCTCAAATTCTCCTTTCCACTTACCCTCCTTACCCAATCAGCTGTTTCTGACATAAGCATAGCATATCTGTTCTTGCTGCATCTAGTGGAACTATTGGTGGAGAACTATCCTAGTTATGGCCTAAAACAACAGGAGGTATACAAATACTGCAAAGAAGAAATTGCTATTGTCCAAGAATCCTTTCTAATAGACCATTAAATTTCTTTTTCCTTCCTCTCCTTTTCTTCCTCTTTTTCCTCTCCTCTTCTTCCCTTCCACCCCTCTCCTACTTCCTCTTTTTCTTTCTCCTCCTCCTTTTTGTCTCCTGAACTCATGCATCTGCTGGAATAATCTCAGAACCAAAATGAACTTCAACAGACCTCCTAGCATCAAAACACACAGAAATATTAAATTAAAATAAATATATATTACCAAGCTCAAAATAAAGAAAGAAAATTGGGAAAAGTGAAAAGGATCCACAAAGCAAGAGTTCTAAGTATACAAGACTACATGGTATCTGTATGTAAAGGATACAAGAGGAGAGTTAGGAGCCATGCATAAATGTCTTAATGATTAGAAGCTGAGATCTTTCAGCCACAAGAGGACATGAGCTTTGATTTTGGTCCTATGCAAAATGGGGAGTTGGTTCATGATTTAGGCCAGGATCATGAATTTGTTTAACCATTAGAGGAAAGATCACTGGGGAACAATATACTTGGTATCAAAGTATAGCCACCCAAAACACAAACTATAAGAAAATGTACCTTTAAAATGGAGATACCTTAACTAAGTGAACAAACAGCATTGTTAATAGGGGGCTACTTAGTATTGTATCACTTGATGGGCTGTAATAAGAAATAGCATTATCCATGAAGTATCCCGCCCAAAATATTTAACCTGAATCTAACCAATTATCTGGCTTACAGTTTATAGGAAATAAAGTAGAGGACCAAATTAAGTCATTACACAAGAAAACAATCAGATAGATCAAGAAGGTTAACTACAAGAAAACTCCCCTGGGCTCTTTGAAAAGTCAATGTCATAAAAAAAGAAAGCAGAAGGATTGTTCTAGATCTAAAATGGCTAAGGAGACATAACTGTCAATTGCAATGCATGATCTTTGATTGGATCCTGGGTAGAAAATAAAAACCAATAAAGGACATTTGGGGATAATTGAGAAAATTTGAATATGGATTGGGTATCTTATTTTATTAAGGAATTATTCATTTCCTTAAAAGAATGTCTTCATTTTTAGAAGGTGTATTGATTTTTAGAAGGTTTATATTGAACTATTTAGGAATAAAATGTCATGATCTCTGCTACTCACTTTCAAATAGTTCCATATTAGTACACAAGTGTGTGTATGTGTATGTGGTGTGTGTCTACATGTGAATGAAGAGCGAGAGAGAGAAGGAGGAAGAAAGCAAATATGAAAGAATATTAACAATAATTGAATTTAGGTGAAATGCATACAGGTGTGTTTTTTCTTTTTATTTTCAATTACTATTATATCATAAGTATTTTCCCCTACTTTTAAAACTGTGTTATAAGTATAAAGAATGTACAGGTAAAACAAATCCATATCTTTATAAGTAAGTAAAATGATACAGAAACACCAAAAGTTCCTGTTTAATTTCAGTTCATTGAAGAGAAAAGTTGATGAAAGTAAGCTATAAGTTAACCATTATACCATGTCTGTATTTCCTATATAATGTTGGATTCTCTCCCTTTTAGTCATGTGTGCCAAATCATGAACAAATTTCTAAGCTCACTTCAGACTAAACATAATATGCTTATATTTCAGAGAAGGAAAATGTTGTTTAGTTAAAAAAAAAAAAAAGTCAGATCCATGTAATTCCCTGGCTTCACTGTAGTCCTGAAAAGCAGTATAAAAATATACCTTTCCTCCCGAAACTTCATTTCCTCTGTATATGGCCAGAATTATCTGATAGTTTATTGATTACCCCCCTCCAACAGCAGCTTGGCAAAATAAAGACTCCTAAGATAACAATACACTATTTTTAATTCTCCTCATTGAATCAATAAAATGAATGATGTAGAAATTAACATAATGATCCAGAGTCTAGCTCATCCAGGTCACTTTTATAAATATACTATATACACAAATGATACTTTAGCGTGTATATCTTAAGTAACTCTATAGGTTCTTTTGAATGAGAATACCTCTAAAATGGGCTAAAGGAACTCTATCCAGGGTTTCAGAGGCTGGGGCACTGGACAGAAGCAGGGCTAGAGTACAAGGAATCAGAGCAGCAAAAAGTCTACTTGGACAAGTCAGCAGCCAGAATTGGGGGTGCCCTCTAAGGCAGATTCCTAGTATAACGACACTGTGGTGGGGCAGCGAGGCTAGGAATGATGGGAAGCTGGGAAAGCTATTCTTGCCATGAGGACTGAAATAAGGAGTGCTCCTAACTACCAGCATAACTTTCTGGAGTAAAATTTCCTCAAGGCAAGCCACTGTGAGTAAGACGGAAGAGACATAAAATGCAAGTTATTTAGACACCTGCTACGGACTGAATTGTATTCTCCCAAAATTCATATGTTGAAGGCTTAACCCCCAATGGGATGGTATTTGGAGATGGGGCCTTTGGAAGGTAATTAGGTTTTAAATAAAGTCATGAGGGTGGGGTCCTTATGATGAGATTAGTGCCTTTATAAAAGAAGGAAGAGATACTTCTCCCTCTGTCATGTGAGGACACAGTGAGACAGTGGTCAGCTGCAAGCCGGGAAGAGAATTCTCAACAGAATTGCATCATGCTGATACCCTGATCTCAGTCTTCCAGATTCTGAATTTCTGTTGTTGAAGTCACCCACACTACGGCATTTTGTTACGACAGCCTGAACAAACTAATACAACACGAAAGTTAAGTAGACGTTGAAAATGAGAGCTACAGAATATGGATTGAAGAGGCATTACCTATTTTAGAAAATTAAGGAGGTAATTAAAAATCAATAGTCATAATAAAAATAATTTTAAGAAAAAATATAGTTAAAAGAAATAGTGATTTAGTTCAATAGTAGATTAGTCATAGTTGAAGAATTTCTAAACAGAAAACATATATATTAGGAACTTATCTAGAATGTAACAAAGTTAAAAAAATATTTTTTTAAGAAATAGATAAGCTCACTTTAAGAGACAAGAAGGATCAAGTAAGAAGGTCTAACATACGTCTCTTTGGGGGTCCTGAAGCCCAGATATAAGAACAATATCTAAAAAGAAAGACAAATAAAAATGAATCTATGCCTAGACATATTACAATAAAACTGAAAAAGAAAAAGGAAAAAAAGAAGAACTTTAAAACAGTTAGACAGAGTGAATAGATTAAATACCAATGAATGGCAGTTTTCTTCTCAACAGCAACAGTGAAATATGGTTTTCAGTGTTTTGAGAGAAAATAGATGCCAACCTAGAATTTTATTTTCAACTATTTTATCTTTCAAAAATGAGAGTTAAATAAAGACATTTATGGATAAACAACAACAAAAATGTTCTATCTAAAGTAAATTCTGAAAGAAAAGGAAAACAAAACCAGAACAGTCAGAGACTCAGAATGAAGGGTGAACACAAAGGTGGACATATAAATAAAGGTAAAATAAATTGGTTTGCATAGAAAAATTTTAAAAATAGTTCCTAACTCGCAGTGTGAACAAACACAAAACTGAATATAGAACTAAAATATTAAGCAATAATAGTATATAAACTGGAAGGTAGAAAATTAGAGGTAAACTATTCAACAATCCTTTTATTATTTAAGATGGGGATGGGACATCAAGATATGGTGTGATTTTCTATTTCAAATATGCATAGTATAACTATGCTTAAGATGCAGGAAACCACAAAAGAACTTTGTTCCCATCCTAACAGTGAAAACAAGCTGGGCAGAAAATCATAACCTTTCTCAACCTCATCGGAAAGTATTCAGATTAATTAAATCCAAAAGAATGTCAAGCCCCTCCAAAGAGGTACCAGATAAATGAGCTGTTTCCCTTTTGACAGAGTATAATCATGATATAGGTAAGAAGAAATAGGTAAATTCTAACAATTTCTTAAAGGCCAGTTGTGAGTTAATATGACACTTTAGAATAACTGGAAGCCTTAGACACCCAGGAGTTGACACTCATTTACAAACTCATTTCCATGGGCCTCTCTTGCAGATTCAAGAGATAAATGGAGGACCAGACAGGAGAACAGAAGGAAACAAAGTCAGTGATGCAACAGCATGAAACCATAAAACGTCCATGGACCTTTCTCTCTTTTGAAGCAAAAGCCTAGGACAAGAAGGGGGTAGAAGCAAAACTCTTCGGCTTTTGGATGGACAGAAAAATATCCCACTCCCAAGGATCAGGCAAAGATTTACTACTGCCTGGGGAGGAACAGAAGTAAAAGGTCACTGCCCCTGCGAGAGAGGCAACAAAGTCACTCCAATGTAAGATTCTACACTGATACAAAACTGAGATCTGCTGCTGCTGTTGCATGGGCAGGAAATTATTTACCACCCAAGATGCTCACAGCTATGGACAGGATTTGGATACCATGGCCTGAGAAGCATGAATACTAAGAAAACCCTTCTCCCATGCACAGAGTCTGCCTAGTATTGAGGCTGTACCTGGAGAACCAACCTTTGCCCTCAACACAAGACAACCATTGAGCAACAAGCAAAATAACTCTTTTGTGGGAGCGGCAAACATGTAAGAGAGACTCATTCTATTGTGCAAGCATGCCCGGATTTCTGAAAGCTGAGGAGTAGGGATACTAAGAAAACCTTCTAATATCTCAGGCCCCACACAGAGAAGCAGCTGACTACCCCTGGAGGAATTTGAAGTCTGGTAAATGGAAAGTAACTATGGCAACAACAACAGCCCAAACAAAGATCAAAACTAATAAGATGGACTCAAAATCTGATAGAAGAAATGGCATATCAATTACTGGATATAAATGCCACACACCTCCATTTCTACTGTTCTTCTAAAAATAATGTCTGGCATTCAATCAAAAGTTATGAGAGCAAAAAAGGCAAGAAAAAAATTATCAAGAGATAAAGTAATCAACAGAATGAAACTTGGAGATAAATGCAATTTTGGAAATATACAACAGGAAATTTATCAAAGCTATAATTAAGTATGTTCAAGGATCTAGTGGAAATTTGTACAACATGCATGAATTTTAGCAGAATGATTTAAGTATAAAATAGTCCAATGCAAATACTAGAAATAAAAAAGCATGGTCTCAAAACATAGAGAAACTCTTTGACAAACTACCTAGAAGACTGGACACAACTCAGCCAAGAATTAGTGTGTTTGATAAATCAGCATAAAATATTCAAATTGAAATACAAACAGGAGAAAAGAGTGAATAAAAAAGAAGAGATCATTCAAAGCTGTGAGACAATATAAAATAGCTTGATATATATGTAATTGAAGTCTGAGAATGAGAAGAGAGAACATGGCAAGAAATACCTGAAGACATACTGGCTGGAAATTTTCAATATTAATGATAGGCAACAAGTCACAGATCAAAATAGCTATAAGAACTCCAAACAAAATTAAAATTTTTAAACAACAACAACCTGACACTTTGAGGTCAAACAGCTGAAGATAAAAAATAAAGAGAAAATTTTGAAGGCAGTCATGGTAGGGGAGGATAGCATCACATACAGAAGAACAAATATAAAAATTGTAGTGTATCTTAATTGAGAAACTATGTAAGCCAGAAAACAATACTTTATAATACTGAGTGGAAAAAGAAAAACTTGTCTAAACAGAATGAATACCCAAAAAAATAACTTTCAATAATGATGGTGAACTAAAATCTTTTTCAGGCATACTAAAGCTGAGAGAATTTCATTGCCATCAGACATGTTCAACAAAAAATGGTTAAAGGATGTTCTTCATGCAGAACAGTATAATAAAAGGTAAAAATCTCTATTTACACAAAGAAATGAAGAACACTAGAAATGGTGAAAAAATTTTGTCCATCATCAAGGAAATAGAAATCAAAACTACTAAGAGATATCACCTCGTACCAGTCAGAATAGCAAAATTAACAACATAGGAAACAACAGGTGTTGGCAAGGTTGCAGGGAAAGGGGAACCCTCTTACACTTTTGGTGGGAATGCAAACTGGTGCAGCCACTCTGGAAAAGAGTATGGAGGTTTCTCAAAAAGTTAAAAATAGACCTACCCTATGACCCAGCAACTGCACTACTAGGTATTTACCCAAAGGACACAAAAATACAGATTCAAAGGGACACATGCACTCCAATGTTTATAGCAGCATTATCAACAATAGCCAAATTATGAAAAGAGCCCAAATGTCCACTGACTAATAAATGGATAAAGAAGATGTGATATATATGTATATATAATGGAATATTATATTACTCAGCCATCAAAAAGAATGAAATCTTGCCATTTGCAATGACAAGATGGAGCTAGAGAGTATAATGCTAAGTGAATTAAGTCAGCCAGAGAAAGACAAATACCATTTCACTCATATGTGGAATTTAAGAAACAAAACAGATGAAACTATGGGAAGGAAAAGAAGAAAGGCAAACCATAAAACAGACTCTAACTATAGGGAACAAACTGATGGTTACTAAAGAGGAGGTGGGTGAGGGGAATGGGTGAAATAGGTCATGAGGATTAAGGAGGGCACTTGTGATGAGCACTGGGTGTTGTATGTAAGTGCTGAATCACTAAATTCTACTCCTGAAACCGATATTACACTCTATGTTAACTAACTAGAATTTAAGTAAAAATTTGAAACAAAATATATATATATATGGTTTCAGTCTTATTTTTTTTTAAGATTTTATTTTTATTTATTTGAGAAAGAGAGAGAGTGCACATGAGCGGTGGGGAGGGCAGAGAGAGAGGGAGGAGCAGACTCCCTGCTGAGCAAAGAGCCCGATGAGGGGCTCAATCCCAGGACCCCAAGATCATGACCAGAGCCAAAGCCAAATGCTTAACTGACTGAGCCACCCAGGCGCCCCGGGTTTTTGTCTTATTTTTGATGACTTCAAAAGATAATATACTATCTATAGCAAAAATTGGAAAAAAAAGTATTATGGAATTTATAATATAGAGAGAAGTAAAATTTATAACAAAAATGTACAAAGGATGGGGGAAATGAAAGTATACTCTTATATGGTTATTATAAGTAAAATAACATTATTAAAGGTAGACTGACATAAATTAAAGATGTATATCATAAACAATAGAGCAATCATTTAAAAACTTAAAAATAAATACAACTAATAAGCCAAATAGTGACATAAAAATGACTGTAAAAGTGATCAATTAATCCAAAAGGTGGTCGGAAGACAAAATAAAGAGAAAAAGGGTAAGAAATAGAAAATAGCAATATGGTATATGTGAATCCATAGTTATAGTTGGAGACCTCTACATTCCTCTCAGTAGTTAAAACATGTAGACATGTAGACAAAAACTATAAATGGTGTAGAAGAGCCAGACAACATTATCAACCAACATGATCCAATAAGCATTATAAAACACTTAAACCAATAATAGCAGAACAAATATTCATTTCGAGTGAACACAGAACAGTCATATAAATAGCTTAAGAAAGAATCAGTGAGCCTGCAAATAGGTAAGTAAAAACCTCCCAAAATAAAATGCTGTAGTAGGTTGAAGACTGGGGCCCCAAAAGATATTCCAAATCTTAACTCCCAGAACTTGCAAATGTGACCTTATTTGGTAAAAGGGTCACTGCAGATGTAATTAAAGATAATAAAGTGAAATCATCTTGGATGTAGAGTGGGCCCTAAATCTTTTCCTTATTAAAAAAAATAATAATAAGGCAGGCTATTTGAGAGACAGGGGAGAGGGAGATAATAATGTGGAGGCTGAGATTAGAATAATGCATCAAAAAACCGAAGAATAACAAAGATTGCCAGCAGCCCCCAAAAGCCAGAAGAGGCAAGGGAAGATTCTTCCCTAGAACCTTTAGAGAGAATGCAGCTCTGCTGACACCTCAGTTTTGGACTTTTGGATCCCTGAACTATGAACAAATATAGTTCTGCTGTTTTAAGCTCCCAAGTTTGTGATAATTTGTTACAGCAACCCTAGGAAACTAATAAAAATGCAAAGAGAAAATAGTGGGGTGGGGGACAATGACAACCAAACATCCAGGAAATTTTTGAAACAACATATGCATAATTGGAATACCATAAAGAGAAGAAAAAGAGAATAGAGCAAAACACATTTGAAATAATAATGGCTTAGAAATTTCCAAAATTCATGGCAAACACCAAATCACAGATTCAGGATGCTCAGAGAACACTAAGCAGAATAAATACCAAAAATCTACACCTTGGCATATCTTATTCAAACTGCAAAAATTTGAGAGTGACAATTTTGAAAGAAGCTAGGTGGGGAGACTCTTTTCCACAGAGAAATAAGGATAAGAATTATACCAGACATCATATCAGAAACAATGCAAGAAGAGAGTGTAATTAATATTTAAATTATTGAAAACAAAACAAAAACTAAGCTAGAATTCTATGTCATGTGAAACTATCCTTCAAAAGTATAGGAGAGTCCTAGCTAATTCAATAAAACATAACAGGAAATAAAAGTATACAGATTAGGAGGAATAAAAAAAGTGTTTGTTGATAGAGGGCATGATTATCTGTGTAGAAAATTTGAATCAACACCACCACCAACAACAACAAAAACCCTGGAACTTACAGGCAATAACAGCAAGTTTGCAGGACACAGGGTTAACATACAAAAGTCAATTGCTTTCCTATATATCAGCAATGAACAAATGGAATTAGAAATTAAAAACACAATACCATTTATATTAACATCACAAAATAAAATATTTACCTATAAATCTAACAAAAATGCATTAGATCTATATGAGAAAAACTACAAAATTCTGCTAAACAAAATAAAATAAATAAATATAGATAGTCCATGTTCATGGATATAAAGACTCTTTAAGATGTCAGTTCTTCTCAATTTTATCTATAGATTCAGTGCAATCCCAACCAAAATCTCAGCCAGTTATTTTATGGCTATCAGCAAAATGATTTTAATATTTATATGGAGAAAATGACTCAGAATAGTCAACACAAATTTAAAGAAGAACAAAGTGGGAGGACTGATGTTATCCGACTTACTGTAAAGCTACAATAATCAAGACAGGGTGGTACTGATGAAGAATAGACAAATACATCAATAGAACAAAATAAAGAGTACAGAAATAGACACCCATAAATATAGCAAACTGATCTTTGACAGAAGAGCCAAGGCAATACGATGGAGCAAAGATAGTCTTTTCAACAAATGGTATTGGAACAGCTGGAAAGTCACATGCAAAAAAATGAATCTAGACATGGACCTTACACCCTTCATAAAAATTAACTCAAAATGGATCATAGACCTAAATGTGAAATACAAAACTATAAAATTTCTAGAAGATAACACAGAAGAAAATCTAGATGATCATGGTTATGGCGATGCCTTTTTAGATACAACACGAAAGGCATGACCCATAAAAGAAATTATTGATAGCTGGACTTGATTAAAATTAAAAACTTCTGTGAAAGACAATGTCAAGAGAATAAGATGAGACACAGATTGGGAGAAAATATTTGCAAAAGATGTATATGATAAAGAACTATTATCCAGGGGCACCTCGCTGGCTCAGTCAGTGGAGCATGTCACTCTTGATCTTGGGGTTGTGAGTTCAAGCCCCACATTGGGTGTGGAGATTACTTAAAAATACAATTTAAAAAAAATGGAACTATTATTAAAAATATACAAAGAACCCTTAAAACTCAAGAATAAGAAAACAACTTGTTTTATAAACAGGCAAAAGATCATAATAGACATCTTACCAAAAAAGATATAAAGATGGTAAATAAGCATATGAAAAAATATTTCACATGATATGTCATCAGGGAAATACAAATTAAAACAATGAGATACTATACACACCTATTAGAGTGGGCAAAATCCAGGACACTGACAACACCAAAAGCTGGAGAGGATGTGGAGCAACAAGAATTCTCCTTTACTGCCAGCAGGAATACAAAATAGTACAGCCACTTTGAGAGACAGTCAGGTGATTTCTTACAAAACTAAACATGCTCTTACCATCGGATCCAGCAATTATGCTCCTTTATATTTACGCAAAGGAGTTGAAAACTAATACCCACACAAAAAATCTGCATACTGATGTTTATAGCAGCTTTATTCATAATTGCCAAAACTTGGAAGCAACCAAGATGTCCCTCAGTAGGTGAATGGATATAAATAAATAGGAATGAAATGGAATATTATATTATTCAGTGCTAAAAAGTAATGAGCTTTCAAGCTATGGAAATACATAAAGGAAACTTAAATGTATGTTACTAAGAGAAAGAAATTAATCTGAATTAGCTACATACTATATGATTCCAATTAGCTCTATACTATATGATTTCAAGTATATGATATTCTGTAAAAGGCAAAACTATGAAGATAAGTGAAAGGATTAGTGGTTCCAGGGGTTGGGGAGGAAGGGGCAAGGGATGAATAGGCAGAGCACAGAACATTTTAGGACAGTGAATATACTATGTCTGATACTATAATGATGGATATATGTCATTGTACATTTGCTCAAACCCATAGATTCTATGACATCAAGGGTGAACCTAAAGTAAAATATGGTCTTTGGGTGATAATGGTGTATCAATGTAGGTTCATCAATTTTAAAAAATGTACCACTCTGATGGTAGATGTTGATAATGGGGGATGCTATGCATGTATTGTGGGTAGAATTTATTTGGGAAATCTTTGTACCTTCCTCTTAATTTTGCTGTGAACCTAAAACCAACTGACCTAAAAAATAAAACCTTTTTAAAAAAACTTTCTCAGATAAACAAGAACAGAGAAAATTCATTACCAGCAGATATAGTACCAGAAGTTTCTCAAGGAGAAGGAAAATAATATAGGTCAGAAACTCAGATCTACATAAAGAAAGAAAGAGCATCAGGAATGGAATCAATGAAAATAAAGTCTTTTTTTTTTTTCATATTCTTAATCCATATGTGACAGAATTTCAAGTTAATTAGCATAAGAATAATTAAAAAGTGTATAATTCCAAGTCAGTAAAGAAAAAAAAGAAGTGGAAGGAAAAATAACTAAACTATAATAATTTTAAAAGGAGGGGCAGCTGGGTGGCTCAGTCAGTTAAGGGTTTGCCTTTGGTTCAGGTCATGATCCCACAGTCCTGGGATCGAGCCCTGCACTGGGCTCCCTGCTCAGCAAGGGAGTCTGCTTCTCCCTCATCTTTTGCCCCTCCCCCTGCTTATGCATGCTTTCTCTCTCTCTCACTCTCTCTCTCTCTTGCTCACTCTCTCTCTCAAATAAATAAATAAAATCTTTAAAAGATAATTTTAAAAGGAAAAAAAGTAATAAAGGACAAAATGGAAACAGAAAAATAAGGCAAAGTAGAAATTTTTAAGTAAATTATTGTAAACAAGTCCATATAAATTATCACAATAAATATAGGTAGAATAAACTTTCTGGTTAAAAGAAAGGTATTTTCAGATTGGATTATACATATAAAATTTAACATTATTTACAATTTAAGGACAAAGAAGGGTTGAAATTTAAAAGACTAAACAAAAGATATCAAGAAAATGCTACCTAGGGCGCCTGGGTGGCTCAGTTGGTTAAGCGACTGCCTTCGGCTCAGGTCATGATCCTGGAGTCCCTGGATCGAGTCCCGCATCAGGCTCCCCGCTCAGCGAGGAGCCTGCTTCTCCCTCTAACCCTCCCCCCTCTCATGTACTCTCTCTCTCTCTCATTCTCGCTCTCTCAAATAAATAAATAAATCTTTAAAAAAAAAAAAAAAGAAAATGCTACCTAAAACAAAGTGGGTATATCTACCTCCCCAGAGGTAGCTAAACTATAAGATTTGAGGGCACTGTCCTCCAGACTGCCAAGTCTGCCCAAGATTTCTAAAACCAGCTGTGAGTTTGGGGCTCCCAAATCCATACTTGGTTTCCATAATGTGCTAGAACCCACAGAATTCACCAGGAGCTATTATACTCATATGTATAATTTATTATAGGGAAAGGATACATTAAAATCAGTGAAGAAAAGAGTCACACAGGGCAGAATCTAGGCAAGTTCCAAATGCAAAGCTTTGATTGTCATCAGGACATATTACCCTACAGCACTGATGTGTGACAATATGCATGGAGTATTGCCAGCCCAGAATTTCATCTCATCTTTGGTGTCCAGAGTTTGTTTGTTTGTTTTTTTTAAGATTTTATTTATTTACTTTAGAAAGAGAGAGAACATGAGCAGGGGGAGGGGCAGAGGGAGAGAGAGAATCCCAAGCAGACTCCCCCACTGAGCATAGAGCCTGATGCAGAGCTTGATCTCAGGACCCTGAGATCATGACCTGAGTGGAAATCAAGACTCCAAGGCTCAACCAACTAAGCCACCCAGGTGCCTCTGGTGTCCAGAATTTTTACTGGGGCTCCATTACCTAGGCATGAGTACTTGAGTGATTTTGCAAGTGCTTGAACTGACTCTCTAGGCCTTCCTCATAATATTTGAAGAAAACAAAAAATAAAAGCCCCAAAGTTAAAAAATAAATATCAGAGCTGAAATCGATGCAAAAAAATACATAAACTTAATAGCAAGCTTAATCATACAAGAGTTCTTTTTTAAAAAATGCAATTTATATAAATCTTCAGTGTGATTAATTAAAAAGACAACAGATGAATAAATAAATGTTAAGGAAAAGCATAAACAAATGTTAAACTTTTAAAAAGAATAGGCAAATACTGTCAATAAATCTATAGTAATAAATTAAAAAACAAAGTAGATAAACTGATTTTTAAAAAGTCTGAGTATTCTATAACTATAAACATAAATTCACAATTATGAATCTTCCCATAGAGCAAATATCACTCCGATAATTTTACAAGTGAGTGTTACCAAATTTTCAAAGAACAGATTCTTCTAATCTAACTTCTTACAGAAAATAGATTAAGGAGGAATCCTCTCCATTCCATTCTATAAAGCCAATATATAACAATATAACTCTGATAACAAAATTAGATATCTAAATTAAAAATGTGAAAACTACAGATCCACCTCATTCATGAATATTATCAACATAATATTTCCAAAAAAATTGTGTGTAAAGAAGCAATACATGGCAATTAAGTTATATCTATCCTGGAAATGCAAGGAAGATTTAATATTAGAAAATCTATAAATGTGGATCACTACCTTAACAGATTGAAGGAAAAAACATCATCTCAGTAAAGTCAGAAAAGAAAATACACTTGAGAAAATTCAGCACATTCATGATTAAAAAACAAACAAACAAATAAACATAATGTAAGGGAATATCCTTAACCTAAAAAAGATAAATAATCATCCAAAGAGTTCCTCAAGGCAAGGAATTTTATTCGTAGGTATTATCTCAAGTGCCTAAAATAAGGACTGGCAAATAATTGATGTTCAATAAATATTTATTTAAAAAAAAATAGGGAAATGTAAGAAGCTTGCTGCTGTTAGAAGTTTTCCCCAGAAAGAAACATTAACTGAGGAACCAGATGAAGATACTCACTATTATTACTTTAGTCGAACGTTGTGCAGAACGTCTTAGTAAGTGCAATCAGAAAAGGAAAAAATCTTAAAATCACAAAACTTGGAAAGGAGGAACTAAAACTCCATTTGCAGATTATAGACTTTTACACATAGAAAACACTTAAAACATCTAGATTAACCCCAAATAATGAGGAGTAAATTAATATTTAACATATGATGCTTAGATATCAAAACAAATTCCAGATGAATTAAAGAGTTGAATGTGAAAAATGAAAACATAAAGTAGAAATACAACTTTAGGTTCATATAAAAAGGGAATTGCTTCCTAAATATAAGACCCAACAAGAGCATACAAGAAATCAGTATTTCTTCCTTCCACAAAAATGTAATTCTTCTGTAAATCAAAAATACCATATAAAAACCAAGGCAAATACCAAAATGGGAAAATATTTGAAGTGTTTTTTTCACAAACAATTCAAAAGGACTGTAAGAAAAAGGACAAAAGACAAAACAGGCTGCTCACTGAAATTTAAATGGATACAAACTTATAAAAAAGATTCAGCTTTGTTAATGAGAAAAAACAGAAGGCAAGTAAAAATTTATGTTTTTATATTTTTGTCAAACAAATTAACACTGTTGAGTCATATAGTATGTAAAAACTGGTTTAGTCTTTCTACAGAACAACTTGGTATTGACCTTAAAATTGTTCAAACATTCCTTAAAACATTAATTTTATCTATGTGAAGAATACAGGCTTTGGAATGGGTCAGTCCTTGTTTCAAATTCGGACTTTAACTCTTACTAGTTTTTTGACCCTGAGTATATAAAATAGGAAATTAATACCTACCTCACAGGTATTTTGTGAGAGATAAATGAGCTAATGTTTATGAAATGCTTAGTTCCGGGTCAGACCTATAGAAAGTGCTCAATAGTCATTAGCATTATTAATTTTGAATTAAGAGTTATCTTAAGATCATTATGAGGGATATGCTTTAAAATGCACTTTAATAGTCAATAGAGAATAAATATCTAATAATTGACAAATGAGCTAGATATATAAAACAGGTGACAATTAAATAGCTTAGAAGAGCTATTTTGTAGTCATTAAAATAAGGAATATTTGTATTGTCATATTAATTAGAAAAACACACTTGTAATTATAAGTCCAATTTCAGTATATTTTAAAGTGTGCATGTACATGTGTAACTCATTTGAAAACCTGATGTGGTGAGGTGGGTAGGGACAGTCATTAGCATTTGTACTGATTTTGGGTTGTGAGATTTCTTATTCATATGTTGGGTTTTTTTTCCCCAAACATTAACACACATAAAATATTTCTTTTATAAACAAAGAAAAGCAATACATATGCAATAATTATACCTAAAAATAATCCTTTTAAGATCTGTCATTACATTTCTTTGTATCTTTTGGCATAAATATTTTAACTGGCTGTGATTCATCACTTATTTTTCTTTTGTAGTATCACCTTACAGGGATAAACTTTCTGCTTGTTCCTGTGATACCAGACACAGACAGGGAGTCATTAAGCAAGTAACTTTGTAAAGATACTGTATCCTGGATTTAACATTTACTCCCATGACAGAATTATTCATGGGATTTAGCAGAGGAGGATCAATTTAGGTGAACTGATATTACTTAGAGTAAAGCTTCAATAAGTTTTCAGCCATTTCTCTGTAATTCTGGTGTACAAAATTATTTAAATGTTCTCTCATTTACATTTTAAGATCCAATCATAAAAATAAAAAAAAATTAAATGTTGGATAGAACAATATTTAATACCTTCATGCCCCTTCAAAAATATCTCAAAGTATATTCCTTCAGGCCAAGATTTTAAAGAAAAATGTCTGCCTTTTAGTTCATTGAATTTATTAGAACACCTTCGTTTTTACTTTATGACTTGTATGGGGCTGAGAATACAATGGTGAGTGTGAGTGGAGAGTTCCTGCCCACGGGAATTTTTTTAGTCCAGAAATCAAACCAATAGGACATTCAATGTAGCTCAGAAAATGATAATATCCTTCCCTCATGAGATCTAATAGTATTCACCTCCTGTATTAAAGCGGTGATTCTCAAAGTTTAGAAGGCATAAGAATCAGAGCTTGTATAACATGGAGATGCCCAGCCCCGTCTCCAGAGGCTTTGATACGGTAGATCCGAAAAAAAAGAACTATGAGTCTGCAGATTTAATAAGAATTTAGGTATTTCTGACATAGATAATCTGCATTCCACACTTTGGAAAACATTAGCATTTGATGTAATCAGCACTTCTGAACTTTGCAAAAGTAGGAAGAGTTTAGACCTGCTTTCAAATTTCTGAAAGCTCTTTCTGGTTTCCTGGAATGATTAAACAACGATTGTAAGATTTAGATATAAATAGAACATTACATAATTTAATGTATAATTTAAACTATTATACCTAAGTGGTTGGTGTACCCACCTTGCTGGTGATTATACAACGACAAGAATGTCTCTGATATAAACTGAATGGTTGTGCCCCTACCACCAACCCCAAATTTATATATTAAAACCTAATGCCCAATGTGATAAAATTTGGAAGTGGGACTTTGGGGAGGTAATAGGTCAGAGGGTGGATCCTTCATGAATGGGATCCATCCTCCCATGAAAGGTCTCATGCCTGAGAGCTCCCTTGCCCCTTCTGCCATGGGAAGACATAAAACGTTGGCTACCTATAAACCAGGAAGTGGGCTCTCACCAGACACTGAATTTGCTGTGGCTTTGATCTTGGATTTCCTAGCCTTAGAACCATGAGAAACAGTGTTTGTTGTTTACAAGCCACCCAGCCTATAGTATTCTGCTATAGCAACTGGAACAGACTAAGGCAGCATCTGACTCACCTTTTGAATGCAGCAGAAACCCACAGTGTCTGAGGTCAGAGTTGATTCATACTACCAAACACTGAAAAATCCAGCTGTGCACTGGGTTCTTCAAACAACTTGAACTATTTTTCAAACCTTTTGGATTCGGTAAAACTAAAAACTCATTTTGCCAAGCACTTTCACCCTTAATTTTTAAACCCATGTGTATTTTAAGAGAAATTTAATCCATATGTTTCTGATTCATTTACACTTAAATCATCAAAATGTTGTTTTGTAAGAGCTATTTGATGTCCAAGGTTTTCTGAGCTTTATAAACCTCTTGTCTTAGAAACAGAATGCTGTGTTGTGTCAGAGGTTTGAGTCCTGGTTGAAATGCCAAAACCAGGAGGTTTCAGTGGGTTCCTCATTTACCCCATTTACTTCCTCTTTCGATCAGTGATCAACACAAAACAAGACCAAACCCTAGAGGCTGGTTGATACTATTCTCACTTTATCATGACACCCTTTTTCTCTCCCTGTTGTAGGAATGTACTGAAGGGTTTGAAGTTTTGTTTGGGTTTTATGAAGCTTCTCCAATAGGATGATTATACAAGGTTTCTATAACCTTGGGGATTGCTCACTCAAAGCTGTTCAGCTACAATGCAAAGCCAAAAACATAGACTTTTGAAATTTAAAACATATATTCAGACAGAAAAACCAAGCAGTTTACATTTCAAGAGGGACTCAATTCTTTTCAAGGTGTCATTCTATCTTTCCATTTTTAACTTCTTAATCAACAACAGAAATATATTTAGAAAAGGAAAATTGTTAACTGGCACCTCTGTAATTTTTATTTATAAAAATTATGATCATTAATTGCAAAGTATCAAATATAAAAATTCAATAAAAACATATTTTCAAAATTATTTCCACTCAATGATTAGAATAACTTAGCAGGCTTTGAGGAAATAATACAGTGCTTTAAAATTATTTAATAATCAGTTTTAAGGGCCTTGTAAAACACACTGCATTATGTGTTACATGAGCGATGAAGCACAAATACATCTTAAAATAATTAAGGATACAATTTTCTTCCAGTCATTTATTGTTTTTTTTTAAAGTATTTATAAAATACATCATAAAGTATTACCCCAGATTTTAAACTTTTGGTTTACAGAACATCCTGCTTCTTGTTTTTGAGACACTTCACAAGAAAAAAAATCAAGGTCACTCAACTTGCGGTTTGGAGTCCTACAGGTTTTTAATTTTTCTTCTCTCTTTGGCTGAACTTTTTGATAAAAATGAGACACTGGAGATTGTGAAACCTGAATGGATTTCATCCTTGAGTTTTGCATTTTAGTTACCCTTGTAACCTTGACTTTCAAAAAGCTTGATGGATACTGTTAGGGCTTCGACCAATTTTAAGCGTTTGGTTTTATGATTTTTCTTTAATTGCTTATGTAACCTGCAGCCTTCTCCTATTCATTAAAATGGTTTTGCAAATAACTTAAGGCTTGTTGCTTTGACAAATAAAAACCAGGCTTATTATTCTGTCTATAATTGAACAATAATTACAATGTTGATTATCTTTTGTTGGGCTTGCTTAATAACGCCCTAAGTAGTTTAGTGGGATTTATAGCTTCCAGGATTTGAACAAGAGGTTGCAGAGGTCTTTACTTTTTGCCAGCTGACCTTTTGTTTGAGTTTAAATTAACTCAATTTGTGCTGCTTTTTATATCTGCTCTCAAAAGTCAGGTCTGCAAAGTACATTATATAGAAATCTACAGGTGTCTAATAAAGCTATTTTTATGTTTTATTAAAACTTTATTTAAATATCTAGGTGATTTAAAGAGAAGATGAACTGATGTTTATCACTGCAAACACAGGAATGTAAATGACAGAACAGTTAGATCTGCGATATACTTCAATGAATATTAAACTGTTCTCTACAAACTCTTAGAAACATTGGTTGTTGAAACAAGGCTTTTTTTTTTTTCTATGCACCTTTCTGATACTCTTAAATAAGGCTATAACTATGTTCTTTTTTAAAACAAAAACAAGTTCATAATGATACTTAAATCTGGTAATTATAAGCAACTCTAAACGTTTGATTAAAAAAAATCCTGTCTTCCTCATGTATTCTTACCTGCTTAGCCTGTGGAACAGGAAAAGAGGACTTTTTCCTAATTAGCTCTAGGATTCATCCACCACTGTGTTGAGCATCTGCCATGTACCTGGTTTTAGAGATAAAGGAAAATTGGTCTCTGCTGTCCATGAGTTCAGGCTCAGACAAGAATATTGTTTTAGCCTTTCAGCCTATATATTTCCTTAGACATTGATCCGAGTGTTTTCTGTTCTATTACATAGCTTGGGTCTCCTGGGACAGGTTTTATAAATATTTATAATTTTTTGTAGAGGAGAAAGCAATATTTGACCTTGCTATTTTCTTTGGAAGAAAAGCTCTTTGGAAGTCAGCTCTTCCCTGACTGAACAATACCACTTCCCAGTGAGGGCCAATACTTTTTTGGATGCTTAGGTCTGACGTGTCTGTTCAAAAATCAGCTTTTACCCTAGTTACCATCATCAACAATCACCTCCTGCTGAGATGGGCATAACATTGTTTTCACTGTAGTGAATGTGCAATACTCTGATCCCAATGGTATGATGTTTGCTCAGACAGCTTCAAATACAAATGTTTTTAACAGACAGTGTGAGATGAAAAAGTATGGTCTAAAGGGTTCTGGACTTGGAATCAAATGTTTTAGCATCAGTTTTACTAATTGCAGGTAGGGGACAATTTCCACCTCTAAACCTGTGACCTTATCGGCAAAATGGGGGGGATAATACTTATCTCACCAGTTTTTGTCTGGTTTTAGTGAGGAATAAGTGAGATTCATATAGGTGATAGTTTAAGGTACAATGTCTAGCATACAGAAAGCAATCATTAAATATTAATTGGATCAAAGCAGAAGCAAAGTATCTACCATTCCTTTAAGCAAGGAGTGTCATGCACTCAGCTGTTTCCTGGAAAATAAAAATGACTAAGATGGCATTCCTGCTCTTGAAGAGCTCAGTTATATTTACTTGAGAACTAGGCAGTTTCCGTATTATTTGATCATCTGTCACAAGCTTCATCTACCACAGCTTCCTCCATCCAGCTGGCTCAGATCAATGGAGAGGACTATTGTTGTCAATCCGGATAAAGAATTAGCTGCCGACAACCCATTTGCATTTGTTCTCTGTCAATCAAGAGATTAGGCTCCAGAACTCTTACACAGGATAAAAAATATTTCCTAAGAATAAAAAAATTTTTTTTCTTATGGAAAAACAGTACTAGTTCTACTAATTATTTTCTGGGTAGGTAGTACTTGGGCAAATCTCTTCCTGTGTCTATATTTCTCATTTGATAAAGAATAGGTTAGACCACATAGCTGCTAAAATCCCTTCTAATTCCAACAGTCTCTTTTTTATGACTCAGGCTTCTAGCTTTTGAAAAAATGAATCCTTCCAAGATAGGTGAGTGGAGAAGACAAAACATTGTATTTAAAAAGTTGAGAATAGCTACAGTGTTGGCGTCAGTGCTCTAAATGATAAGCCTTAACTAGTATCATCTGAGAATGGAAAGTAGCAACACATGTCTTTAAATTCTTTTCATGCTGCTTTGTGCTGAGTTGTGGGTGATTACAGTGGTTTAGAGCATTTTCATCTTTTTGGTTGCACATCTCATGTCCATGTTCATGCCTATTATGAGTACTTCTAATATTAAAGTGCATTCCAGCTCTGCAACTTATAATATATGTGACTTAGACAAAATATTTAACTTTTAGAACTTCAAAATTTTTTGCTTCTATAAAATAGAGCTAATAATACCCAACTAATAAGACTTTTAAGCCCTTAACACAGTGCCTAACAAGAACCCAATAAAGTTTGTATATTTAATTAAGAAATTAAAATATCTGGGGCGCCTGGGTGGCTCAGTCTGTTGAGCGTCTGCCTTCGGCTCAGGTCATGGTCTCAGGGTCCTGGGACCGAGCCCCGCATCGGGCTCCCTGCTCAGCGGGAAGCCTGCTTCTCCCTCTTCCTCTACCCCTCATCCCACTGATGCTCACTCTTTCTCTCTCTAATGAATAAATAAAATCTTTAAAAAAGAAAAGAAAGTGAACAGAAAACAGAAAAATTACCTCTGAACTGAAATGTTCATTGATAAAAGTGCTAAATTCTAATAAAGCATCATTTCCTTGCTTAGGTACAGGATGCTCTGAGGACCAATTTTAGGCAGTGAAATGATTTAACCCTGTTTTACAAAGTCCTCTTTCCAAGCACTATGATGATTGAGATATCAGTGTATGACTTCTACATTTGTGACAACACACGAAGTTCAACTTTGGTTTCTTTCTGGAAGGAATGAGAAAAATATTGGAGCCATTTTGGAATTTTTTGTGAATTGTGGGTGAATGAAAGTGCTTACCCCTCTCCATGGAATATTCCCCCATTAAGATGCCACCTGTTAATGTGTCATATTCCATTCCTCTTTCCCCAAACTGTTTGACAAGGAGCAAATCTTTTCTAAATACAGGCAAGGCTAGTAACATGGCTCCATTTAATAAATACTAAAATTTTGGGATCCATATCATATGTTACTATAAAAATGGCTTACACCTACAAATTCCTCTTTTTAGCCACATAACAAGCTCTTAAAAGGTTTAGAGCTTAACATATCATCAAACACATTCTCAAATATTTCCATAAATATATTAAAAACCATTTCTTTAGAACAATGCACTATTAATTAAGATGTACAGGTCACATGGATTTCTCCCCACCTATTATTTACAGACTGTTTTTCCTTTTATTTTCCTTAGAAATATGTACTTTGAGACTTTTATTGAATGTAATAACAATATCAGAGATTAACTGCCATTGTTTTACGGCTATTGGTCCTTGACTGTTTCAATTAGAATGAATTAGCTCAAAGTAGTTGTTTATTTTTTTAATAAATTAAATATTCATGATATCAATGACTATTATCAAAATGAAATCCAAGCTCCAGTTCTTATAAACCATTGTGAGTTACTTTTCAGTGGTGACTTGAAAGAAATTTGATTTTTTTTTTTAGAAAACATGTTGAGGTTTGATATTCTGGTTCTATAGTTTTAGATGACATATAACTTCAGTTCTACTTAATTTTTTTCAGTTCTAGCTTAAATTACTTCATGGCATTTCTATTATTTAGATTTTAAAAAACAAATACATAAGAAGTAATTTCAGACATCAAAATAGTAAAATTCAATTTTTATATTTTAATTTGATTTGGTTGTAATTGCTGTTTTTTAAAAAGTGGAGTGCTTTACATTTATATTTTCTTTGAAATACTTCTAAAATTAGAAAAATAGATATATTCTTTTTCAGTGTACTTGCTCTTTATCCTGCTCCTGCTTTTATTGGAATGTTTTTGTTATCTTCAATGATAGTCAACAGCTGTACTTTCTCACAGAACTTATTAGCAGCTGTGAAATGCTACTGTCCTAAGTAGCAGCATTTGTTGGTGACTGTTGAGATGTGATTACTGTGATAATGAAATTACTTCACAGGCTTCAGACAGTCTTCAGTCAACATTTACTGGAATCTACTGCTTGCAAAGCACTGAATTCACCACACTAACAAAGCTTATTCTAACGGAAGACACAGAACCTAGGTGCTAAGTTACTTTTACTGCATACCAATGGGGACAAATTAATGCCATAAAAACTGACTATTTCGGTCTGAAGTGTCACCAAATACAAGAGTAAAATAATCCAAAGGAGGAAAATGAGATGAGACTCTCATTTGGACCAGAAGAAGGGAATGGTGGTGAACCATGGGCATCCGGGGATTAATTAGTTTAGGAAGGTAGTACAGAAAATATCAACAATAAGAATGAGGAATAGTAACGAAGCACACACACTCTGATGCACTCTGGTCCCATATCTTCTTAGATATCTACAAACCAAGAGAGAGAGGATATATCCCAATAAGTCATTCTTGGATAGCATGCAAAATCAGTACACAAAAATCATCTGCATTTTAATATATTAACAATGAAAAATTTTACTTCAGAGAAATATCTTCAAAATCATTTATTGATCCAAATTTATTATGCCAGTTATTCTGCTAGATGTTAGAATAATTTGTTCTGCTCTCAAAGAGTTCACACATTAATAAGAGAGGTGTAGAAACAATTATAAAATTACATGGAATATGCAGTAGGTATCATATGAGCATTGAATGGCACCTTAACCCACCCTGAGATGAGCAGGAAGACTTTATTGAGGAACCTACATCTGTGGTAAGTCTTCACCACGGAGACATGATTAATCAGGGACAAGAGTAGAAAGGGCGCAAGCTGGAAAACTCTCAGCTCAAAGGGAAGCTTGAGCAATGATACAGGTGTGAGAAACAGCATGTTGCAAATGATGTGGTGTTCCTGGGTCATAGTTACGTGTGTAGTTGTGTATGGTAATTCAAGACAAAAATATTGTTCCTGTGTTGTGGCCAAAAGAGTATGAAAACTAAGTAAAGATACTGGGACAGAAGACCATGTAAAAGATGGCCAACAGTAACAGCAAAAAGGTAGAAGAAAGAATACATTTGAGAAATATTTGGGTGGTAAAATCCTTGGGACTTGGTAATTGATTGGGAAGAGGACGGAGAGGGGAGAAGAATTCAAGGAGGCCTCCTGAGTGTCTCACTTTGGTGACTGAGTATGAATAGATGGCAATGCAACTAACTGAGCAAGAGTTTGAAAAAGAAACTTGTTGGGAGAAAATAATGAGTTGGGGAAAAACAAAGGAGAGCTACCATGAAGCCATTTCTTCAGTAATATACTTGTTTGCCTGACTAGTTGCCCATTAGACAATCAGAAGGCATATATGCTGAGGGTACATGAAAGACTTAAGCAAGAAAAGAGTTCCCTGGGCTCTCAATTGGCAAAACGCCTCTGAAAAACTACCTTCCCATGTTTTTACTTTCCCTCCCCCCATGAGGAACAAAGGTCCACGATGAGACCCATGGGAGAAATAAAATAAATGATAAAAAAGATATAGTGAATACACTGAAAAATACTGAGTAATGAAGATGAGGTGATGAGCAATTTGTGGAAGAGAAAAATTCTCATGACAGTCCTGCCAAATCTTGCACAATCTTTTACCTCCTCAAGTAATTCCTGCAGTGACTGATATGCATGTCAAGGAAGGCCTACGGACTACACCCTGCTCTTGTCTCTTACAGCCTCCTGGCAAATAAGGCACTTACTCCCATCTTTATGTTTATCCACTTCCAGTAGGCAGAATATCGTCACTTCCATCCCCACCTCCTGATTCCACAGACATTAGGGTTTTCAAATGGCTAACCACTCATGGACACCAGAGGCTTCTATTACCATAGGAATTGAAGGCCCTGGAGATAACAGTGAGTGAGCAGTTGGCACATTTCTGATCGGTGAAGTCTAAACCTCTCCCAATTTATGTGATGCTCCAGGAATATAAAGCACTTCATCCACTTTTGCATTTTTATGAATTTAGGGAGCCAATTCCTTTATCAAAGATCATTAAAGAGGGAAAAGATAGATTAGCCCTTCTTCCCTAAACTTATCTTTTTGTAAAGCCAACATTTTCACAAGGCTGTTGTGGCCAGTTTGGCAAATAGCAGGGCAGATATATATTTTTGAAGTAACCATTATCATTAGCAGTAATCCACTAAAACAACAAGAACAATACTTCTCTAAGGTCTAAAATCTGCCGTGATGATGGAATTTCAGTAACCAGCAGAGCACTGAATAATTTTCCTCTGCCTATGCCTCACTAGTTTCTCATTTAAAAAGATTGATTTAAATTGCTCGCTTCCCATCAGTACTGCTTGTGATCATAATATAAGTACTGCATCCATTGTTTATCAAATGCAACCCAGTTTGGATGCTATTTCAGCCCTAGGCTCCTTAATAGGTGCTAATTCTTTGAGTTCTTTGTAGCACTACTTAGCACATTTGCAACCCAGAAATCAAATGAATTGACATAGATTATGGCTTGAGATATAAAAGAATATGGACCACCAGCTCAGCAATGTGAACATTTCTGAATAATATATAATAAAGGTTTTCATTTGCACTATTAGGAATGTCAAAAAAGGGGCACCTGGATGGCTCAATCCATTTAAGTGTCTGCCTTCAATTCAGGTCATGATCCCAGAGTCCCAGGATTGTGCCCTGCATCGGGCTCCCTGCTTAGCGGAGAGTCTGCTTCTCCCTCTGCCTCTACTCCCCCCCCCCGTTTGTGTTCTTTCTCTTTCTCTCTCTCTCTCACACACACACTCTCTCTCTCAAATGAATAATTTTTTAAAAATCTTAAAAAAAAGGAATGTCAAAAAAGATTTCATATGTCATTGTACAGAAATCAATATATAAAACATTCCTGGAAGTTTTTTTTAAAGAGTATCAATCAGTATCCAAAATCTATAAAGAACTTATCAAACTCAACACCCAAAGAACAAATAATCCAATCAAGAAATGGGCAGAAGACATGAACAGACATTTTTCTAAAGAAGACATCCAAATGGCCAACAGACACATGCAAAAGTGCTCAACATCACTTGGCATCAGGGAAATACAAATCAAAACCTCATTGAGATGCCATCTCACACCAGTCAGAAAGGCTAAAATTAACAAGTCAGGAAATGATAGATGTTGGCGAGATTGCAGAGAAAGGGGAACCCTCCTACACTGTTGGTGGGAATGCAAGCTGGTGCAGCTACTCTGGAAAACAGCATGGAGATTCCTCAAAAAGTTGAAAATAGAGCTACCCTATGACCCAGCAATTGCACTACTGGGTATTTACCCCAAAGATACGAATGTAGTGATCCGAAGGGGCATGTGCACCCCAATGTGTATAGCAGCAATGTCCACAATAGTCAAACTATGGAAAGAGCCAAGATGTCCATCAAGAGATGAATGGGGGGCGCCTGGGTGGCTCAGTTGGTTAAGCGACTGCCTTCGGCTCAGGTCGTGATCCTGGAGTCCCGGGATCGAGTCCCGCATCGGGCTCCCTGCTCGGCAGGGAGTCTGCTTCTCCCTCTGACCCTCCTCCCTCTCATGCTCTCTGTCTCTCATTCTCTCTCTCTCAAATAAATAAATAAAATCTTTAAAAAAAAAAAGAGAGATGAATGGATAAAGAAGATGAGATACACACACACACACACACACACACACACACACACACACACACAATGGAATATTATGCAGCCATCAAAAATGAAATCTTGCCATTGGCAACGAAGTGGATGAAATGAGAGGGTATTATGCTAAGCGAAATAAGTCAATCAGAGAAAGACAAGTATCATATGATCTCACTGATATGAGGAATTTGAGAAACAAGACAGAGGATCATAGGGGAAGGGAGGGAAAAATGAAACAAGACGAAACCAGAGAGGGAGACAAGGTAAGAGACTCTTAATCTGAGGAAACAAACTGAGGGTTGCTGGAGTGGAGGGGGGTGGGAGGGGTGGGGTGGCTGGGTGATAGACATTGGGGAGGGTATGTGCTATGGTGAGCGCTGTGAATTGTGTACGACTGATGAATCACAGACTCGTACCCCTGAAACAAATATTATGTTATGTTAATAAAAAAAATACAAAACAAAATAAATAAAGAGTAGCTATCAACCCCTATCAATAATCTCCTTTCCATATCATATTTGTGCATTTTAACAGCAAACACAGAGGATCAGTTTAGCATGAGTTTCTTCATTCTTCCTCTGTATTTTTTCTTATTCATAGCCTAGACCTGAATCTAGTAAAGATGATGGGGCTCTTTACCTCATGCCCGTTGCTTCCCTTGGAAAGGACAGAAGAGAACTCCAGTGTTCTGTGGCTCCAGGAAAAGGAACTCTGTGGTTGGAGAAGGGTGAGGTCTTTATAGCTAGCCAATCAAGAGTCAAGGCAAGTAATGAGACAAGCTAAAGAAGGGCTCACAGTCACAAACTGTGGGTGGAAGCCAGTGGGAGACATACTTCTGAACACTACTCCAAGGAAATCACATACCACCTATTTGGAGACTAGTAAGTACTAAACCAAAGTAGCACTAACCTGCAACCAGTTACAAAAGAAGATTTCTATCTCCCTCTTCACCTTCCACATCTCCTTCAACAAAGAATCGAGGTCTTAAACTGAGAAAGAGAACAAATACCTTTGAGCCAGGCCATGGCCCCTCTCTTCTGAGACCTCTTAGCCACAATCTCCATCAGTGATGGGGAAGATCTAGTCTAATTTTGATTACCAAAAATCATCAGAGAGTTATGAAATCATTCAACACATTAAGATATACTAAATCTTAATTTACTATGGGTGTGGGGGAGGCGGCAGTTTAGCAGAGTTGAAAGCAATGATGAAAAGAATAGTTTTTGTTTTGTTTTTTAAAGATTTTATTTATTTATTTGAGAGCGAGAGAAAGAGCACAAGGAAGGGGGATGGGTAGAGGGAGAAGCAGACTCCCCACTGAGCAGGGAGCCCGATGTGGGACTCGATCCCAGGACCCTGGGATCATGACCTGAGCCGAAGGCAGACCCTTAACTGACTGAGCCAACTAGGCACCCTAGTTTTTTCTTTTTTTAAGAGAGAGAGAATGTTGTGTCACAGTGAAGAATACTATAACAGATATTGGAGTCATAATGCCTGGGTTACAATCCCAGCCTGCAACTTACCAGCTACGTGATCATGAACACTTTACTTAACATCTTGGTATCTTAGTTTCTTCATTTAAAGAATGGAGATAATACCAGTACCTACCTCATAAAGTTGGTATGAGGATGAGACAAGCTAATATATCTAAAGTGGGAAGCATGAAGTATGTGCTGCGGTAAGCTTTAACAACTATATTATACCCCATTAGTCAGTTACATTTGATTAAATTTTAGCTTCAACCCTATACATGAAAATAAACTGAATTGTTTAACTATGTTTGCATTTATTCTTTATACATGACTATAATTTTTGAGAAAGGAAAAAAACCCTACCAATCCTAAGAGCTTTCATTGATATTGGTTTCCCTTCCAATTGATCCCATAAGTTACATTCTCGTTGTAATAATTTTGCTGACCTGCTCTAACTGGAAATTGGATTAGAACTTTTCTTGTTTTTTTAAATAGCAGTTTCCACCGTAGAAGCTGATAGTTACTCTCTAAAATAACAGGACAATGAAATTATAGCTAAAAACTAAAAGTTCCCATCATTTTTTGTTATAATCATAAGTACTCTTGCTATCTTGCTAAATCAGATATGGACTTTTAAGTCATCCAACATTTGCCGCTTTACTGAAATGTATCAACAAACATCTTGTTTTTAATGGAGTGAAACTATTTTTATTAATACCCTAAATGTTTTATGAGAGAGCAATTAAAAGTTCATTTCTCATATGTAATATTTAACACTCCTATTACCTTTTTCTTCTGATTTGTTATTTGTCCTTGAAATGTATGGGGTATCAGCTGTATTGCAAAAGCAGAATTTTGCTCTATTTCAAACTCCAAGAGAGGGAGCACAATTTAGGAAACACATTACTGCACGTTCTCTGCCCATGCTTTGCAAACTGCATGTTTTAAACTCCGATTTTAAGAAAGCAGGTTATGGATGAAAGAAGGGACAGCCCAAATAACATGCTTAAGCATATGTCAGTTTGGGGACATCAAACAGCTGTGTGGTGTTGTGATACCAAGCCTATCCCATCCACTAGACCATTATAGGGAAGGGGAAAATTTCAGCAACCTTGAGTTTATTTAGTTACAGAAAGTTTAGTGAACTTCAGTTCATGTTAAGGCCTGTTAACAGCAGGGAGAATCCAAATTTCTGCCTCTGAGGATGGGGAAGCCGGGTGACATTAATAAGATCCAGATCCCAGGCCAAACAACTGTGATCTTCCTTATCCACTGTCCCACAGGGTGAGTATGGTAAACCTCTTCATTTTGCAGTGGTTTCCCCTCCTCCTCCTCCACCTCTGATTTGCAACAGGGGAAGGGGAAATGGAAAATAAGAGTAGAAGCCACCAGAAACTACTGTTCTAATTTAGCATTAGCAAGAATTTGTAAACCACCACTAGGCAGATAAAGCTAAGAGCTACTAACTGCAAACATAACCAAACAGTAACCTCTGTGACTGTTTAATGGAGGCCCTGATTAGAAACACAGAAGCCAGGAGCCTTTATGGAGACCAGGGAACAGTAACGTATTCAGAGAGAAAGGCTATTAATAGGGCTTGAGCACAAAATCAGCATTCTGGAAAGAGAGAAGAGAGAAAAGAGATCATATATAGAAGAAATATTAATCCAGCAATTTGAAAACTGGTTGTAAAGTATTGACACTGATTATTATTCTAAAGTTAATGAGTTAACACACTGGAATAAAGACATAACATTTAAAAACACTTGCCTACTTTAATTTCACATGCTTGTACACAAGTAGGTAGATTTCTGGGTTGGTTTTTTTTTTTTTCTTGTTGAAAATGTAGTTTGGTGTTTATTTTTTTTTTAAGATTTTATTTATTTATTTGAGAGAGAATGAATGGGGTGAGGGGGAGAGGAAGAAGCAGACTCCCTGCAGAGCAGGGAGCCTGACGTGGGGCTTGATCCCCAGATTCTGAGATCACGACCTGAGCCAAAGGCAGATGCTTAACCGACTGAGCCACGCAGGTGCCCTTAGTTTGGTGGTTAGAAATGCAAGCATCACTGAATAATCTTCCTTTGAGTATCAGTTTGGATGTTGCACGGTCAGCTCATAGTATCCTATTGGGTGTATTTTTTTGTTGCGAAATGCATTGTCCACTCACTGAAAGAGCAAGTTAAAGTGCCCCTGGCAATATCTTACGGGAAACTCCACAGGAACTACAGATTATCAGTCTCTACTTCAGGACTTAGAAATTTTGTCACCGACACAAAATAGCCAAAATAGTCCGGTTGAAGGGTCTCTTATATTACCTAGACATACGGTTTTCTCATATTTAATTTTTTGGTTTCCAAAGGTTTGATTTGAAAAATAATGTAGAATCTCACTTTTCCTGGTGATCACGAAAGTCAATACTAAAAACATTAAGCATTTCACTGAGCTAATAGCCCACACTATGCTGTCCAATAAAGTAGCCACTAGCCACATGCTATTCACATTTAAATTCATTAAAATAAATAAAATGAAAAATTCAGCTCCTTCGTGGAACTAGCCATACTTCAAGGGCTCAGAAGCCCCACGTGGCTCATGGCTAGTGTTTCAGGGCATGAAGCCAGAGAGCATTTCCATCATTCCATTCTATTGGACAGTGCTATACAGCAAGTCAACAGTTCAGAGAACTATATTTGTAGAAAAGAATAAAGAGAAAGTAGAAAAATACATTTCTTCTTTTTTGTCATTTTCAATTATTTTTCTAAACAATAAGTATTCTTTTTTTTTAAAGATTTTTTATTTATTTATTTGAGAGAGAGAGAGAGCATAAGAGGGGGGAGGGTCAGAGGGAGAAGCAGACTCCCTGCCGAGCAGGGAGCCCGATGCGGGACTCAATCCAGGGACTCCAGGATCATGACCTGAGCCGAAGGCAGTCGCTTAACCAACTGAGCCACCCAGGCGCCCAACAATAAGTATTCTTAAAGAGTATATTTCTCATATTGAAATTGTATACCATGTCTTATCCATGTAGCTTCCCATTTTATATGCTTATGGTCCAAAGATGAAAATGCAATCAATTCATATAAAATCATGTATCCAATAAAGCTTTAAAATTGCAATTAAATTCAACAACATAACAAAAATTAAGATTTTTTTGGCCAGATTATTCTAAAGTGTAAGGTTTTCATAATAATCAGGTTAAATTAGAATAAACCTAAATCTGTCAGATGCATAAGATAGAAGAAGCTATTTATTAACCGCATTGATATTATGGAAAAATGTGCACCAAATCATTGGTTGAAGTATTTCGATGGTTTTTTTTAATATCAGTGCTAAATCAGTAGCAAATATTTCAAAATACTAACTCTTACAAAGTGTTTTTACATAGAAGAAGCCAAAGATAAACTAGCTGATTTGAGCTCTAAGAATTAAGAGTTTTCAGCATTACTGAAATAAATATCAGCAGTGATGTCTACTGAATTCCCCATGGTCTCATGAGTGATTCAGTGAGTGCAACTTTTATTTGTCAAAAGCTATTAGGTCTGATTTCTCTCTTAGGACAGCCTCATTAAAAGAAAATCTGTACGTAAAGTTGTGTGTAGGTACCTCTACACATATAGTCAGAGTCTTCACAAACACTGTTCAAAGAAAACACTCTTTCTTTGAACATGTATGGTAGCATTTCAAGCAAAGCTTAGTCTAAATGTATGAGGAGTTAATCTGATGCCTGTAATTTAGCACATTTGTGCTATGGTAGTGGAAAGGGACAGATCGCTTAGTGGTTTCAGATGTTAGACTTTAATGAACCAGGATGGGTTTCCTTAGCATGACACCAGTTTATCTAGTTTATTAGCTTTGTAGTTTAAAAATTTATTAGTCTTTTGTGCCTGCAAGCATTTTCATGAGTCTTCTCCCTTTTGAAAAATGGTCCATTTGTTGTGCTATGTAGGAAATAATCCATTAAATAATGGCTTAATTGCTAGAATTAGCTCCTTCCAATCATGATTCAATTTCTTTTAAATATATGTAAGGGAATTAAAGGATCCAAACATGCAGGTGTATGTCAATTTTCATTAGACGTTCTCAGCAATTAATGAATAAGTACTCTATAGCAGTCAGCTGATGAGAACAGGGGATGATGCCTTTCAACTGCCTTTAAATATGAAACCAATGTTAGCATTTCTTATATTATATATTATATAGCATTTCTTTCAAATGGCTTTTTTAAAGTTGTCAATCAATTGAACTTTGAGCACAGAGTAAAATTTTAATAACACGAAACAAATATTTATTTTCTCTGAACCCAAATACATCGTCAGACCACACAATTTATACAAGCAGTCTTGCAAGAAATTTCAGACTCACTGCCATGCCCACAACCCCAAACTGATGTGTTTTTTATTCCTGAATTGCCTTCCCCCCCCCCCTTAATTTACCACGTGTGGCATGTGTGAACATGAGAACTAACTCAAAGCAACCATCCTGCAAGGAGGCTCTCAGGTAAACTCTGACCAAATGGGTCCACCTACTCTAGAGGTGACTAGTCAAGCCAATTGGAAGCTCTTTTTTCCCATTTATGAAAGAGAGAGACATATCAGTTAGTTGGAAATAGTGAACAGGATAAACAGAGATGAAAAAGCGGCCCACTGCTTATGCAATAGCTAACAAAATTGCCATCAGGTCATTAGACCTGCTCCTAAAGCCTATCTTGTTTTTAAACTAAGAAAGATGCAATAATTGTTTGTGATGCCTCATGGAGACGTTTAAGACATTTTCCTCTCTCTTCCCTTGCTATCCTTCCAACAAAACCTCCATTTTCTGAGGCAAACTGAACTTTTTCTTACAACTTGAAAAAGATCAAATATATAGGCCCACTAGATATATTTTCATTGATTAAAATGGCTTTTTTGTAATTATGTGTGGTGACGGATGTTAAGTAGACTTATTGTGATAACCATTTCACAATGTATGCAAATATTGAATCATTATGTTGCATACCCAAAACTACTATGTCAATTAAGTCTCAATTTAAAAAAATTAAATTGCTCCAATTAATGATGAGAATTGAGTAGAAGCAAAGGTACAATATAAAGTGCTAAGCTCCTGAAAGTGTGGTAATCGTACAAACTGGTTTACAAATGATCTTTCCCTTTTGGATTCAGACATAACTTTGTAAAGACTAAATTGAAAGGTGGAAAGATTATAGCTGTCTCTAGATAAGATCAGTCCTCGCTGTGATTAGGTCTATAAATTAATACACACACTGAGCCCATTACATATTTCATGTGATAAAAAGCAGCATCAAAATGAGCTCACCAAAGCGGAAGTAAAATAAATGAGGAGGGAATTTCCATTTTTCACAATCTTGTTTCTAGAGGAAAAAATTATTATATTTTTAGACCCCTCCCCAAACAACTCTGACAATTTTATCCAGTTAGTTATTTCTCTATTTTAAATGTGAAACAGGGAGGAGATACCAATAGTCATTGCTGATTATCTCAAAATATACAGATTATGACAACAGAGGAGGCATCGTCCATTCGTCTCGATCTTCTATGTACAAGGACTGCTCTAACCCCCTGCCTGTTCTTGGAGAGCACCAAGATCCCTTGAACCCTCATTAGAACGTGTTTTTCTTCACCCCAATAAAAAGAGTTGAACTCTTCACTTAGGCACACCTTACAAAACAGTGACTTCAGATAAAATCATTCCTCACACTTTCATAATTAGTTTGAGGTCTCGGTGCAGAAAGGGAAAAAAGTTCAGTGTTAAATATTGGAAGACTTCCGCAGTTTTATATGTAACATCAGAAAAGAAGGAACTCCTACACGAGGCCACTCTCATGGTTTTCATTATCACATAGAGTTAATCAAAAACAGTTCAACCTCAGGCAAATATCACCCTAGGATGAAAGTACTAAGGAGGAATAAAACATCTTAGTCACTTGGATACTAATTAACCTCGAGAAAGCCCAAAGCAATACAAAATCTGACATATTTATCTCTGAAATGTTTTTCCTTAAATCTCAATGAAAGCAGAGATGATGCTATATGCATTCTACATTATCAACCCTATGCCGTAGTATAGCAAAACCAAATCGGTAAGTGCCTGGGCTCACTATGTTCTTTGGGCACACGAGGAGTTTTAAATATATACCTGCATAATTTAATGCATGGCACATTTGTTTTATCATGAGACAACACGCTGAAATGCTACAGTGCTATTGTTTAAAAACGTCAAGAACTAAAGCACTGAATACAGTATGCAATCCAGATGGCAAATTCTCAAGGCATGGGACAGAAAAAGAACATTTTCTTAAGAGTTGTTTGGGTTTCTCAGTCATGCAGCTTCCTAGCTTGCTTTTACCTTTCAGCACTAGCAAGGATTTAAGCACAAAGAAAGCAATTAGTATAGCTGAGAAATAGGATTTGTTATAGGACTTTGCCGCTCTTTTTAAAAACATCTCTATTCCTGCTAAAATGGCTGGGCTATTTAAGTTCTTGTGTTGCACTGATCAATAATGAAGAGAGCACATGACAGTAGCTTATTTACCTAATTTCCTACTGCATGCAAGCTAATACACACATATATTATTTACATACAACGTATATCCCTCTGCTACCTAAACTTTGCAGGATAAGGAATAACTGCTACACTCATTTGCAAAAGATATTTATGTGTCACGTGTAACTGATAGAACAACCGGTTAGAGTATGGACAGATAGTAAGGGAGCAAATGCAATTAATTTCGTTAATTAAAACATTAGCCATCTAATGATGCCAAATCGCACTTTAATCAAATAAACCCAGACCTTATTATTAAAGATGAGTACTTCAATTGCAGAATTTTAAGTAACTTAATTGTATATGGAAAATGTGGCTTGCAAATATAAACACAAGACAATTTGTTTTAGTCTTTTTGGTCAGCCTACTTAGGAGGATGAAAGTCTTGCGTGTATTTGAGATTAGCTATTAATTTGTGGCTCTTCCTCACAATATTCCATTAAGTGTTCTTGATTGTTCTTGCACAACAAGCAACACTGCCTTCCAGTTTCATTTTTTTTGAAATTTTTATTTATGTTCGTTCAAAATGCCTTTAGAAGTTGCCAAAATCTTCAGCAGCCACAAGATATTTAACACAATATCCACTTCAGGGACTCAGTGATCACACAGTCCACCTATTTGTTCGAAACTCCTAAGATGAAGCAGCAGGTTCCAGCAGCTTCCAGCATCACCAATGGGCTCTTCTTGAACCAGTGTTCATATTCATAAAATGTAAATTGGATAATAATGCTTAGTTGTCCAAAACAACATTGCGGGTGGGGGGGGCTACGAGTAATATGTCAGTCACATGAAAACTGCTGTGTTGTTTCGGTTTGGACCTTATCTGGGTTTTCACTTAGGCTCAGCAGCCTTGAGTAAGAAGTCCTTATAGGCAACCATTACAGGTTTACTTGTTTGTTTTTCTTTTTTGATCACCAAGGCACACACAAACATTAGCCTCAAGCCTAAAGCCCTAAAAAAGCCATTCTTTAGCTGGTGAAATTCTAATCTCATTTTATTATGTCGTCAATGAGCTGCACAGAGATTCGCCTTAGCTTGTTAACATGATAGCAGGCAGATGAGAAGAAATAAAACGTACTGGCCTGTGAAAGCCAAATCAAAAAGCCAGATTGAAGGCATTCTCAAGTTACTCAGGTGAGGCCCTCAGTCTCTAGGTAGTGACCCAGCTAATGGTCAGAATGCCGTAGGTTCTGTTTGGACGACCCAAATGTTAAAACATGGTATTCAAATGTCTGCATAAATGGCTGAGAATTTGCCTTTTCTTTGTAAGCTTACTATACAATAAACAAAAGACTGGTATTTGATACTAACTAAACATAGAGAAGGAACAGTAACACTGGATGAATATATTCAAGACACAAATCTGTAATGTGGCATACAAGAACTCTAGGGTCCTACATTTCTTTAGCACAAATTTTTAATTGTCCTTGGTTGTAAACCTATTGTCATTTATCAAAAAACATATTTATTTACATAAATATCTAAGAATATAAAGTACCTGAAAATAGAGTCATGCTTTCATACAGTGAAAGCTCGATGAAATAAGAGAAAGTTGCAGCTTTTATTACCTAGTAAAGGATTTGAGAGACAGGGCCCCTGGTAATACTCTTTTAAGAAATATTTTCGGTGTTGTTAAAACAGTAGCATTGTGTGTAGGAACACTGAATTCTACAGGCTGTTGCTTCTTTTCTCTCTCTCATAGAATAACTGCTTCCTGCCAGTCAAATAAATGTTAATTTTTAAATTGAATTATGAAGCCAAAAATGTTTGTTCTATTGATCTTTTTCCTCTTATTTTCTTTTACAGGTGACTTTATAATTTCCTTCATTTGAAAGATTTTAACTTTCAGGGAAAAGTTTACTCTGAAAGTTCATCGTAATTAATGTTTAATCATCAAATTTCAGAGTTAAATTTTATTTCATATGCCTATTTATCACTTTTAGAATAAGAAAGTCATCTGTGAAAAAGTAAGTGTTGACAAGTGGTGCCATCTAGCAACACAAAGAAAAAGTTGTTCAACTACTTTACAAAACATTGGGAAATTTATCCAATCAGTTAATACTCTATATCCTTGCTCCATTTCCTAGGGGAAAATAAGCAGACATGATCAACTGGTAGAAATGGACGCCAAACTTATATAGAGATGATATACCATATAATACAAATGACAGTGTTTTTCAGGAGATACATTGAAGAGAGGTAAGAGTGAGGTACAATTTCTGGTTTGCCAGCTATCATGCCAACATTTTTTCCTCCAGTTAAGAAAACACACTGGAATTCAAATGAATAAAAATGTTAGTGTAGTGAAATACTATGTCCTAATTTATAAAATAAAAAGCAAGTCATTCACAACCTTCAGTATCTTGTTAGGGATGAAACTTGTGATTCCTAACAAATGATCGAGAACCACTAGCGTCTTAGGTAATGAATTTAGAAACTCTGGGATATAGTATAATGGTAATAAAGATGTCACTGATTCAATCCAGGACAGAAGTGAAGACATTATTCCCATCTTCTGGTGATAAGCAATAATATGAGAGTAGATGACTCATGACAGATACATGAATCATGAGTTAGATACATTTCGTTCACAATTCGGATGGGCTCAGATGTGAGATATTATGGAACTTATGTGGTTATCTTGGAAGATGGAGGAAGCCATGGGACACAAGCCAGACTCCAGAGCTTGCTCCTATGGGAGTGGCCAGCTACTGAAATTAGAATATGGTAAGAGGAGGCTACCTTGAGCTCCTTTCAGGACAGTACCCAGGAAGGCAATGTCTAGTGAATGGGACTCTGAGGGCAAGTGGACAACCTGGTCAGGAAATGGTAGCCTTTCAGACTTCAAACATTAGTTTAAGGGCTAGAACTAAAAAGGAACTGTAAATACCCATCATGAAATTAAAGTGTGAATCCAGCTATATGCAATAAGCAATGGTGTATTTAAAAACAACCCAGACCCCAGCAAAGGTAATGTCAGACTCTTACCTACTGGGGGGCAAGATAGCATAATGGCTGGGAGTATCATTCTGAAGGCTCAGTGTCTCACCCCTTAGCCAACTGATGTTTAATTTGTCCAATTCACTAGACAGCATAGTTCCTGTCACACAAGAGTCAACACAAATGTGTGGTTACTTTTATTACTACCTCTCTTCTCTGGTTAGATTTATCTCAGGAACTAGATGAGGCTTGGTCTTCATGTACAAGGTCTTAGCCCCCATTAAGCATGACTAGGAAATGTGAATACATTCCTGGCCTAACAAAACTGAGTAAGCAACTCTGTTATAATAAATACAGGAGGATTTTTCTCAGGTGGATAAAGTGATGATATCCTAACGCATTTTTCTATGTAACATTCATATATATTAACAAATTAAAATGTTATCAATTTATTTATTGTGCCTCCAAACTTTAGTTTCCAGTTTAACACAAGATAGCATTACTGTCATGAATAATGTTTGTCACTAGTTTTAATTTTTCCCCCAAAATACAAGTTCGATGTCACAAAAGTGAAAGGCATTTCAAATGGGTAATCCAAGCTTAAGCTAGTCTCAAACAAGTACTACTGTTACTACAATGATTACTCATCCTCCTTTTTCCCAAAATCTGAGTTATACATAATTAGAAGGAAGCTTGGTGAAGTTATAGAAAGAAAGTTTTCATATCACAACTTCCAAGTGAAAAATTAGCACTGAAGCATCATGGGAGGGGAAGAGTTCTGCCTCAGAGGTTAGTGCCAGGAACTTAGCTTACTTTTTGTGTGTTTGTGGGTGACTTTGCACTCTCCTCCAGATGTTCAATCATCTGATATATCAATAAAAACTCTTTATTAGTTCTGGGTTCTTACACATATCCACAATTCTCATTTTCAGCAACCAAAATGAGGAATTTTGGAGACTATTAGTGATCTTTTTTCTGGGTTCCAGATTTACACTGACTGAAAATGACCGTCACACGTCTTAGGGTCCCAAGAATGGGAGGAAGAGGCGCCATCAGCAGATATCCCGGAATATGAGAATCCAGCATCCCAACGCTTCCCCTCTTCTGTGATGATACTTGTATGAATGGAACATAGACAGAATTAGAATACATTTTGCCTAATAATTGGCAGTCATTTGAAATACAAGATTTTCTTCTGTGCCCTTATAGCACAAGCATGAGGATAAGTACTTGCATTTGGAAGTCAGAGCCTTAAAAGCTGATATTTAGCTTCATGAAGTTCTACTTGCCTTGTAGTCTTTTTCTCCCTCTTCCCACACCCCTACTGCTAAGATATAAAAAGAAGGATAAGAGATTTGTATCCAAGTGAATAATCTGCTTGGCTAAGATTTTACGAAGTTTATGCACCTTTCATCTAACAGCAAGAAAGCTCAAGGATATAAGCCTGAAATTGAGAGCTACAAAATCAAATAGGACTTCCTCAGTGTCCCACTATCAAGAGTCACTATGGAATAAACATTGATAGTAACTCAACTTATAAGACGATTTTGACTGAGTTCTTAATGATCCTGCACCACTTTGGGCAGTTCTGGAGGCCTGCAGAAACATTAGAAGAGGTTTCAGAAGGCAGCCATGAAACAGGACTGCATAGCTTAGGTGAGTGTCCAGTTCATACTGCAATTTGTGTAGGACTGAGAGGTAGCTGAATTTGAAATTGGTTGCCCACAATTCTTTCTTCTCCAAGCTTTATAATCAGACCTCTATTAACTTTTTATGCTAGGCTGAATTATTGGCCTCAATATTTCCTCTCTTCCTTATCCACACATTTTGACACGTGACATTGCAGTTCGCCAACTAAAGCCACTGTATTTTTGTACTCTCTGACTTTGAGCTAAGTCATATGACTTGCTTTGGCCAATGGAATGTGGGCAGAAGTGAGGATTCTCTTTTACATCTTGAGCTTATGATGTTATCACAAGAACATACCTAATCTAGGCCACCAATCCAAAAAGCATGGGGAACACACAAAGGAGACCTGAACCCACCCAATAGCTTGCAGTCAAACCTCACTAACCCCAAACTAGATCAGCTCAAATGCAGTGAACTCACAGATAGTGAGTGAAAAAAATGGTTGCCATTTCACATCTCAGAATTGTGGAGTGGTTTGTTAAGCAGCACTAACCAATACACCTTTCCTCATAGTTCCCAAGTTCTAATCTTTTAACCTCTTTTTATGTGTCCTTCAATTCCTCTCCACTTTTCTCATGTTTAACATTCAGCATCAGAATCTTTTATAGCTGAAATAATTCAGGTTAAGTGAATAGTTCATTAAGGTTTTTGGTTAGTTTGCTTAAGAAATACACTAACATTATAAAAATATTGCACAGATAAATTAGAAAATGTTTAAAATCATGTTATCATTATCAGTATCATTATTGCCTGGATGTACAAAATTATATTCTTTTCTAGTTTGAGATACTTTTCATGATGCTCTCATCAGTGGATACTACATGTTCATGGGAGATGTCACTAAGTTAAAAAATTTATTAGAGTTTATCAATTAAATCTTAGAATTATACAATTTGAGTAATACTACATAGTATTTTGATGACTAAAAAAGGTAGTTAAATATCAGATAAGGAACTGATGTAAATACTTAATTTTTAAGGAGAACTAAAGAACTTAAAGCAAGAAACCAATGCAACTCCTAAGAAAAACTGATGATTACTAATAATTTAGTTTTATTTGATATAAACCTTAAGTGAAATAGCTTCACTATTCCGTAAGTTTTCAGAAACTTACAATCTTTACAGTTTTCTAAACTGTATTCATTCAATAAACTTTTACTATAAACATACTATTTGTGCTGGATACTTTGTAAACCTACTTTAAGTTTACTGATACTTTGGATTCATCTTTTTATATTCTTTATTGTATCACTGAATTCTAGACATATTTCTTACAGGATATTATAGGGATAATTAAAAAGCAGAAATCTCACTGCCTTACTTCCAGTCCACATGTTCTCTTTTGTGAACTACTATTGCAAATCTTCCAAACATTCTGTGGGCCTACAGTCTCATATTTTTTTTTAATAATGTTCCACATTACCAATAAAGTTGATATTTATAAAAGGAAAATGTGACCAAGTCACTTTCAGTCTTAAATTTTTTTTTAAAGATTTTATTTATTTATTAGAGAGAGAGACAGCGAGAACAGGAACACAAGCAGGGGGAGTGGGAGAGGGAGAAGCAGGCTTCCCGTCGAGCAGGGAGCCCAGTGTGGGGCTCGATCCCAGGACCCTGGGATCATGACCTGAGCTGAAGGCAGACGCTTAACGACTGAGCCACCCAGGCACCCCCAGTCTTAAATTTTTAAAGGACTTCTCCATTGTCTATAGGATGAAGTTAAAATCTTTGATTTTTTAATTTAAAAGAAAAGTGTTATTTCATTCCACCTAACTTTCTATCTGCTAACCACTGTCTCCTCAATAAAGTATTCAAATGGCAGTTGAAAAAGTTTCAAAATGGAACAGTAAAGGTTTGAGGATAGTAGGTGGATACCTTCTTAAATTATATTATCAATTAAATGATCTATACCTGGCTAGAGGGAAATTTCTAGTGATATTCAGTAAGATTTTATTGCCAACTCTTATTTGAAAAGTTACTTGAAAGATGATGTCATTGCAAATTGCAGATGCTGCAAAACAGGAAAATCTAAGTGACCATAATAAATGATTAAAAGATAAATGTTGACTTAAAGGAAATTGAAACATTGGATATAATCTAAGAGTAATGAATATAAAACTTTGCTGATGGGTCCAGAAACAAACAAATGTACAAATATACAGAGAGTTAATAGTGCACAGCTGAACAAAATTCAGTTGTTTTAGTTGAGAGCTAGTTTTAACATCTGTCGAATACCTATTATGTATCAGCCTGCCCCTGGCTAGATTTTGAGGTAAAAGGTAGAATAAGTTATGACCCAGTGCTCAAGGAGCTTGCAGTTTTGAGAGTAAATAATCAGACAAAAATGTGATATAATATTTTAATAATCAAATATACTCATGGCTCACATTAAGAGAAATATAATTTCAAAAAATTGAGCAGGTTATTTTATTTGTGTCCCTCACATAGAACATAATACAGAAAAACTAAAGTCAATTCAGAGAAGTACAATCAAGATTATGAGGAGAAGTAAAATTATATCATATGAAGAATTGGGCATGTCTAGTTTCCAAAAGTGAAATTGGATGAAAAAAAAGTAATAATAATAATATAATGAAATAAATAATTAACTCTGATCATTACCTATTCACTAGGCACACCACTGCATCAAAATTACATAATTCTATTTTACAGGTTTGTTCTATTTTCATTTCTATTTTATAGATGAAGGAATGAGACTTAACACATCTGATAATTTGCCCAAGGTCACAAAGTTATGGTTGAAGCTTGAAACTCAGGTCTAACTCTAGGGTTTGAGTTACTAACCATGATACTGCCTGATGTTGTCATGACAGGTTGTCCCCAAATATCTGAGGAACGAACAGGTTTAAAAAAGATTATAATTGCCCTAAAACAGAGTATCATACATATCATGAAAATGATGTAGAATAATGTGGTATCAGAAAATATCAGCTTATGATTTATATCTTCTACTTACTAGCTACATGACTTTGAACAGTCTCTGAATCTGTCTCCTATCCATAAAACAGATACAATAATAAGTAAATGTGGGTCAAATTATATCAAAAGAAAATGTATGAAAGTATTTTAAAATGTGTAAGGTACTCTTAAAATGTTTGTTAGTTTGATTATTATTGTGCCCATTAGGGGCAAGCAAGGATGAATTGGTAGAAACCCTAAGTAATAATTTATAGACACACTTTTCAAAAGTTAGAAGTCTCCAATGCAAATGTGACTTCCTGAACTTGTATCAATGGAGGTACTTAAATGGAGCATAGATGACCATTTGATTGGACTATCAGGGAAGAAATGTAGGCATGAAATGGGTATCTACAAGTTTTGAAACATTTTATTTTTCCATAATCATACTTTTTTGAAAACACAGTTTCAGTGTATTTGTATAACACAGGTGTTCTATTCTGTAAATTGATTTTTTTTTTTTGGAGGGAGCCATTTTAATAATTTTTACCTTTTGGGGAAACAATTAAGTCATATACAAATCATTTCAGGAAAAAGATCTCTAAGGAAGATTTGTAGTTCTCTTTTCCCATTACTGGATACTCTTACAGATAGAGCCTTCACATAAATACATGTAAATACATGTAAAATAACATAAACACAAGTAAAATAATGTATATTTTACTTAGAACTTTCACTACATTTTTTTCAAAAGATTGGCTTTGAGCTCCATAATAGTTAAAGATGGCATCAAATTATATTCTCTGATTAATTCTATTTTCATGAAATATTGGCTAGTTAACAGTGCTAGACAGTTTAGCATCTAGTTCAACTTTTAAGCTGCACACTTTGTCCCAAATAGTAAGAAATAGTCCACTTAGGGAATAGTAATATAAAAACTTCTGTTTTATCTTTCTTATTTCCCATATTTTTGGCCCATTGTAGAGAAACATTAGTCTATTAATGATAGATACAGATGGTGTCCATCTGGTATCCATCTTTAACTCTAGAAATGGAGGCATAAGGATACCGTGAAACATTAGACTTTCAAAATCAGATGTGATCTAACAGCTCATGGAAAAAGTTATTTGATCCATTCTGATTTTTTTCCATATCCTTATCTAATATTACAAACAAGATTGAGGATAATTTTTTTTTCTGAAAATAAGAGTTGTATTTTTAAGTCCACAACATTGTCCTACTCTAAGGCAGCTAACAAATATCAAAATCATTGGAATCAACCAATTTTCCATTTATGGCTTATCTCAAAAATCTCTTGGTAATCACCAACATGTGAGACATCTTCTGAAATTTTGTTTTTAGTATATTAGTTCTTTACATAAGGAAAATTCAAATATCTCAGACATGAATGCAAATAATAGAAAAGGACAACCACCACTTCACAAAATCTTATCCTGTATTGGATCCTAAAGGAGAAAAAATGATCATGTTTCTCATCAGAGTCACCAATAATCAGAATTACCATTTACATTCTATCTGATTTATTTTTCAAGACAGAACATATGATGACAATGCCCTTTAGGGATACTGTGAGGATATAAGAAGGTTTCAAAAGCATTCTAGGTGTTCCCAGAGGAAGTATTAACATAAATACAAGAATATGCCATGCATTTAATAAGAAAAACAGACCTACATATTTCAGAAAGAAAATAAAAACCAGGAATAATTACTTGAAATAAACAGTTTTATAAAGATAACATATAAGAAGCAGAATATCAATAGCAACAATAACTTTAGTAAACCTATGATGTCTTGAATAAATATCTAAAGGAAAAAAATAAATGCTCTATTCTCTTGACAATGTAAATTTTTTAACTTGTCAGATTTTTTTATATATACTTTCTCATGTATATATGCTGACTTCTTTTAACAATTTTGCTAATTTAGAGCTTCTACTCTAGTGTGTGTGTGTGTGTGTGTGAAAAGTTATTGTTCTCACCTAATATTCTCATATGTCAAATATATATAAAAGCATAATGTTTTTAGTCCTATATCAAGTTTTTGTCACTATGTATGATGATTACATAAGTTATTATATTCTCACCACCTCCAGAAAATCTATGAGATGGTGATAAGAAATTAAAGCATTAAAAAAAAAAATCTAAAGGCTTATTCTTGAGGACTTTTAAAATTAACTACACCAAATTCCTTTACCTACAGCATATTTCACTTCTCTTACAATTTTCTACTGGAAGTGGCCTCTATCTTCCTTCATGTGTTACTTCTACAAGTTATTTTCTGTTTATAAAAAATTTAATCGGCTAGATGACGCAAGTATATATGCATTAGTACAAATATAAAATCATAAATTTTAAAATGCTCTACAATGGAAGAGACCTTAGAAACCATCTATATTTTTCTCATCAAAAGTCAAGCTAAATATCTAAAATTTTGATTGTGGATACTAGCAGTGTAGGAGAGAAGAGGAAAAAAAAAATAAGCTAAATCCAAATCCTTTGCTCATGAATAAAAACAAAGCAGAAACTCTGAATATTGCTCTCACACAGGTTTTGATGACTTTGGGGAGATATTCATTAGGTTCAATACATACCCTTTTATAGATAAAAAAACTAAAATCCAAAAAGATTATGTGCCTTGCTCAAAGTCATACTGAAAATATACACTCTTTCACTCATGAACTTTGCATAACTGGAAAGAATGTAATATTATAATATTCTGATGGAAGACTTAAAAAATATGCACATAAACATTTCTCCATTAGCCTGTAGTTTCTCCATCGCTATTGTGCTTAGTATAATAACTGCCATACAGTAAGTAGTTAGCAAATATTTACTGATAAAACAAAGAAAAATTAAAAAAAAAAAATAAGAAGAGAAACATTGGGCCTTGTAGTGAACACAATGAATACTGAAAACCTCCTGCATATTTATTAATATTGATGAACCTGGATTACCAGGAAAAGATCCACTTCCAGTGTCCTTTTTGTTTTCAATAGAGGAAACTTTATAGTATATCTAAGAAATATTTTCATTTGAAAATGTTTAAAAACTAAAGCTTATTCACTTAAATGTGTAAGAAAATTATCTTGAAAGCCTATTATATTGTAGATTTTCTGTAATGAATCCAGAACAATGAAACATTATGATAAATATGTCAAATAATATGACAAGTAATTTAAGTGATTATTGTAACAACTCTATCAAGTTTTAGGTACAAACACTGAAGATTTCTATTGACAACTGATATTCTACATACCACACTGGGGGTTGGAAAATATTGTTTTGCTATTTTTATTTTGGTTTTGCAAGTTCTTTGGTTTGTTTACTAGCATAATAAAGCACTTTATTTTTACTCAGTGACAGCAATTTCTACCTACTCATAAATATGTAGGATATGCAATGATTTATTACTTTAAAAGGGTAATATGTTATTAGTGAGACCCTTAATCTCAAAAATTTTAAATTGAGGAAAGATATGCTAAAGTTATGGAAATGTGATTCCATTCTGAACTATAGTTTTATGGGGAATAAAAAGGCTTAAGAAAAGAAAGTAGAAGGACAAGAAAGAAGGAAGAAAACAATAGAAGAACAAATATCTGACCTCAGATTTTCATAAGTTAATGTTATAATTACAAGGGACACCTGGATAAGCATCATTTATGAAAAAAAAGAATGAAAAGCAGGGATGTAAAAAGGACTTTACGAGAAAAGAAAACCTACATCCATAAATACAAAATAAGCTGGTGAAAAAGTAAAAATCTTTGTGCAGTTGATTCCAGAATGTTTGAAGGAATAGGTCCTGGAGGAAGGTTGCCTAGTTTTATGTCCTGAATCTGACTTTTTCTGGTTGAATGATCTGGTTGTATGCTGTTGGCAGGTGACAAGACCTCCCTATACTTGATTTATCCCTAAAATAGGATAATAACAATACTCAACTGTTAAGATAGATGTGAGGGTTAAATAAAATGATTAAAATATTTTAAAGCTTAAAAGTGTTTAAACAGAGCTTAAAATTTGTCAATAAATAATAAGCAGTAAATGTTATAATTATTCTTATGCAATTTTCAGCCACAATACCACCATTTTGAGACAAAAGGGAAGAAAGCTGTCACACAACTAACAAAGGGAGTGATTCTAGATCCTGTGCTCCTAACCCTTATCCAATTCAGCCTTCCAGAAACTGGAAATAACAGAGAAATCAACCCAGAGCCTGATAGAGGCAAAATGCACACCCCATTTCTGATACGTATTTGACAGATGTCATTGTGGCTGTGACAAGATAGTCCCTCCTTCTTTGGTACAATTTCTTTATCCCAGTTATTTATAGGATGACAATTGCATAACTGGAGCTCTACAGATTTGTTAAAAGTGAAGCTGAAGTCTCTAAGTGTGGGGAGCCTCAACTCTTGATAAGAGCCCTTATATGAAAACTGGATCACCATCTGCCAGGAATGGCTTAGGAAAGGAGATAGGGCCAGATGTCCCAAAAGATTGCTGACAACTCTAAAATGTTCTGAAAATCCTTTCAACCTTGGTTACATACAACCACCGACTGAAGAAAAAAAAATTAACACTGTAAACCACATTGCAAAAGAGTCCCCAGTTTTTTAAAAGAACCAAGTCTTTTTAAAACATAAACACATTAATTGTAAGCAAATACACAACTGCTCACAAATTCATCTTATCTATCTTATCTAAAGCATTTCCAATCTCTAGTTGCTGAGAGTTAACTAACAGGTCCTAGACTGTAAACATAAGAATAAAATAAACAAAAACTAATTGGAGAGCTTTATGACCACTTTTCAGACTTTTTACTAATCCAGGTGCCTTATCCCTAAACTGAAGTTAGTAAGATTTTACCAAAGAATCAAATCATCTCATGGTGCATCTACTCAATAGACATTTGTCTTTCTTCAGAAAATCACTTGGTGATGTTTGGACTATTTCCACCTGCTATCCCTGCCCCCCATGAGGGCCAACTACTGCTTTTCAGAGCTGAAAAATGCCAATATTTAAGTTTATAAGCCTGACGTGGCTAAATCCATGCTGAGGGAGTTTTACCATCTGTTGGCTCCCTCCCTTTCCTGGTCACTGTGTGCTTAGGAAAAAAAAAAACAGGCGTAAGAGTGTGTTTTCAAAAGCAAAAGAGAATGAACTTTCAAATTAAATGCCCTTCAGAAACAAATTTATCCACTTGAGTTTTGCCCACTGCCTGGGGCGACTGAAAACCAAAACAGGATGTTTTTTTAAAAGGAAGCTGGCTTACCTTACTTTCTCATTATAAAGAGCAACCACCCACCTGGGTGTTACTGTTTTGCTCCAGAGGAAGAGCAATTAAAATTCAATTTAGGTCACTTAAACCGCCAAGTTTAAAAGTCCTTCAAAAAACCCAACATTTCTCAGGTATCCCTGACAACTGTTTTGTACAACTTCTAACGTTTTTCCATGTCCTTCACAAGGGTCTCTGCCCCCCAAATCGGTCGTATTCTTTTGTCATCTTCAGAATGATTTAGGGTTAGCGTTGCCTTTAAGGTTAATTCCAAGCACTGTTTCTTCAGAACTCTCTAACAATAAGTATCTACGAAACCTCTCTTGCCTTCTCTAAGGTGGGTGCTGTTATCTTCACTTGAAAGAAAAATATAAGAGGGAGCCAGGGCAGATGGCTTGCCCCAAAACAAAGAAAATCAGGGAACCACGCACCAAACCTGGTACAAGATGGAAAAAACAAAAACCCTGAGAAACTCTTAGAAGAAAAACCCCTTAAGATTTAGAATTTGGTTATAAGGCAGGATTCAGAATACACTCTGAGGTAGAAAGATAGATTTTCCCATCCTTTCTAATTGTATTTGTAATAATATTTTTTATTATTATAAAAATATTCCAGCTTTTGGGGGCGCCTGGGTGGCTCAGTTGGTTAAGCAACTGCCTTCGGCTCAGGTCATGATCCCGGAGTCCTGGGATCGAGTCCCGCATCAGGCTCCCTGCTCAGCAGGGAGTCTGCTTCTTCCTCTGACCCTCCTCCCTCTCATGCTCTCTGTCTCTCATTCTCTCTCTCGCAAATAAATAAAATCTTAAAAAAAAATTTTTAATAATAAAAAAAAAATATTCCAGCTTTTGTAAAGGCTTAGGAGAGGGCTTTCAGGGGATGGCATGAAGAGGCTGGTAATTCTGTCTGCAAAAACACCGCCAGAGTTTTAGGTAAGGAGAGCAGAAGTCTGAATCCTTGCCTGGGTAGCTGCCATCACCATGACCATCCCCCCACGCCTGCCACCTCAACCAATTCCCCCACCTCCCTGGCCCAGCCCAGTTCAGTCTGCAAAACCAGTAGTTTTACCAGAGTGAATCTGTCCATGAAGACGTAGAAAGAGGCCGGAGGGGATAGACACAGGCTTGGGGTTGGGGGACAGAAGTGTGAATTCCACTGAAAATAAACAGGGAAAACATGCAGCTTGGCAGCCTAATGTTGCAATCTAGTTAGAAAATCAATAGTGGACCTGCCAGAAATTTAGTCAGGGATTCTGTAAGTGAGAAAGCCATAGAAGTACTAGATAAGTCTTGGCTGAGCAGAAAACTATGCACACAGGCAGGGAAACCCCGTGGAGTCCTGCAGAAAGTAAAAGCCAAAACAGACATCAGAGCTGACTGAACATTGAATGTGCTCCTCAACCACACACAGATATATTAGCAGAGGGTAGAGGCCTTATGGGGTTGAAGTGTTTGAACACAACCTCAACACAAAACACTGGGCTATGCAGATGCAAGGTGACCCTTAGGAAGCCAAGCTAAAAATAAGAATAAAAAACTGAGCAGACACATCAATAGCCCTATACTATAAGGGATGTAGATTCTGTAGTTTAATAACTTCAAGCAAATTATTACACAACAACAAAAACTCAGAAGCATAGATCAGGATTGATAGTTACTATAACATATTACTTAAAATGTTCACTTCTCAACAAAAATATTAAAAGGCATATAAAGTGCCAGGGAAGTGTGACTCAGAAATAAAAGCAGTCAGGGTGCCTCGGTGGCGCAGTGGGTTAAGCATCAGCTCAGGTCATGATCTCAGGGTTATGGGATGGAGCCCCATGTCAAGCTCTGTGCTCAGCGGGGAGTCTGCCCCCCACCCACTCTCTCTCTGCCCCTCCCCCCACTCACATGTTTTTTTTCTCTCTTTCAAATAAATAAGTAAATCTTTGAAATAAATAAATAAGAGCAGTCAATAGACACTGACTCTTAGTCCAGATATTGGATTTAGCAAAGATTTCAATGCAGTTATAAATATGTTCAAATAATTAAAAGAAAGTATGTTCAAAGAGTGAAAGAAAAATGTAATGACAAGGATTCAACAGATAGGCTATCTCAATAGATAGAGGCTATAAAAATGGAATTGCAGCATTCTTTATTATTAAGACTTAAAATGCCATTGATAGTTGATTTACTTTGTTTTCTTGCCTAACTTACTTTTGTAAACATAAAATAGTATTTACAAATGAGCCCCTGAAACCTATTTTCAAATAATTGGTTTGTTTCAACCACAACTTTTTTTGCCACGAAGACTTCCAGGAGGATACAATCCCTGTGGTTGAGGTGGGAAGGCAAGATTCCAAAATTTCACTTGAAAATATAAAATATTTTCAAGGAAGCAATTAAAATAACAAAAACTCCTAACTTACAATACCACTAATGTTGTATTAATAGTACATGTTGTCAGTGGTAGAAATCCCTTCTGAAATACAACTCAGGACACTGAATATAGATCTAATACAGCTTCTAAAATGGAAGTAGGTACCCACCCCTTCACTTCATAAATTATACCAAGGTCCAAAAAGTGTAAATAACTTGTTCAAGTTTACACAAGGAATAGAAAAAATCAAAAGTAGAAGTTAGATTTCCTGATTTCTAATCTAGTGCTTCTAAGGTTATTCTTGAAACTCAGGCTTTAGAATCTGTGATGTGATAAACACATTTACATTGGAAGTTCAGGTTACCATTATGATTGATATTATGATAAATGTACAGACCTCAAGGTTTATTCTTTAAGTTAACACTTATTGATTCAGGACTATTCTATAACATTATATGGGTGTTATCATATTTGATAGTTTCATCAGGTATATATCTCATTTACAAATGAGAAAACTAAGGCTCAGAGATGCTAAATAATTTATACAATGGTAGAAATAATAGAAGCGTTGTTAATATTAATCACCACTAATTATTTTGTACATTTACTATGTGTCAGGTATTCTTCTAAGCACTTTATACATTTAACACATTTAATTCTACAACAAACCTGTGAGGTAGTTATTCTCAATTTCCACATTTTTATAGATGAGAAAATGAATGCACAGAAAGGTTGAATAATTTTCCCAAAGTTACACAGCTAGTAAGCAATAGTGGCAGAAATCTGAACCCACACAGTATTTGAACCCAACCAATATGGAGTCAGATTACAGAGACATGCTCTTGTCTACTATTCTCACATTATTAAACCAGACTTTTAAATCACTACATTGAAAGGCCTACCATACCCCAGTATTTTTCCAGTAGTTATTGGCTCTCTCATGGACCATAAAAATCAGTCAATGGATTAAGTGGTTTGGGGTAAAATTAAGATGCTTTAGTATTTGATGCTATGATAAAAGATCTCCTTGCTCTGAATTCTTCTAGAATCAGTGTCTAATGTACTTTTTTGAAAGATAATCATCACTGATTTATTTACACAGACAAGACTGGGATTCCCGTCCATCTGCAATAGGTCATGGCTCTGTGTTCAACCTGTATTTGTTAGCTAAGTTATTGAAGCACCAATTTGCAGTAGTTATATAAAGATAGAAAAAATATATTTTCAGGGACAATTTGATTATTTATAATATATATTAAGCACAAGAAAAACGAGCTCCTATTGTAAGGAAAAAAACTCCTATTTTCTATGGATGTAATAGTAATATTGAAGTGTATGCAAATATAATTTTTAAAGTTAAAATACGAAAGTAAACGTGAATCATGGCAATATGAAAATTTTGATTAATTATATTCCACATTATGTTTACATAACATCTTTACCTCTAAAATTATTTTGGAGAATAAAAACAACTACTAATACCTAAAGGAAGAATGAGTTAATGGCAATAAATTTGATTTTGAAGGAAGAGAATAGTTTTCAAATGTACTTAAGATATTTTTAGTTACTAATTTTGTGGATCTCACCTATTTATAACGTGTCAAATAGTTTTTTAAAGTATGCTATTCTTGTCTATTATAACCTTTTCATTCTAGTCTGTCTGTATTTGCCCTAAGAATCCACATATTTCCTTTGCTACAGTTTTTCAATCCAGGGGTTTTTCTCACTTTATTATTTATATATATATATATATATATATATATATTCTCCCTTATTTCTATCTTTCCTCCCTTCAATTGTTCCTTCTTACCCAAAAAACTGCATCCCTATGATTTTTATTGTTGTTTAAACTTTTCAGAGAACAACTGTCATTGCCTACTGTATTACTGTTTAAAAGTGTTTCACACATACATTCTCAGTCATTTTCATAAGAATCCTGTGAGATATGTATTATCATTCCCATTTAATAATGAGGAAACTGGCAGTCCTTAAAGTTAATTGAGTTGCCCAGAATCATTAAGCTGCAGGTAATAGAAGTAGATCTTTAACACAAATATCTTAACTCCAAGCCACACTCTTTATTCTACACCATGATGGCAGGGAAGAGAAATTGTTTATTTACCTTATTAAACATTAACCTACTATGTGCTCTGGCCTTTAAACACAATGAGAGATCCAATTATTCAATTTAATACTTATTGATAGCCTACTATACAAACTGTATAATGTACAGAGCTTGGGGCTAAAAAAGATATTACAAAATTTAAATCCATATTCCCCCTCAAAGAGATCACAGACAAAATGGTAGTTACATATGCATGCATGAAAAGAAAATAATTGCCTGATATTAAGTAAGTGGAGAACGATGCCTTTACATGACTAATGCCACCTGAATCTTGCGGAAGAAGAGATCACTTTGAGCTAGAAAGTAGAGGAAAATGTAACCCAGGTGGACAGATCTGAGTGGGCCTTAAACAATGGTGGTCTGCAAGGAAGTAGAAAGGACAGAGAAGCCATTGTAAGAATTGGAGTGGGGGGCACCTGGGTGGCTCAGTCATTGAGCATCTGCCTTCGGCTCAGGTCATGATCCCAGGGTCCTGGGATCGAGCCCCGCATCTGGCTCCCTGCTCGGCGGTGAGCCTGCTTCTCCCTCTCCCGCTCCCCCTGCTTGTGTTCCCTCTCTCACTGTGTCTCTCTCTGTCAAATAAATAAAAATCTTAAAAAAAAAAAAAGAACTGGAATGGACGAAGCTACAAAGGTAAGTACAAAGGCACGTCAAGGGACTTGTACAGACTCATAAAAACATAAATAACGGTTACTACTGTGGTGAGGAGATAAAAGTATTACTGTGTTCTAAGTTATTAGAACTACTAATAGGGCTACTACAGAGCAGTATGGAAGGCTGCAGATGCAAAGTGTACCAACTACCTCCACTACAAGTCATACCACAGGTACTACAAATACAAGTTAGCCAAAATGCAGCAGAACTATTTTTCATAAAGCGGAAGTTGCAGACAATAAAGAATAATTTCTAGGTGTCAGAAATGATGAGAAACTTCACATCTGTAGCAAGTTGGTAACTGTACCATATTTGAGGCTTGGGAGTTGGGAGGGTCAGTAAAACTTTAAAGAGATGGGGGACACCATAACTGTGCAGGGCAGGGACTTGGAAAAGGTCATTTGACAAAAAGTCAAAACTATTTGACACGTTATAAATAGTTGAGATCCACAAAATTAGTAACTAAAAATATCTTAACATTGAGAAACAGAGAGCAGATGTACATTAACAGAGAAGAGGTACTTCACCACCAACATAGGAATTTCGCCCAGAGCTAAGAAATGCCCTCACCTCAGCAGCATGCTAAGAGTGGAGATAGAGTCACTCAAGAGAAATCATGGCTCCAAATTGGAGTCATATGCAGATCATGGAGCCCAAATTTATACCATAAATGCAATACAAAACAACAGACTAAAAATATAATATAAAAACTTGTCCTACATTATTAAAACCCTTCACATTTGGGAAAGAGTTCCATATAATTGAGAACAAGCAAGAAGGTAAATGATGAAATGGAATCCATAAAATAAGAAAAGGACATCATTTTAGAACAAGGTTGATTTAGAAAAAAATAGAAATGTTCAGGATTTAAGAAAGATGTCTCCTGGGCGCCTGGGTGGCTCAGTTGGTTAAGCGACTGCCTTCGGCTCAGGTCATGATCCCAGGGTCCTGGATCGAGTCCCACATCGGGCTCCCAGCTCAGCAGGAAGCCTGCTTCTCCCTCTCCCACTCCCCCTGCTTGTGTTCCTGCTCTCTCTGTCTCTGTCTCTGTCAAATAAATAAATAAAATCTTTAAAAAAAAAAAAAAGAAAGAAAGATGTCTCCTTACCTAGAAAAAGCACAGCAAAGCCAGCAGGGTAAATAAACTGATCCACTCATAGAGAGAGCAAATGATGCAATGTTCTTGAATCTCAGAAAATACTTTGGCACTATCTCTTTACTCATTCTCAGTCCTCTCAGCTTCTGCAAATTTTACTGAAATATGCTGGTGCTACTCCCATTTGGAATGTGTTTCCAGTGTTCCTTCATAAACTGTATTCTGGGTGATAGCCTTGTTTTTATCTTTTAATTGACTATTCCCGTGTATTTAGTTAGCCCCCCCCCTTTTTAAAGTTTATTTACTTATCTATTTTTTTTAAGATTTTATTTATTTATTTGACAGAGAGAGACACAGCGAGAGAGGGAACACAAGCAGGGGGAGTGGGAGAGGGAGAAGCAGGCTCCCCGCTGAGCAGGGCGCCCCATGTGGGGCTTGATCCCAGGATCCTGGGATCATGACCTGAGCTGAAGGCAGACATCCAACTGAATGAGCCACCCAGGCGTCTCCTACTTACCTATTTTTAAGTAATCTCTACACACAACTTGGGGCTGGAACTCATGACCCCAAGATCAAGAGCCCCAGGTTCTTCTGACTGAGCCAGCCAGGTGTCCTTATATAGTTAACCCTTTAACTGCACTATTTAATGTATTTTTATAATTCAATTACTGTATATTTTTAATCTTTTTTTCCAATTCAAAAATAGAACAGAAGAAAAACATTTTGAGGTAGACAGAGACTAAAAAACGTTTGCTGGCAAAGACGTTTGCTGGAATAAATACTAAGGGATGTACTTCAACAGAAAGAAAGTGAACCCAAAGGAAGTAACAAGAAACAATAGTGAGCAAAGGAATTAATAAAATTAAATTAAATGGAAGTTGGGGAGGGCAAGGGACCATTTCACTAACAATGTGTCACCAGAACCAAGAAAAGTGCTGGGTAGCATATAAGGCGGGTGTAAATATTTGTGGTTAAATTAAACAAAATAAGCATTGAACTACACACATAACTAAATTTTTAGGGTTTAAAAGTAAGGTGCAATGACAATAACACAAAAGATGATAGGTTTGGAGGGAAGTTAAAGCATTCAGATTCCCATACTTTTTAAAGGACAGAAATATTGATCACCTTCAGGCTTTCTGGAAAAAGAATAAGGTTGTGTGAATTAAGATATTTGAAATATTTAGAGAAGGCATTAAAATGAAGGAAATACTATTATAACATTGAAACCAGAACAGGAAACAAGAAGATGAAGAACACTCCATTAATTCAGAAATTTCAGAAAAAGGGGAAAAAAGAAGAGTCAATACATAGATAAAAATAAAATGATCAAAGTAAGTCTAAATATATCAGTATTCATAATATATAGAAAATGGGTCAGTGTGGTCAATTGTATTCCAATAAAAAAGAAAAGGAAAAGGGAAAAAATGGGTCAGTTTATGGGTAACGAGGAACGTTTTAGGAGAATTTCCTTGGCAAAGTAGTTCTGATATTCCCAATTCCGTGCGTGCATGTGTGCATGTGAGAGGAAGATATGGGAAATGCTAACCTTCATCCCCTTATGCCTAGAGAAATTTGGCTTCTACGGGACACCAAGAATATCTCCTCTACCATGGAGAAATTACTGAAGCAGAAAGTAAAGTAACATTAGAGATCATTTTTTATGCTTAATCTTTGAAAGGATTAATAAAATAAATTTCTGGAAAGATGGATTAAAGAAAAATGAGTAAGAGTCAACAAATATTACATAGGGAAAAAGGAACATAACTACAGTTAGATAGAACTATAATTTAAAATATAAGGGAATTTTACAACCAGCTTCATGTCAATAATTTTGAATTCTTGGGTGAACAAATATGGCAATGGTCTACTCAATTTACTTTTGAGATTAGTATAAACCTAATATTCAAAGCAAAATAAAATGTCAACTTTCCTTAGGTGCAAAAATTCTAAATAAAATATCAAATTTAATTCAGAAATGTTAATTAAAAAACCATGACCACATAGGTTTTCCAAATATGGCAAGGATGATTCTAAATTAGAAAAACCATTATTCTAAGATATTATATGAATGGGTTAGGATGGAAAAATCCTATGACCTTGTAGATGTTTGCTGTATAGAAATTCAATAAAATTACTCATTTGTGGTTAAGAAACAAAAACATCTTAATCAACTAGGAACAGAAACACTTAGAGTAAACATTGCATTTAATGGTGAAACTTTAGAAGCATTCCCAAAAAAGTCAGGAAGGATTCTTTGAGGTACTAATTAGACCAAAAAAAAAAAAAAAGGTAAGAAAACTGGACTTAATGATGAAATAGAGGGGCATTTCCTTTTCTCAATAGGTCTATGAATGGGCAGCCCACACTCAATTCATACACAGACTTTCTATTGATGGCAATGGGATTAGTGTGAGGTTTAAGTACAAAACAAGCAATTGAGATCTACCCTTTGTTTAAATGATTTCGTATGAAAGATGTTGAAGAAGGACAGGAGCTCTGTCATCCTGTTTGAAAGACAAACCTTCATGTTTAAAACCTTATGAACTCTTTGGGTGATCAAACTTGTTACACTTAGAAGTTAGGCAGGGTAACTAAGTCCTAAACATAAAAGTTTTTCAATTTTAAAAGCTTTCTTATGGTCATTAAACATTTCAGACAAATACTCATTATGAACTAATTGGTAGCAAATGTTCATTTGAAAACTTAAGCTGGCTTTGAGTTATAGTGGTTGGGTTTTGAGACTTAAAAACCAAAATAATGAGAAAAATTGTGAGCATCTTTCATACTTAAAAATTTCAATCAGCAAAATCCCTTGTCTTTTAGATGCCAACTCTGAATAAAGTGATCCTTCTAATCCCAGAGTTAGGGAAGCCTCTCTAAATTCGTTATATCACAAAGATAATTTCTTCTGATGTGTCTCCTCCCTTTTCCCTGCTTTCATTCTCTAGATCCACTGAGACATGCTTGCGAAATTCTCCTTGAGTTTTGAAATCTTGAGGATTAGAAACAGACATTTTCTCTAAAGATGCCTACCCATTCTTAGGATTCCTTTACCTTTTCCTGTTGTTCTATAGAAACAAAATTTTTGGAGCATTATGGTATGGACTAATCTAAGTATCTCGGTAATTTTCTTCTTATCTAGTAATACTAGATAACTCAGGCATCATGATTTTTTTTGTTTCATTGATTCTATATTTATTGTTCTTGCATAATAATGTTTCACTTTTTATCACATGAGAGGGGTAGAGAGATACAAGGGCCAAATCGTCTGATCACACACACATATTTTTTTATCCACATGCAGTTTCCAATTGCCACTTCCATGCTTTTCTCCCAGGCTTTTCTCTGCTACCCTGTTATCACTTTTTTTAAAATCCTGGCTTAAAACACATTGTCATAAAGGTGTCTTTTATTAGCTTTACTTAAGCTGATTACTACTCTATATTTCTCCATTTAAAATCTAATGTATGAATTCTGATTTTGAAATCATTGTCATATACATTGATTGAATACATTTTACTTCTGTATGTTATACTTCAAGCTTCATGTATGAATTATGCTTTTTCTCTTTCCCTCTTCTATTCTCTTCTTACCTTTTTTTTCTTCTTTCTTTCCTCTCTTTGTGTCCCTCCTTCTTTTGCTCCTTTCCTTACTGTCTTATTTCTAGAACTGCAGTATCTCTAGAAGCATCTGCCCAATTACAAACCTAATTTTTATTTGGGGATATTATAAAATTGATTTGCTTACATATGAAAGTTAGTCATAAATTATTTAGAGGCAATATAGGAAAATGAAAAGAGCTTTTAACCAGTCTGTTTCACAGTTTAGTTTTTATTATGGATGTGTTTGTATCTAGGTAAACAGTATCGCATGCTTGTTAAACCACAGACTCTGATGCCATACCATGAGTGTTCAAACTCCAACACAGCCACTTACTGGATGACTCCAGCTAAGTCACATGACCTCTCTTCCACTCAGTTTTTCTATCTGTAAAATGGGAATAATCATAGTATCTACCTCATAGGATTGCTGTGATGATTAAATTATTATATGTAGAGTACCTAACATAAATGTTACATACGTTTTAACTATCACAGCTTCAGAGTCCCTTGTCCACATATCCAAATTCAAATAAACCCTGAAACAAAATGATCTTTCATGACTAATTTGCAAGCACTGAGCTTAACTATCATTAGATCATTTGTGGTCTTTATCCTTCTCAGTGCAACTCTACTTATATTACTATGCAGAAATATTAAGGTATTTGGGGGCTGTTGGGTGGCTCAGTCAGTTAAGCCTCCAACTTTTGGTTTCAGTTCAGGTCATGATCTCAGGATCATGAGATAGAGCCCCACATCGGGTTCCGCAATCAACACAAAGTTGGCTTGAGATTCTCTTCCTCTCCCTCTGCCCCTCCCCCTGCTCATACTCACATGCACACACACACACACACACACTCTCTCTCTCTCTCAAATAAATAAATAAATCTTTACCAAAAAAAAAAAAAAGAAATATTAAGGTATTTGATTCAGATCCTACAGGGGGATGCAACATTAAATTCAGTATACAAAACATACTACCTTTCTAAACTCAAACTTACATTTGGAACTTACCTCACTCCAAAAGCTTTATATAAATAATTATATATTATCAAATCTTCTACATTTCTGCCCTGATACAATGGCCATTCAAATTATGAACTTATCCCTTGCATACGGTATTTGATACATGAGTTTGAAGTAAATAATTATTTCTATTTCTGAATGTGTGTCACTCCAGAGTACCCTTCTTACCTTCTCATCTGTTGCTTCTTCCTTCCCTTTCCTGTCACTTTATTTTATGCTCCCCCTATTGTCCTCTATCAATGAGGACTTGCAATCACAGAGCACTAACAGAAAACTTGACTAAGGAGGCCTGGATATGAGTTTTTATTTTTACGCTGTGCTGAGAAGTTGTAATTGGAAGAACAGGGTCAGTGGCTCCATACTGGCCGTGTCTTAATAGCATCCATGCCCTGAGGGAAGGGGCAACCCCAGCAGACTTCCAATGACCTCTCATTCATCTCAACTATGCTATAGCTTCCCTCATAGCTACAAGGAAGGTCAGGACACCTAGTTTTATTTTTAACAAATTTTAAAGGAGAGGCCACAAAGAATCAATGGATTACAATGGACATTAAGTTAGCTACTCCGCAGCATCTGTCATTCTGTCCATGCCCCCAGTCACAGATGGTGGTAGAACTGGTCAGAAGATATTGGCATCATCAACGCTTCAAGATGAAGGGAATGTTTCAATTTCTTTATGTTTTCCTAGCACAATGTGACCATACTAGTACCTCTGGGCTGCTTCACTGAATGAAGACTTGCCTCTTTTACCCTCCTCCCCTAATCAAATCTCCAAGCTCCTAACCCTTTGTTACACCTTCCGCCGTGCACCAAGCTACATGCAGAACTCTCTTCCATCTTTAACACATGGACTTAAGCAATGTATATGAATATCCATGATTCTGTGAGAGTATCTGTATATAAGCATGAAGGATGAGTAAGGCTGTGGATATATGAGTAAGCCTGTGGATGTTCATATTCACTCCTTCAGTAAGTCTCAAACTGAAGAAAAACATATTCTTACCAAGGTAAAATGAAAACAGAACCTTCCTTATCTCCATAATCTTTTCTCCTTCCTTTTTATAAGCTTTTCTAGGAAACTTCCATTTTTAACTAGTAACTCCTCCGTTCCTTCCCTGATCCTTCCTTGGTGCTGATGTCTCCTCATCAACAAATAAAAAACTTAGCAGGAGCAATCATCGAGTTTGGAAATGCGATGAATCCATGAAGTATTTCCTCCAACATTTTTCCTTAAACTAGAAATCCACAAATAGCTTATTAGCATATTACCAAATCCCACCATAGCTTCTCTACTCCACTTATTTTACAGCTATTTCATCCGTTTTTCCAACAAGCCTACTTTAAAGAGTAGTTGCTTTCATTGATTGACAAAAAAAATCATAAATTTTATGCTGGAAAGTTACAGAACATTAAGAAACTATCAGCATATATAAACTATCTAATTTTCTTCTTAGGATTATTTCTCCATGGTACTTTTCTGTGTTGAATTTAATTGCCATTGTGTCGATCAATTATTTTTATTTTCCCTGGGATTTTTTTTCCCTTTCCTCTTTGTTAGGCTAAATAGTTTGTCATCGACAAATTCTTTTCCCCTATTACTTTTGGTGTTTATTTTTCTTATCTGATCCTAGCTGTCCCCATAGGAACAACATTCTAACAGCTTTCTATACTCATAATTAGCCATTCATTCTCACTTTTCATTCTTTATTTCATAACAAGTACAAAATCTATAATTTGACCTCTATGTTTTGTCCATGTAACTATAAACCACCATTCAAATGTCTCTTCTAAGGAAATTAATTTAAAGCACCCTTTCAACATTAAAATACATTCTATTCATGAATATTCACTGGTCACCATTAACTTACCCTTCTTAGAAAATTTTAACACCTCACAGAATCATGAAAGCAAAAAGGATTCCTCTGAGGTCACCTAGGCTATGTTCTTATCTCTGGAATTAAACTATCCCGAGTGATTAATTCTCATGCTTTGTAATATATAATAAAGAAATAAACTCATTTTCAGTTCCTATTTTTGTCTTTGAATTCCAAGACTCTGGAAGGATGTGGCAGTGAGGAGTACAAGGTAATCCTAAACTTTGGATGTTAGGGTGCTGAAATCAGAACACTGGACGTGATTCTGACAATACAAAAAGCCCCCTAGGTTTCCGAAAACTGAGTTCTATTAGTAATAATATCACTTCCCTTCTGTAAATAACATCAACAGTAGTTGAAAACTAGTTCTTTTATTGAGTCAATCAACTAACCCAACTGATTTATATAAACTAATTGTCTTACTCATTTCATTACAGTTTTACATTTTCCATCAGTTTTACTTCCATTTTGTAGCCTCAGTGTGCTAAGTTGGTTGGTTTTGTCTCCTCTGATATCACCAATTGGGCTACCATTGTAGATAAAATGAAGTCATACAGAAAGATTAAGTTCTAAAGTCATCACATAAGGTAAAAATCTCAGAGATTTTTGCAAACTTGCTATGAAAAAACCACACTGAAGATTGCTTTGCTGTTTCTTAAATCCATCTCCTTCCGCTTTTCTTCCAGTATTAAAAGGATGGCTAGTTTTGTTTTGTTTTGTGTTGTTTTGTTTTGTTTTGTTTTAGCTGAATATCTGATATGTAGGTTACCTGTGTTTTAAGGCCAATGGCCATGATGTACAAAAACTATAAAAATAAGTTATACCATTCTTTTCTGATTCTTCTACCCCTCTGGGTTAATACTTATACTGAGTCATTATGGCTTTCTTTTCCTGAAACCCACTCTTAAATACTGTTTCCTTGATTCTCTTCTCCTTTACTTCTCTTACTTGCTCAGTGTCAGTTACCATCTTTTTTTTTAATGTTTTATTTATTTATTCATGAGAGTCAGAGAGAGAGAGAGAGAGAGGCAGAGGCAGAGGGAGAAGCAGGCTCCCCACCTAGCAGGGAGCCCGATGCGGGACTCGATCCAGGATCCTGGGATCATGACCTGAGCCGAAGGCAGACGCTCAACCATCTGAGCCACCCAGGCACCCAGTTACCATCTTGATTATCCTGATTCCCAGATGTATAATCTTTAACCTAAGCTTTTGACTCATGTCTTATTGTTCACTTAACATGTCCATAGGCATCTTAAAACCAATCTCATGATCTTTTCTCAAACCTTCTTCTACAACATCCCTTTTTCTATTAATAATTATATAGTTTGATCAATTTCTAAATCCATAAAATTCTAGCTTCCTTTTATGGCATCAAATCCTATATAAAATTAGTCTTTACATTCTGTCAATGCCACCTCTTAAATATTTCTAAAACCTGTTCCCTCTCCATGGCTAATGGCATAGTTCAAACCAACATGATTTCTTTCTTGGATTACGACAAGAGATTCCTCACTCTTCCTGGTACCAAATCTGTTCCCAGAAAGGCGGCTGCAATAATGACACCAGGATAATCTTTTGAAAATATTTAATATGATACAATTGTTATGGGTTGAATTATGTCTCCCCAAAAGTCATATGTTGACGTTTCTAACCCCCTGTACCTCAGATTGTGAATTTATTTGGCAATAGGGTCACCGCAGATGTGATTAGTTAAAATGAGGTCATACTGGAGTAGAGTGGGTTACTAATCCATTATGATTGGTGTTCTTATAAAAAGGGGAAATTTGGACAGAGACATGTTTACAGAGAGAACACCATATAAACATGAAGGCAGAGACTGAAGTTATACATCTATACTCAAGGAATGCCAAAAATTACTAGCAAACTGCCAGAAACCAGAGAAAGGCCTGGAATAGATTCATCTCACAGTCCTCAGAAAGAACCAACACAGCTAATACCTTGATCTCAGATTTCTAGCCTCCAAAACTCTGAGACAATAAATTTCTGTTGTTTAATCCAACCAGATCATGGTGCTTTGTTAGGGCAGATCCGGCAAACTAATAAAACAATCATATAGTATTTCTATACTTTGGATCTTTAAATTGTCCAATGGTACCCACATCAATGCTATCAAACACAAATGCCTTGCCATTATATATACTACCTAATATGATTTTGGCTGAATTTATTCCTTTATTTTTGCTTCTCATTGCTTTCCTGTTTACTACATTTCATTTCCGCCATTATGACATGCCCTTGTGTATTTTTATGTATGACGGCCTTTCTGCCTGATGCTTTTCCACCATCTTTCACTGTGCATTCACTGTACAATCATTCACTACCCATTATGACACATCTTTGGTATCTCATTTTTGTGAATTACTTCAAGGTAGAGTTAGATTTCCATCCTCACTGTTTCCTAGGATTTTTCTCCACTCTTCTTTTGTGGTGCTTACCAGGGCACTTTTCAACCTTCACTGGCTCTCTCTGCCCACCCACTCATCCCATACACATTGAATTCTTTAAAGAAAGAGATTTTGATGCATTCATCTGGCACAGTAGAAACTAAACAAATATTTTGAATAGACAAATGAGCCCAGACATTCTTCAACACACTCTCTACTCATTGAGAGACACTTTCTCTTTCTTATCAGGGTACCTAAATGTTCTATGCATCCATTTTTAGTTATTTTACTTTATACTTAAAAGGCTAAATTTTTTTGTCATTATTTTATTCTAATCAGATGATATGTTTTCTTCAAAGTTGATATTTATTTACAAACTAAGGAAAGAACATGTTATAAACATAGTTTTAAAGTCCCACTGGACAGTATTCATAAATTTCTTAACATTCAATGCAGAAAATCATTAGGCAAGAGAATCAAGTAAAATGGTTTTTACCCTATCAAATGTCTTTCCGACTCAGACCTTTGGTTTAGAGCCTAATACCAAACTGTACCTTACAGCAATGGGAAATACTTGGAGTTTAAAATAAAATTCAATAACCACACAATATTCTTGGGTAGAAGTCTACTGCTGTAGAAGAAATATTGTAAAATGGAAGGAGAAAGAGAGGCCAATTATCCAATATAGGATTCAATACTTGTTTAACAAATATTTGTTTTAGCAAATATAAGTGTGACAGTTAGTAGACAAATTCTGGACATGGATAATAATATTTTTCTCCTAGAAAGAAATTTAATGTAATTTCACTTGCCAATTTTTTGTACTAAATATCTCAACTGATTATATTAGATTTTAATATTCCACTCAGTTTTCAGTCAGGATCACAAAATTCTAAGTCAAAAATGAGAACACAGTTATCTAGTTAAAATCCCCATTTTTTAGATTAGATTGTAAGGCTCAGGTAGGCACAATCAAATGTCCAAGTTCAGGTAGATATTTGGTGGATGGAGGAGGACTAGAACCCAGATCTTCTGACTTCTTGTGAAGTGTTCTTTCTATTCTACCAAATTGTCTCTATTGAAAGTTAAACCCAATAATCACAAAACTTATGAATAAATACACTCTATCTTTTTGTCACACAAGGGATGCCAGTATACCATAAACTATTTATTTTACATAAAAATCTAAGTCCCATATCATACATTTCACTAATCTAAAATTGTATTATCCATAATAAACAGCAAACATGGAACTGGGAAGTAAGTATGTTTTGGTTGATTCATGTCTCTTTAAAAAGTTATTTAAAGTAGTTTGAACTATAGCATTTTCCTCTCAACTAAAGTTCATACAGAAAGTAGACACTGCAAAACCATTTCACTGCCTGTCCTTGTATAAAACAGTCACTGTGGAATATAAACATGTGAAGGCATCATTAAAATGTTATGTATGAAAGTTTAAAGAGCCACATTACTGGGAGATCTAGAGACTGTTGCAATTTTCTGTTTCTCTATTGCTTATGATCTCAAATATGAATTCATTTACTCTCAATATGTTGTTGAGGGCAGGAACATTTGTATCACCTGCATCTGGAAGATTATTTCACATATAGGAAATGATCAATAAATATTTGTGTGGTTTAAAAGGTTAACACTGGGCGCCTGGGTGGCTCAGTTGGTTAAGCGACTGCCTTCGGCTCAGGTCATGATCCTGGAGTCCCGGGATCGAGTCCCGCATCGGGCTCCCTGCTCGGCGGGGAGTCTGCTTCTCCCTCTCCCACTCCCTGCTTGTGTTCCCTCTCTCGCTGTGTCTTTCTCTGTCAAATAAATAAATAAAATCTTAAAAAAAAAATAAAAATAAATAAATAAATAAATAAAAATAAAAAAAAAATAAAAGGTTAACACTGAGGACAACACCTCAGATCCTTTTTAGATTCAGACAAGGACTATATTATAAACACACTATTAAATAAAAGCTGTTGGCAATTACTATAGAGACCTCTCTGCCAGTAATTGTATACTTTGGTTCTCTAGAGTAATAATGCATACCAGTTATTATTTTTGGGGTATCAGTGCTAAGAGAAATGTGTTACAATTTGCCCACTATAGTTCACACTATGGCGTGCCAAATCATTTACCAAAGCTGAATTTGCCTTTTGTTATCTGATTAACATAACTCCCATAGACAATATCCTTTAAGAGGTAAATGTTCAAAATAGTATTGTACTTGAAGTTACGACTCCTAGATTCTGGTTCCAATTCTGTCACCAACAAACTACATAGCTTTAACAAGTTTATTGAACGATCCATACCCTGTGTGGTACAATCATTACAATTTTTTTTAAACCTCTGCTTAGATCTCTATTTCACATTGATTAATGATATTTTGGTGAGCCTTTTGGCTTCCTAGGTTTTTATACAATATGAAGAGTCTCATTTTGGCCACTAAGACTCATTTTTATAGTACAAAATTTCATCCAATCTACTTTAAATGTCAATTCTCATCTCCCAACCAAATAAAAATCTGTACCTGCCTTCTAAGTTCAAGCCTGAACCACATTGCAGAGGAGAGGGACAAGGTATTTTTACTTTTTCTAGATCTTTCATTCTGTTTTGACTCACTGGCATTCTGGGGAAGGAAAAGAATGCTGGAAAAAAACCAAAAGTCTTATACATTCTTCTTGATGGTCAAACATAGGTGACTCCTATGGGCAGGCATCCAAATTCACTCTTTGGTGGGATATACTTGTGCATTCTTTAGAGGCCTGTACAGAAAATGTCCATACTATTCACCCACTGATGCCCTTTCTGGGTGACTGTATCTATCATATTTTGCTAGGTTGTGCAGTGGCAACAAACAGTCCCATATCTTAGTGGCTTAAAATAACAAAAGCTGCTATCTAAATTACATGCTCTCTGCTGGTTAACATCATTTCTCCCTGCTTCTTTACTCTGGGACTCATAAGGAAGAAGTGGCCCTTATCGGGGACCTGTTGCCATTATAGGAGAACACACGATGACTCTTCAACTTTTAATTGAGAAGTATTACATGCCATTTCTGTTCACATTCCATGAGCAAAACAAGTCACATAGAGAAGTCTGGAGTCGACAAAGCAGAAAGTATGATCTTCCCAAAGTTTGGAAAAGAAATATTTTTAATTAAACAACCGAACCCTTCGTACCCCTTATACTCTGACCCCATTTATCTGCACTTCCAGGAGACACACTCCATAGCCTCCAACTGTTGACTGAGGTAGCTGCACACTGTCCTGCCATACTCTTGTCCTGTCATGGCTTCAATATGACTACCTTTCACTACACTGACTTACACCTGATATCTGTTCACATTTACTTGGCCCCTGGAATCTGTTCATGCCATCTACTTGTCTCTGGAGTCATACATTATTTTCATGCCAAGTAATAGGAACACGTACTGTTTATTTCTGATGCCATCTCTTCTCCTTATTGTTAGGAGCTGCTTTACCCTGCTTCACAGAGTTAAAATTACCCAGGAATAAGCAGGAAGCAGATATGTGTTCCTTCTGCCCTCAAACTCAAGTATCAATTTCTCCAAAGTGCTTTCTTATAGTGATCTACTCTGGTATACCAGGAGGTAGGCCTAAAAGTTTCTGATGCTCAGCGAACATCCAACTAGGGAATAAGATGCCAGTGTTTCCTTATTGAGGAAAACCTCAGCTTACTATTAGGGATTCTCTTGAATCTTTTCCTATGTAAGGGGCAGCCACCCTCTTTTCCTTAAAAAAAGAGAAAAGGTGGAATGTTACCACGTTCTCCACTAAGCTAAAAACTCATGAAATACATAAATTCATTCTTCATTAAGCTCCAGTCTTCTGCTTATATAGCCTGAGAGTCATCTTGAGTATGACAGTAGAAGGATGCCACTGGCCACCTCTTCTTTAGTCCTAGAAGTAGTGTCTGGTATCTCCTCAAAACTCCTTAGGATATGGAGATTTCTAATACCTATTTTCTGTAACTTTAGGAATTTAGCTGAAATCTAGAGACAAACACACACACCCTTCTATGTCCTTTTTACATCACCATAAACAAGTAAATTAACCTATATAGGACTTAATTTTCTCATGTGGGAAGGAGCACTGTTAACTGTAGAACACCCTAAGTAGTATCAAAAGCAATAGGAAAAGTGGGGAGACACTTTGAACAAAGGTGGGACACTTTGATCCTTGACTTACTTGCATACTACTAACTAAGGATAGAACTTTTTGTAAAGCACAAAACACACTGAAACCTTTTCTGTCTTCATTTTAGAATGGCATTTCTGACAAAATGAAACATGACTCCAACTATACTGATCCAACGTGTAGATCCCTGTTAGGTCAATTTTAAAGCACTTCCAATTTTGTGAAAGCCATAATGCTTATACTTCAGAATTTTCCATCCTCAACTACTCCTTTCATGTCATAAGAAGTCTATGCCATTTAAAATAAAGAAAAGATTTTAAATTAAGTCACAAAAGATTCAGAGAACTCTAAATTCAGTCCAGTTCTCTGAAACCACAACTGATGAAAAAAATGTTCTTTTGCCAACTTTGGTTAGTGTTACATTCTTAATTTCATTTAAATGTAGGTATTTTGTAATTTCCATTTCCTTTCATAAAAAAAAAACCAACAACTCTGAATGAGGGGGATTATGGACACAAAGATTCATAAATTAAATGTATCCTGGAGAAGTTAGTTTGTGCATCATGGTTATCCTTTATGAAGAGCACAAGGTACATCTGATCTCATGCAGACATTCTGGGGCTATCATCAAACATCAGGTTGTGTGCATAGCACATAACTTTAAAAAGTTGATATAAGCTTACACATTATGAAGGCAATATGAAAGAAAAGAATCAACTTGCACTAGAAATGCATATAAAAATGTTTAGTTTATTTAACGCATTGGTAATCTTATTTCAGTTTTTTAGGGGATTATTTTCCTCTTTTGAAACAAAATACTATAGTAAACTCACCTCTCAGTAATTAAACATTTGTTGATTTTAACATGCCCCTATGGCACCTGATCAAATTAATACAGGAAGTTCAGAAGGTGAGAAGGCACTAAGACCACCTAGGAGAGTCCTACCTCCTACTCATCTGTTCATAGAGTTTCCCTAGGGATGGTGGAGGGGGTAATTGGTAAAAATACTCTGCTAGCCTTCTTTCCAGAAGTAATAAAAGATTATGTTGGTAGGGCGCCTGGGTGGCTCAGTTGGTTAAGCGACTGCCTTCGGCTCAGGTCATGATCCTGGAGTCCCAGGATCGAGTCCCACATCGGGCTCCCTGCTCGTCAGGGAGTCTGCTTCTCCCTCTGACCCTCCCCCCTCTCATGTGCTCTCTCTCTCTCTCTCATTCTCTCTCTCAAATAAATAAATAAATAAATAAATAAATAAATAAATAATCTTTAAAAAAAAGATTATGTTGGTAGCTGCAAGGGGATAAAATTAAAATTAAATTAATAAAATTAAAAGACCAAAATTAATGGGTTTTTATCCTTTGCTATATTGAAAGAAGAAAACTACTTCCTGGATAACATAAAGCAGCAGCTGAAGCAAGAAATGGAAAGGGAAGAGGTTTTGAGAAGGCTAAGGTGACTTAAAATAGGTCTAGTACAATGGAAGAATATTACACAAAGGAAGAAGGGAAGGAGAAGGAAATTTGATCCACTGGAGAAACCCTCTGAGAAGAGATGTATAATTTCTGGAAAGAAAGCAATATTCTCCCTTCCTGTGAAAAGACAGAAGGGCTTCTAGAATTAGGGAACATGAAGAGCTTAGTTACCGGATGTACGAAGAAGAAATACAACAATGGAAATAGCCCTTTGTACAATCACAAGGACAATCATAGTTGTTCCCTCTTCTTGAAATGAAAACCATCACTTCCATTCAGAGTCCACTGGCACTTGCCAGTTTACTGGCCCAGCACCATACCTGGAACAAAGATCAGTAAAAAATGTAGTTTGAAGATGAATAAATAAATGGAAGCATCTTCTGGCTCACCATCACTTATTTATAATGTTGAATAGGGATAAATGACATAAACAGAAGAAATTTGGGTAACAGCTCTAGGAATTAGAGCTCTAAGCCAAAAAGGAAAGGATTTGTTAATAGCATGGTCTTATCTATGCTCCCATTTTAGAAGAGTTGGGGATTTTGTAGACAGAAAAAAGACTGGAAAAATAATGTTTAGCTAAATCAATAGAGATTCCAAACAGTACCTGGTCCTGCACCAGGGATTATTCTGCCAGACTGATGAACACTTGGCTATAGAGTACATTGCACAGAATCATCTGAAAGTCTGCCAGGTTTATAGTAACTTTAAAATCAAAGTCTAGGGGCGCCTGGGTGGCTCAGTCATTAGGCATCTGCCTTCAGCTCAGGTCATGGTCCCGGAGTCCTGGGATCAAGCCCCGCATCGGGCTCCCTGCTCAGCAGGAAGCCTGTTTCTCCCTCTCCCACTCCCCCTGCTTGTGTTCTCTCTCTTGCTGTCTCTCTCTGTCAAATAAATAAATAAATATCTTTAAAAATAAATAAATAAATAAAATCAAAGCCTAGGGGGAAGGAAAACACTGTCAGATAAAATTATAAAACTGGATATAATGATGGACATCAGCCATTACAATAAAAAGCTATGCAACTGGTACACACACAAGAGTCCATAGTTAAAAATGACTAAAAAGAGGGTCAAGAATTCTACTGTACTCAAAGCCCAGAACATTAACATCATTTGAGTATAATTCAAGATAGAAGGTCATTAAGATTTATCATTTGAAAACATGATCATAACAATGAAAAGTACTTTGTTCTAGTAAAGCCTTAGGAGATGAAGTAGATGAACTTGACGTGTCATGAAGATAAAAGCTTGTGTGGAACTCTTCAAGTCTGCTTTTGATAGCATGAAAGGAGACATTTCAGTGAAGGACAAGGAGAGAGAGAACAAGGTAAAATGTTAGAAAGAATGTTCTACAGCCTACTTACTGAAAGAAGGTCATGTTTTTCCTCTTAGAACAAGAGTAAGCTTAGATTCTGGAATTTGCCTAGAGATGGCCTGAAGGTAGGAGTCCAGGTCTAGTCACATCAGGAAGAGTGTTTACCAAAGGGGTTAAAGGTCTTGTAATTGGAGGAAAAACCTAGATCTTAGTTGAAAGGATAACAGTATTGAATAGCAGATTTAAAGATCAAGACAAGGCAGAAAATAGGAGGGGTTAGAAGCCGGAAGGATTAAGGGTGAGCTGGTATGTTATGGAAAAGTTTGTGACAAGCAATTCACAATTAAAGCAACAGACAGAGAGCAAGAGAGTGTTTGGATTACCCTCACAAGGGATGTTTAGTATATGAGACATGGGGGTGGATAGGAATATTAACAGGTGGTAGAGGCAGCAGCTTAAAAGAATCAGGGAATTTGGACCTGGAAAAGAAGACAAATATAATGGAGTGGGAAATTTTTAGCTTCCCTGCAGTCCGTTAAAAATCTCATCCTGTCATGAGAAAAGATGTTTTGATATTATGTAAAGCATAGATTTTAGAATCAAATAGGTTTAATTTGAAACCTGGCTCTGCATGGCTCTATGATATTGGGTAAGAAATGAATCTCTATATTGGCTTCAAATACCTCACCTGTAAAATGGAAGTTATAATGATAACTGCATCTCTGTGATATAAGGAAAATTAAATCAGAGGATAAATTTAAAGAGTTGTTACCGAGTACATAGTAATCCCTATGTGAATGCTAAACTACTTTTATTACTAAAATTCAGCTAAAAGTAAGTTAACTAATACATTTTTTATTTGCCTTGAAATATTTTATTATTCTACCAAAAGTCCATCGACCTGATTCTTTAAAATGACTTGGTTAGAGGGGTAGAAATGAGAAGACCTTTGGAGAAAGTTATTTTGCCCTGTCATCTTAAAGCAGTGCTTCTCTAATTCAATGTACTTAATAAGGCACCTGAACAAGTTTTTAATAAGCCCATCTGATTTAGATGGCCTAGCATGGGGACCTGAGATTCTACATTTCTAACAAGCTCCCAGTGATATTAATGCTGCTGGTCCCTATACCACACTGAGTAGTAAGGCCGTAGAATGCCTGAAAATGAGTAAAGGAAACATGGCAAGAAGTCAGACATGTAACGTGGATTTCAGGAAGGCAAATTTCAGAGGCAGCAGAACTCTTTCCTAGATCAAGCCCTAAGAAAAGATGGCTCAAATCCAAAACCAATGATACGAGATGTAGTTTTCAAAAAGAAATTCTGGCTCTATAATTTCAAATAATTCTGAAGGGGATTTCTATATAACCACAAGTATCAGTTTAAAAAACAATTACATATACAGAAAAGGAAAGAAAGAACAGAAGAGAGGAGAGGTCTAAGCCTCTAAAAATCATATAAGTAAACAATGAATCCTAGAATTTATTGAGGTTTCGAAAGCCACCTAAAATAATTATTATTTTTATAATGAGAAAAACACAATGAAATAGGCCATCTATAAAAAATATTAACTTGTCAACAGATTATAGAAAGAGCACCAAACTCCTCACTTTTTAGCTTGCTTCTAACCATGATCTATGCTTCAAAAGTAGAGAATTAAAATAGGTACAAAGGACAAGAAGCTAGTTAGTGGTGGGACTATTGTATTATAGCACACAATTTCACTAAGTGAGTTCAAATGTTTCTGTTTGAGTAGATTACATTTCATACTAATTAAAGATTGCTGAATAGAATCTTTGCGAAACCATGATGAACATAAAAGTTCTAGAAGATCCTAAGTGACCAAACATTGTCCTATTTGTTTTAATAGTGGTTTCCGTGAAGCATTGTCTAATAAAGATGATGCTAATCCTTGGCTGACTTTGAGACATATTTTTTACAAAGATAATTAATAAACACAAAGTATTTTTTCCAATATTTTTCTTCTTTGTCCAATGGACTCCTATTCATCCTTAAAGAACCTATCCACATGTAACTAACTTGGAGTAATTTCTCATTCTCTTAGACAGAATTAGTTACATTCTCTGTGTTCTCATTAATCTTAATCAAGTTCTTACTTTACTTAAAACTTAACTATACTTAACATTGTATTTGGATTACTTATTTGCATGTCTGTTTTCCAACTTGACAGAGAATGGCTTATTTTTATCCCCAAAATCCTTATGTTCTGCACAGTACATGATATATAGCAGATGTTTACTAGAAGCTTCAAAATTGAAGTCCTCACACATAAAACATATACATCTAATTCAATCTTAGGCTGTGCACATAGAAATATCAATGTCTAGAACAAGGGAGATGTAAGTCCCAATACAAATTTGTATTACCCAATATCACAGAGCCATGCAGAGCCAGTCAATTTCCTTCACATAAAACCCAGTTGGCTCAGCATAATATCCTCCAGTTCCATCCACGTCATTGTTATACAAGAATTTATTCTACTTTTTCAGGCATTGACCATATGAAAAACAAAAGATGAATGGGTTGATTGATTAAATATAACACTAGATATTTCAAGTTTACTAGGGTTAAAATAATTAACAAATCTTAATTGGGCAATGAACTATACATTCCCATTAGGTTTTGTAGTCAGCAGGTATTTTGTTCACTATGAGAAAGATAATATTTTAGAAATTGTTTTTATCCCCTAACTTCTCACAATGTTCAGTATTATGAATCTTTGTTTTTCCTTCCATTAGAATATATGCCTTATGACAGCAAAGTCTCTATATGTTCACGGAGATACTCTCCTGTACCTAGAATAATACCTGACATATAATTAGTCCTCAGATGTTATTTGAAAACATGAATAAAAAGTGAACAAATTAACAAGGGTGGTGGAAGGACAGCTCATGAAAACCACTTTAAATTTACCAGATTTAACAAAAAAGGAACTTTTTAGAATTATGAAAATAAATCATTGTTTATCTGAATTTCAACCTTATCTGGCAACTCTACTTTTAGAAAAGAAAAAAGAAAAAAACGTAAGGGCAAAAGCATGTGAAATCATCAATATTTACCTAGGAAAAGGAAGAAATAAATTTTCTTCCAAGACTATACTGATAGATATAAGGAAACCACAATATACATGTTTAAAAAATACAACAAGACATAAAAAGAATCAAAAAAGATAAAGGCAAAGCATCTTTAGAAACACAGTTTGGTTTTTAAAAATCTTGCTAGACTCTAAGAGATACTGTGACCTAGCCTATCCTGTGTGTATGTGGGTGTGTTTTGGGATAAACCCTAAAACAGCTTTTAAGAATTTCCTACACTTTGTCCTTCCCTACCTGAAGGTCATTACGAGAGAGTTGTTGCTAGGTTGCAAGCATGGCCTTACACTTGGGGTTTCAAACAGAATTATTACATTAAAAGTAAAATAAATATTAATTCACAATGTCAAAACATCAAACAGCATTCTTTTACTCACTGACACTGAGAACTATATAACTTACAATTTTCTAAATATTAAGCCAACCCCTCATCTCCTAGGCTGATGACTCTTACTGAATCTTTCAGGCTCAATTCAGTAATCAAAAAAGTAAGAAATACTTTTTGTTAAATTACAAGTCTCCCTAATAATATCATAAATTCCAAGAATATTAGGACCCATATCTGAATTGTATACCTGGAGGTTAGCATGGATCCTGGTATAAGTAGGTGCTCAATTGTTTATTGAATGAATCAAATTTTAGGACAAAATAAAACATAAATTAGAGTGTCACCATCTTTTCTATCTTTATTAGCTGATTTCTCGTCAGTATGTTTTTCTGTTCTCTCACACCTTAATATTTATAATGATAAAATGACAACCCTGATGCCTCAGTTTCTTTATCTGTGAAATGAAAATAATAATGTACCTATCCCATGGTGTTGTTATAAAGATTAAATGAATTAATATATGAAAAGCATTTGGGACATACATAATAAATGTTATGTATCATCATCATCATTATCAGTAGCTGTAGCAGCCTTATTTACGAGTGGGTCTTTTTCTAGTGAGAATTTCAGACTCTGGAGTTCTATGGTCCTCATAGGTACTCCTCTGGTTAGAAGTCTGGTCTCTGGCAGGATGGACTCCTCTTTGTGTTTTAGAAGGAACATCACCCCTTGTGGAAGAACCTGGCCCAAAAATTTCCTTGAAAAGCACTGTCTCCCCTCTATGTTTGACTGTTCATCCTCCCTTACCAACCTGCTTCTTTAGAGTCCTCTCCTGAATGTTGATTACCATAGTTTAACTGTGCTGCCTGGTCCTCCCCTTTTTTCCTTTCATCCTAAAAGCCTATTGTAAGGTCACTGTCTCAGCTGCTTTTAATCAGACTACATCAACTGAAAATAGAGAATGATTGTATAAACTGTCTTTTACAGTCCAGACCTGTTTGACACAGAATAGCATGTTTTATACTATGTTGACTATTTAACAGTTATATTAGAACTCCCTATTGTCTATTGCTTGAATAGACCCAAATTAACAGACCCAGATTAAATGTTTACTATATGTCATGGTTTGAAATATCTAGTATATTAAACTAGTTAATGTTCTTCTTGTATATACAGTGCCTCTCAAGTTCTCTTGGACCAGTGTTATATTAATAAGTATAATTAACATAAAACTCTTCTTAGCAACTTTAATCTGCAGTTGTTTTATGAAGTTGCTAAAATCGCCTTTGCCCCATTGTCAAAATTGCCCTCCTCACCTTGCATAATGGTTAAAGATGTAAGACTTTTCTATTGGGCTTTCTTACTACAGAAACACAACTTCCTGATGAGTTCATATTCCAAATTTGCCAGAAACTGATGTCTGATTCTCTCCTTGCTAGCTCCTGGAATCCAGGGATGGTGACACACCCTCAATTGGCCAACTTCACTTAATTCACTTACCCTTTAATTTGTTTCACATAGAATTATCCTTGCAATGACTATTCAAAGATATGTAAATAAATACATTAATAAATTATTTTTCAATGCTAATAAAATTTTCATTTTTACCAAAATATGTAACTGCATCTCTTACCTCAGTGGCTCTCAACCTTGACTGGGCAGCATTTTCTGAATCCTTCCTAGGAAGTGAATGGAAATTTTATATTTTTTACATAAGTTTTATAAGACATTCTGATGTTCAGCCACGAGATTCTTCCCATTTCACACTAATTGAAAAATAATTCAACAAACTAGTAATATTATTGGCTTATTATACACTGAAAATAATAATTAAGATAATAAGAGTAAAGAATAGAGCCGAAATCTAAATGATAAAAAGGAATATACCAGCTATATTCCTTTATATCCTAGCACATTATCTTACAATTGGGAACACTTTGTTCTTGGAAAGTCTTGGTCTCTGGTGAGAAATGGTAGAATGGTAATGGAAAACTGCCCGTGGTACTCTTCAAAATAGCCTCTACATGAATAACGTTAGAGTTCTTTGCTCTTCAAATGCCTTTTCCTTTCTTTCTTTTTCTTTTTCTTTTTCTTTTTTTGGTGTAAGTATCCTACTTGATGTTGATGAAAGGGGAAACCAATGTATAGTCACATTATGTAAATGAGATTCTTTGAGTTAATTATTAGTAATAATTTGCAATGTGATGAAAGGATGTATAAATTTGAATTTTAATACATTTTTATTTATATACTTTCAAAATAATTTGCAGCTTAAAGGAAAATAGAATATATAACTGCATTTTAGAATCTTTTTTCTTAATCCCAAACATATTGTATACATTTTAAATAATGCTAGACAGAACATATCATATCATGATGCTTCAATTATCCATTTTAATCTTAATAAAAATTCATAGAATTTGCAAATCAATATTCAGCATGATTAAACAGGTTATATTCCCAAGTTGTTTTAGAGCCAAACTTTCAGAAATATCTTAGTAGGGGAAAATATTCTTTCTTGGACAGTTTGTACTCCCAGTTTAAGTAACTGTGACTTGGTCTCTGAGTCATATAATGTACATTAATAATAGCTATGTACAATAATGAGAACTTAAAGTGGAATGTGGTCTGCTGATTCCTAGTATCTATTCAAATATAAGTTATTAACTCAATTATTCAGGGGCCTATTTCCAGTTTATGAATTATTTATTTTCTTTGTTTTGAAAAAGTTATTATAGCTGTTAGGGCCAAGACAATATTAAAGCTCCAGAACTTGATGATAATGCTCATGAGATACTTAAGCATGCAAGGGAGGCACTGATTACAAAGGCAAATAACCTGTAATTGAATGAAGAGCCTAAACAAAATGCTTCAGAATTTCAAAGACTCATTCTATGTGGATTACTGGACAATGGCATAAAATGAACTCTTCAAGAATCTCCATGTGGTTTTAGTTTGAAGTGAAATATAACAGATACGATTTTTATAAACATTAGATCTAGCATGGTTTGATATCACGAACTGTAGCCATAACTTTTATTTGATGCCATTAGCAAACCAAACCAAAGTTCTTGCCATTGTATGGGCTTGGCTGCCCTGCACCCATTAAATTCTAGGATGATTTAAGTTTTTCTAAAGAATATCGTTTGCCCCTTCCCATGGATTAACATATGGATTTAACCCACTATACGACAGATGATTTTGAACTTGGCACCAAAATATAAAAATTTGAGAAATTCGGGAGACTCCAAAATGGTGGAGGAGTAGGAGACCTTAGTTTCATCTGGTCCCAGGAATTCAGCTAGATTGCTATCAAATCATTCTGAACACCTGCAAACTCAAGCAGAGATCTAAGAATTGCTGCAACTTTACAAATAGAAAATAGAAAAGCGACCATTTTCTGCAAGGTAGGAGGTGCAGAGAAGTGAATCTGAGGCGATATGTCGGAAGATGAACTGGGCGGGGGAGGGAGTCTCTGTAAGCTGGCTACCAGCAAGTAATATAGCAGTGGAATACAAAATCATAACTTTAAAAGTCTGCTCCAGTGAGGGACATCCCTGCCTAAAAGGTGCTCAGGTGGCAAAGTGGGAGCAGAATCCTAAGTGGGACAGCATGGTCCATAGATTCTCAGGGTCACAGGAAGACCGGGGGTGCCTGAGTGTGACAGAGCATCAGAACAGGGAAGCCAGCTGCAATCAGGTAGCCCAGGAGTGGGCTCTCAGCTCAGGGTTGCCATATACCATGAACCCTAACATGGTTCAGCAATGGCTCTCTGAGCAAGGGCCCAATAAGAGGCAGAACCGGGGCAAGAACCTCCCTTCCTCCCCTGGTAGGAATGGCTCAGGTGAGTACCACAGGAGTCTGCAGGGTTTGGAGACTTCAAACAGGGTCACATACCTGAGACAGAAATGCTCAGGTCACAGGCTGGGTGAGCAGAGTGCTGCCGGAGACCAGGGAGATAGGAGTGATTGACTGCTTTACCCTGAGGGCACACTGAGGAGTGGGGCTCTGAGCTTTCAGCTCCAGGGCTGGAGATTAGGAGGCTGCCATTTTCATTCTTATCCTCTAGAGCAGCAGGGAAAGCCTTCAGGGAACAAAAGCCACACAGAGCAATCCAGAGCAGATTACTTAGCCCAGCTCCCTGGCAAGGGCAGTGCAATTCTGCCCAGGGCAAAGATACCTGAGAATCAGTGCAACAGACTCCTCCCTAAGAGGATCAGTAAGGACATCTGGCCAAGACCAAGTTTACTGAGAACACAGAACTGCAAAACTCCAGTGCTAGGGAAAAATAGTATATAGAATCCATGGTTTTTTCCCCTATGACTCTTTAGTCTTTCAATTTTAATTTTTTCTCTCTCTCCTTTTTCAACCAATTTCTTGTTTTATCAACTCTTTTTTAAAAATATTTTTCAATTTTCATCTTTACAGTTACATTCTATCCTTTCAATGCATTTAATTTTATTTTTGCACATATATAAGTTTTTCTTCCTTTACAATTTTGGGATCTAGTTTTCTAACAAACAGACCAAAATACATACAGGATCCAGTGTATTGCTCTGTTCTGTTCACTTGTCTGATTATTCTCTCTCTCTCTCTCTTTTTTTTTTGGTTTTGGATCTCTTCTGATTTGTTTAGTGTATATTTCTCTGGGGTTGTTGTTGCCATTTTAGTATTTTGTTCTCTCATTCATCTATTCTTCTCTGGACAAATGACAAGATGGAAAAAACCACCTCAAAAAAGAAAACAAGAGGCAGTACTGACTGCCAGGGACCTAATCAGTATGGATATAAGTAAGATGTTGGACCTACAGTTCAAAATAACAATTATAAAGATACTAGCTGGGCTTGAAAAAAGCATAGAAGACACTAGAGAATCGCTTTCTGGAGAAATAAAAGAACTAAAAATCTAATCAAGTCAAAATAAAAAAGGCTATTAATGAGATGCAATAAAAAATGGAGGCTCTAACTGCTAGGATAAATGAGGCAGAAGAGAGAATTAGTGATATAGAAGACAAAATGATGGAGAATAAAGATGCTGATAAAAAGATAAACTACTGGATCATGATGGGAGAATTGAAGAGATAAGTGATACCATAAAGTGAAATAATATTAGAATGATTGGGATCCCAGAAGAAGAGGAAAAGAGGGTGGGGGCAGAAGGTATACTGGAGCAAATTATAGAGGAGACTTTCCCTAATCTTGGGAAGGAAACAGGCATTCAAGTCCAGGAGACACAGAGAACCCCCTCAAAATCAATAAAAATAGGTCAATACCTCAACATAAAATAGTGGAACTTGCAAATCTCAGAGACAAAGAGAAAATCCTAAAAGCAACTAGGGAAAAGAGATCTGTAACTTACAAAGGTAGAAACATTAGACTGGCAGCAGACCTATCCACAGAGACCGGGCAGGCCAGAAAGGATTGGCATGATACATTCAGGGTGCTAAATGAGAAAAATATGGAGCCAAGAATATTTTATCCAGCAAGGATGTCATTCAAAATAGAAGAGAAAAAAAGCTTCCAGGACAAACAGAAACTAAAAGAATTTGTGATTCTAAACCAGCCATGCAAGAAATATTATGGGGGATCCTTTAAGTGAAGAGAGAGCCCAAAAGTAACACAGAGCAGAAAGGAATAGAGACAATATAAAGAAACAGTGACTTTACAGGTAATGCAATGGCACTAAGTTCATATCTTTCAATAGTTATTCTGAATGTAAATGAGCTAAATGTCCCAATCAAAAGGCACAGTGTATCAGATTGATTAAAAAAAAAAAGCAAGACCCATCAATATGCTGTCTGCAAGAGACTCATTTTAGAGCCAAAGACAGTTCCAGATTGAAAGTGAGGGGGTGGAAAACCATTTATCATGCTAATGGACATCAAAAGAAAGCTGAGTGGCAATCCTTCTATCAGACGAATTAGATTTTAAACCAAAGACAGTAATAAGAGATGAGGAAGAACACTATATCATAATTAAAGGATCTATCCAAAACAAGATCTAACAATTGTAAATATTTATGCCCCTAACATGGGAGTTGCCAATTATATAAACCAATTAATAACAAAATTAAAGAAATACATTGATTATAATGCAATATTAGTAGGGGACTTTAATACCCCATGCACTGCAATGGACAGCTCATCTAAGCAGAAGATCAACAAGGAAATGAGGCCTTTGAATGACACACTGGACCAGATAGACTTCACAGATACATTCAGAGCATCCCATCCTAAAGCAACAGAATACACATTCTTTTCGAATGCACATGGAACATGCTCCAGAGTAGATCATATACTGGGTCACAAATCAGGTCTCAACAAGTACCAAAAGATTGGGATCATTCCCTGCATATTTTCAGACCACAACACTTTGAAACTTGAACTCAATCACAAGAGGAAATTTGGAAAGAACTCAAATACACAGAGGCTAAAGAGCATCCTACTAAAGAAAGAATGGGTCAACCAGGAAATTAAAGAAGAATTTAAAAATTCATGGAAACAAATGAAAATGAAAACCCAACTGTTCAAAACCTTTGGGATGCAGGAAAGGCAGTCCTAAGAGGGAAGTATATAGCAATATAAGTCTTTCTCAAGAAATAAGAAAGATCTCAAATACACAACCTAAACTCACATTTAAAGGAGCTGGAGAAAGAAGAGCAAATAAAGCCTTAACCCAGCAGAAGAAGAGAATTAATAAAGATTAGGGTCAATGAAACAGAAACCAAAAGAATAGTAGAATAAATCAATGAAACCAGGAGCTGGTTCTTTGAAAGAATTAATAAGATTGATAAACCCCTGGCCAGACTTATCAAAAAGAAAAGAGAAAGGACCCAAATAAAATTATGAATGAAGGAGGAGAGATCACAACCAACCAATTGAAGAAATACAATTATAAGAACATATTATGAGCAACTATATGTCAACAAATAAGGCAATCTGAAAGGAATGAATGCATTCCTAGAGATGTATAAACTACCAAAACTGATCCAAGAAGAAATAGAAAACCCAAAAAGACCTTTAACCAGCAAGGAAATTGAAGCAGTAACCAACAATCTCCCAACAAACAAGAGTCCAGGCTGGATGTCTTCCCAGGGGAATTCTACCAAACATTTAAAGAGCAGTTAATACCTATTCTTCTGAAGCTGTTTCAAAAAATAGAAATCGAAGGAAAACTTCCAGACTCTCTCTATGAGGTCAGCATTACCTTGATTCCAAAACCAGACTAAGATCCCATCAAAAAGGAGAATTACAGACCAATATCCCTGAAGAACACAGATGCAAAAATTCTCATCAAAATACTAGCCAATAGGATCCAACAGTACATTAAAAGGATTATTCACCACAACCAAGTGGGATTTATTCCTGGGCTGCAAGTGTGGTTCAACATCCGCAGATCAATAAATGTGATACAATACATTAATAAAAGAAAGAACAAGAACCATATGATCCTCTCAGTTGATGCAGAAAAAGCATTTGACAAAGTACAGCATCCATTCTTGATTAAAACTCTTCACAATGTAGGGATAGAGGGAACATACCTCAATATCATAAAAGCCATATATGAAAAGCCCACAGTGAATATCATTCTCAATGGGGAAAAACTGAGAGCTTTCCCCCTAAGGTCAGGAACACAGCAGGGATGTCCACTATCACCACTGTTGTTCAACATAGTACTAGAAGTCCTAGCCTCAGCAATCAGACAACAAAAAGAAATAAAAGGCATACGAATCAGCAAAGAAGAAGTCAAACTCACTCTTTGCAGATGACATGATACTCTATGTGGACATTAGAGTTACTGCATGAGTGAAAACAAAACAAAAGTATACATGCCCAGGTTCCTATTCCAGAATTTGGGTCAGTTGGTCTGGGATGGGGCTCAGAATACAGTATCTTTTAATAAGTTCCCTAGATGATACTAATGTCCACCAAAGTTGAGAACCTCTAATATAAGTAACAGATTTTAGATCTAATAAATGGATTTTATTGTATTACATGAAAAATATTTGTTTTTGCTGAAATGTTAATTCCTATAGGTCAGGAAGAAGCTGAAATTTGTAATTTATAAATTTACAATAAAGTCAATTCAATGTTTTTCAAGTGCTAGTGAAAGGCTCCCCTACACCATCTTCACACATTAATTTTTTAGACAGCTGAGGTTAGAAATACAGACAGCTGTCTCAGACATAACTTTTGTAAGCTATGTGTATTAGTCAATGTTCTCCAGGGAAATAGAATAAATAGGATGTATGTGTGTATAAATTTGTATTTGTAAAATATATATATTATACATAATATTTTTATGTATTTTGGGGCTTTTTAAATGACTAATTACCGATTTAAAGCTATGAAATGTGCATTTCTTGGTAAGTTACACAAGTGATTTTCTACTCATTCATATTTCCAATAAAAGCTTAAGGAAACAGACAAAAATACAAAGGACAAGAAAAATATGGCAATATCCTCGAAACAAAAAGATTTAGTAACAGGCAAAAGTCTTCACAGTCAGTGTCCATCAACAATTAAAATTATCCAAATAGTACAAATGCTCAATTCAAATTGATGCTATGCACTAAACTATTAATGCTTGTCCCTTGAAGCTGCCAACTAGAAAAGTCACTCACCTATGGAGAAGGAAGAAGGGAGAAGGAAGAAGAGAGAGAGAAGAAAAGATTTTAAGGAATTGGTTTACAGGATTGTAGAGACTGGCAAGTCCAAAATCTGCAAGGTAGACTAGCAGGCTGGAGACACAGGGAAAAGTTGTGGCTCTAGTTTGAAGACAGACTGGAAACAGAGTTTCCTCTTCATTAGGGACCTCTGCCTTATTTTTCTTAAGCCTTCAACTGGTTGGATGAAGCCTACCCACATTATGGAGGGTAATCAGCTTTACTCAAAGTCTACTCATTTAAATGTTAATCTCATCTAAAAAAAAAATATTTTCACAGCAACATTTAGAATAGTATTTGACCTGGCTACCATGACTAGGTAGGTTGACATATAAAATTAACCATTACACTTTACTAACTACAACACAAAAGAAGGATGGAACGACTTGCTTTTTATAAAACAGAATTGCGTTCTCTTACTCACAAATTCCCTTCTTGGTTACCTATGTGTTCTAACCAGCCAAAGTAAAGAACTGAAAAAAGTGGGCGCCTGGGTGGCTCAGTTGGTTAAGCGACTGCCTTCGGCTCAGGTCATGATCCTGGAGTCCCTGGATCGAGTCCCTGGATCGAGTCCCGCATCGGGCTCCCTGCTCGGCGGGGAGTCTGCTTCTCCCTCTGACCCTCCCCTCTCTCATGCTCTCTGTCTCATTCTCTCTCTCAAATAAATAAATAAAATCTTTAAAAAAAAAAAAGAAACCACAGTTTCCTTTATTTCTAGACCTATGCCCCTTTCTTGATATTTTGCTTCCTTTAGGAGATGTTGTATTGAGAGAATCCTCTCAATCCAAGGTCTCTGGCATTAAAGAACTTACTTTTTTTCTTTTCCTCTTCATTTTTCCATTTACTGAACTGACATTCACCTGAAAATGATGGACTTACTTTTTTAAAGGGGCTCAGAAGTTACAAAGAGCTTAAAGAACTACAGTGCTAGAAGGTATAAGATTTGGAAGTTTGTTTATACTAATATGGCAGTTTTAAAAAATGGCTACATTTTTTTTTTTGAAATTCCTCCTATCCAAAGGCAAAATCTATGTCCTCTTTCCTTGAATCTGGGAAGCCTTGTGTCTTGCTTGAGCAAATAGAATGACACTATGTAACTTCAGACAAGGTCATAAAAGGCCTTGCAACTTCTGCCAGGTTTTCTTGGGATGATCACTCTGGGAGAGGCCAGCCTTCATATAAGAAATCTATTGTGCTTGTCTGAAATTGCCACGGTGGAGAGGCCACACAAAGACATTAATGCAGACAGTCCCCACCGAGGCCAGCAGTCCTAGCTGTCACTGCCACAGTGCCAGACAAATGAATGAAGTCATCTTAGACTCTACAGACCAGCCTACTAGCTGAACATTATGAAGTGACTAAGGAGCAAAAGAGCTGAGTTCTGCCTGAATTCCTCACTCACAGAATCCACATGATATAATAAAACAGCAATTATTTTAAGTTTCTCAGTTTTGTGACAGTTGGTTACACAGAAATATATTGGGAACAACTAGTAATCAAGATAAAGGACTATAATTAAGAGCTGAGACATTTATCTTTCCTCTTGAGTTAAATATAAGAGCAAACTTAAATGGAGCTGTTTAATACACACTATCAGCTTTCATAAAGCTATATATTCTCTGGATAAGCCAGCACAGGGGTGATGATAACATCATTGTGTTCTGTTGGCTACTTATATCTGCTTTATTAAAGAGAGACACTTCAGAGAATACATGTTAAAGGCCATTTGATTTTCTGTTCTACACCTGACCCATCCCCAATTATCCCATATCCACCCAGTTGCACAAGAAATTCAGAGTAACCCTAGACCTCCCCCTTCCCTTCTATCAGCACAGTAAAACCTGTTGTGTCTACCTCTAAAATATTCTTCTAACCCATCCTCTTCTCTACATCTCTGCCATCACCAACCCAGGCCACCATCATTTTTTGTTTGGTTTATGGCTATAGCCTCCTAACTGGTTACGTCACTTCCTCTCAGATCTTTTTCACTACTATGTTTAAAACTCTCACTTTATTTTCATTATCTGTAGAATAAAACTCAATATCCTAAACTTACAATGAGCAAATAAGCCATAGATACCTAATGTACAGCATAATTAATATAGATAATATTATATTCATTATAATCATCAAACTAGCTAAGAAACTAGAACTTAATTATTCCCTAAACTAAAAAGGATAATTATGTAATGTCATAGAGGCACTAATTATCATTTCAGTGGCAAACATACTACAATATAGAAATATGTCAAATTAACACGTTGTATAACTTGAATTTACCACAATGCTGTATGTCAAATATATTCAATAACACACACAACAAAAACAGAAAAACTCCATATCCTCACCATGACCCATAAAATGTTTGATCTGGCCCCTATCAACACTGGCAATCTTATATCAAGCAACACCGCTGTTTATATACCATGTTCTAGCCACATGAGCTTTTTCTAAGCTCCTTGAATTTCCCAAACTTTTTCCTACCACGATGTTTTTATGCTTGTTCTTCCCTTTGACTAACAACACTCTTCTCATGTCTGACTTCTCACTTTCACATTCCCTGATTTTCTCTATTAAAGGGCCCTTTCTATTTCCCTCATAATTCTAATTTCAACATTTATGATCTCACTTATTAATTTTTATGCTATTTTCCCTACTGGCAGATAAGCTCCAGGCAGAGCTGGAGTTCTCATTTGTGTTATCACCCGTGCCTAGCATTGTCCAGAGGCAGAAGAGATGCTCAGTAAATATTTCTGAATACCTGACTGAATGACTACTTCAAGTACTTGACACTTTATCTGTAAGTAATAGTAATCTGAATGCCTAGAATTAGCTAAGAGCATAGATTCTATGGCAGAGTGCTGATCTACTTAACTAGAGCACTTTCAATAAATATTTTCAGTTATCAACACAGCTGTCAGACATCTCTTGAGTCACACATCTGTTGAATGTCTGCTTTGCGCCTGATTACAGGACAGCATAATACAATGCATATATGCCTTACCAACCTATGGCACATCTTAGATCACATTAATATTAGTACTCAAATATTGTTATTTCCAACTTCCCACATGCTTATTCGGGAACTCAAATCCCTTGACCCTCTCCCCCACTTCAGCAACAAGGGTCTTCTATGCACTCCAGCATCAGCTAAACCGTAGCTCCCCACTCTGCTACTCCAAGCTCTACCTTTAACAATCACTGCTGGTCTGGTTACCTCATACAAGCTTCTGAACCCATTAAGGTGCTTTTTCTTACCTTTTCATCAGCAACATTAATGCTTTCAGCCCTAACAGTACTGCAATATGTCATTAGCCTTTGCAATGTTCCAGCCCACTATATTAGAAGAGGATAGGGTTCCATAGCTGGATGGGTTGGGCATCTGTACCAGTAAGAGTAGACTCACAATTATACCAAGTAGATTCAAAACTGTAAAAGGCTCAAAACAATAAAAGTGTGTTTCTGGATCACGTGACAGTATTAGGTGGGAGAACAGGTTGGTGGGGCAGCCATCTCCCATATAGTCATTCGGGAACCTAGATATATGAAAGTTCTGCCATCTTCTGCAAGTGGCTTCCAAAGTTCCCTGGGAGAGGTCTCCATTTTAGGTAGCAGGAAGGAAAAGGGAGCATGGAGGAGCACCATGTGGGATTTTATAAACCAGTCTGGGAAGTAACACTACCACTTTCTATCACTCCATGGGATAGAACTCAATCATGGTAATAATACATAATGACAAGAATAGCTGAGAACTGTGGAACCAACATGGGAAATCACTTTCCAATAACAATTCATAAACTTTTGAAGGACAATAGGCTACGCCTGCCACAGCCCAGTGTTTCAGAATATAGTCGCCAGCTTTTTAGTCCACACAGAGAGCACTTTATGTCCCTAGGATCTGCACATGCTTCTAGGATAGTTTGGAACTGGTTTCAGGATTGGGAACCACACCATACTCAGACCTAGGATTCACTAGTATCTTTAGTCCATGTGGCTAAACCTAAGAACTTCTGCAAGGGTTTAAGGTCCTCCTTGTACCTTGGCTTTTGGAGCTTTCTACTGAACCATAAGTTACATCCATGGGTTTAATATTTTGGACAAAATATAGTTTTCCACTTCCAAGAAACTCATCAACCCTCAAAAGAAGATCACTGGGAGCAAATATAATGTTCTGACAATCATGTTGTTTAAAACTACCCACGAGTCATATCTCATACCTCAAATCTAATCCTTCTGGGATCTTTGTTAGGAATTTGAGATGAGCCTCAACATTGGCAGGAATTTATGTAGGAATAGGGACTAAAGAAAGAATTCTAGATGAGATGTAAAATTTGAGCAAAGACCAATAAGAATTTATTCATTCACTCACTCATTCATTCAGGGATGTAGACATATGAAGAAGGTTCTGTACCTTTTGCAAGTGGCTTCCAAAGGTCCAGTTTATAAACCAGAAATAATATTCTTTACACAGACTATAAACTACCTTATGGTAGGTGTTATTTGTTATTCTCTTCGTAATTTTCATAGAATTTACTACAAAACCTATTTCACTAAAAATTTAAAAGTCTAGGGACGCCTGGGTGGTTCAGTCAGTTAAGCTTCTGCTATCGTCTCAAGTCATGATCCCAGGGTTCTAGGATCGAGTCCTGCATCTGGCTCCAAGCTCAGTGGGGAGCCTGCTTCTCCCTCTGCCTGCCACTCCCCCTGCTTGTGCTCTCTCTCTCTCTGATAATTAAATAAAAATAAAATCTTTAAAAAAATTTTTTGAAGTCTAGTTTACAGTTCAAAAATAATACCTAGAGGCTTTACACTATGATTTCACCGATGATCTTCTCTTAAGATCAGAAAACTAGGACAAATGCAAACAGATGATAGGCATTTTCAAGATAAATTTAGGAAATAACCAAAACTAAGGCTGAAAATAAGGATAATATATTTTAGAATTGTAACCATAGGCAAGAATCCACGTTCATGAAACTCAGTCTTCAGAAAACTGGTTAAGCAATGACATTTGGGAAAATCAGTAAGAGGCAACTCTCCAATCCTCCTCTCTGAGGGAAGCCTGGACAGGCCTGGCCCAGCTGGCTGGAATTTGAGAGGCCTCCTCAGAAGGTAGCAAAGCTCTTGCCTATATCTGTGGTACATGGCGCCAGAATCCAAATACCACTTGTGTTCCAAGAAGAGATGCCAAGAGTCAATTTGCAGAAATGTGTCCAAATGTGCTGTCAAACCAAAGAAGCCTGAGAGTCAAAGCCAAGGCAGCCAAGAATCCAGGCAAGACTACACCAAGAAACAATGGGTCAGAAATGGGAACTGGGAGGTAATGACCAGGATCTAATGATTTGGGCCATCCTTCTTTTAGGTGGGGTATAAAGTGGAACACACCAGTATATTTAAATAGGACAGAGCAGACAGTGAGAAAATTGACTTTAAAAAATTACGATAAAAATTAATTCTACCAGAAAAGTCTTCTAGGAATGTGAAATAAATGGTAACAAATGTAACTTGATTTGAAAAAAGCCCATAGATCTTGGCTTTTCCTAAACATGTTCTTTATTGACTCAATTTTCAAAAAGACTTTTGAAATGTAACCACTAAAGTCATTGGTGAAAAATAATCAATTACTAAGAGTAGACTTACATAAAATCTGGGAACCCTAGCAAAACACTAAGTCACGTATCCTCTTTTGAAACAGTTTAATTAGTCGTCACCTAACAAAGCAGAGGCCTAAAGAGTAAAGGTTTGATTATGACAGCGAGAGAATTGAATAGCAGTATTTTTTTAGTGTAACTTTCTTAGATTGGGTTTCCCTGAAATAGACCCAGTTACAAGAATTCATGTGCAAGTGATTTATGAAGCAAGCGCTCCCAGGAAAAGCCAGTAAGGAGTGGGAGAAAGAGGACACAGGGAGGGGAAAAGCCAAACAAGAATGCAATTTCAGCAAAATCTCCGGCCCCTACAGCATAGTAGCAAACTGATTCCACCAGGGATCTCTGGAGTGTAGGCTGTACCTCAAGAGTTATCCTGCCCCAGAGGAGGATCACTGCCTTTCACACCCCTGTGTTGTACCAGACCAGCATTAGCTAGGAGTCACCCTGAGCAGACATCAACAGCAGGTACTTCTAGCTCTCTTCACAGGCAAGCAAAAGTAGTCTTCTTTTGAACAGTCACAGGTATAGGCTGTTGGAAACCAAAGTGCAACACACCTAGGTTTGGGACTCCGTGAGGAATAAAAGTCATTTGGGAGGAATCTGAGCAGAAGACTGATAATTGTGGTGTTGTTACAGACGATTTCAGTTTATGTGTGTGAACTTGATTCCATGAATAATATTTTTACATGACATGATTAAATATTCTTTTAGAAGGAAAAGCAGTATTTCTTTTCCATATCTGAAGCAACACAAGGATATAAAAAGGGGAGAAAAATTGTATTCCCTCAAGTCACCAATGTTAAAATCGTTAGTTGTTTATTTTAACATCTTTACCCATATTTATGTAAACATATGGCCATGTAAGGTTTTTATTAAAAATGGTAACTGCATATACTTTTTCCTTGCCCACTTAAAAATATTACACAGCCATCCTTTCAGATAAATACACACACACACACATATATATATACAATTCATTTTCAAAGAAGAAAAAATATTCAGTATGGATAACAAAAGATGTATTAAATTATTTTCCTCTAAATGATGAACATTAAAGATGATTCTTTTCTATGTCACCGTAAATAATGCTAAATTAAAAACTTGTATACCTATGTCCTTATATGCCAGTGTTTTATTTCTATAGGATAGATACTAAAAAGTGGGATTTCTGGGTCAAAGAGTATGTAGGTTTCTAATTTTAAAAGGTAAAGAGAAATTCAGTTGATAATTTCACTGAGAAAATAGAAGCAATCAGAGACGAGTCTTCACAGACTGCCTCAAATACATTTCCCACTGGCCAGGATCTGCATCATATACCATGTCCTCCCTCCTGTCACAAATGATCCATCCATTCTCCTCTCTAAATCCAATGTCTCTCTCCATATACTATCTCATTCCCTCCTTGCCTACTCAAGGACATTGTTACTCTAGCAATGCTCCCCTCTTTTTCTCTCCCACAATAACTCAATTTTTCCATTTACTTTTCATGTATGTTAGGATAAAACCAATTCTCACTATCTTTACTGTCATAACCTTTGATCTAAGCTACGATTCTTTCCTGGATCATGGCCCTACCTGCCAAAATGGTCTGTTTCTACCTTTGTTCCCTTACAATCTATTCTCATCACAGGAGTCAGAATCATTCTTAAGACATATCAGTGAAGATTCTCTAACAACCCTATTTGAAATTTTTAATCGCCTCCAATGTCCCAATCCCTATATTGTCCCCTGCTTTCTTCTATAGCGTTTATCACATTTAAATAAAATCTATAATTTACATATCCTAGATTACTTTGGATACTTTGTAAGTTAATGCAAATCACGTTCAATTCTCATCATTGCATTTTTGTCTTTATATTTTCCAAGATGATGAAAAATGTTTAAAAAGTAGAAGGGATTTTTGCAACAGACATCTAATACGCATCACCTACATTTGACCAGTAACATTTTACTGTATTCGTGGTATCATGTTTCCTTCTCTTTCCTCATTCCATCCAGCCATCCAGTCATCTTATTTTTTATACATTTCACAGTAAATTGCAGAAATCAGGTTTAATTTTTATCTCACTGATGTCTGATGATATTGAATACTTTTTCATTTGCTTATTGTCCTTTCGTATATCTTGTTTTATAAAATGTCTATTCAAATATTTTGCCCACTTTTAATTGGGTTGTTATTTGCTTATTGAGTTATAGGGTTTCCTTCTATATCCTAGATACCATTTCTTTGTCAGATGTATGCTTTGTGTATATTTTCTCCCCATCTGTGGTTTGCCTGTTCATTTCCTTAATTTTGTATTTTGACAAGCGTAAGTTTTAACTTTTGATAAAGTATAATTTATCAATTTTTATAGTTACTGCTTTCTGTAACCTTAGAAATTTTGCTTATACACACGTGGTAAGGAAATTTTCCTATGTTTTCTTTTTCCCATGAAAGTTTGATGATTTAAGCTTTTGCATTTTGGTTAATAACACATCTTGAATTAATTTTTGTGTATAGTGAGGTAGGAGTTAAGCTACTTCTTTTTATTAATTAATACATTTTATTTTTAGAGCAATTTGAGGTTCACAGCAAAACTGAGCAGAAAGTATAGAGAGCTCCTGTCCGTCAGAGTACTGTACATTAGCAGTTACCAATCTCAGGGCAGGACTACAAATATTTCTGTCCACTGGATCTTAGTATCAGAGTCACCAAGGAAAACACAAACAGTCAAGAACTGGATGAAATAATACTTTACTTACATAGAGAAGAGACCGAGCAAAATCAGCTTCAATATTTGGTGTGACCCATAGCCAACAGGTCTCTCCCTGCAGTCAGGGGAGAGGACAATTTGCTTACTTATATCCTTCTCTAGCCATGGTAAAAGGACTCCCTTGTGGAGTCTGCAATACTTGAAGCTGGGGGAATACCTGAGGGCCAGTGACATCCATGCTGAAGCAGAACAAAGGAACACTCATTGCTCCTGAAACAGGAAAAGGCATTTTCAGACAAGGTGGTAAATCCTGCACAGGCTGTGCAGTTCTTTATCTGTTGGTAAGTTAGTGTTGCAGGCCCAAGGCTCATTGTTTTATAGCAGAGTAGGGATCAAAAGACGATGCATGAGACTGCATTCCTCCATAATTCCCATATAGAGCCTGCCTGTCCCCATGCATGCATAACCTACCTCCACTATCAACATCCTGCACCAGACTGGTATATTTGTTATAACTGACACATTGTCATCAGCCAGAGTTCATAGTTTACATTAGGATTCACTCGTGGTTTGACAAATGTTTCCACTATTATGGTTTTGCACATTAGTTTCACTGTCACAAAAATCCTCTGTGCTCTGCCTATTCATTTCTCCCTCCCACTCAAGACTGGTGACCACTAATTATTTTTACCGTCTCCATAGTATTGCCTTTTCTAGAATGTCATATAGTTGGAATCATACACGACGTATGAATCCATTTTGGATTGGCTTCATTCACTTAGTAATATGCATTTAAGTTTCCTCCATATCTTTCATGGCTTGATATAGCTCATTTAGTTTTAGTGCTGAATAATATTCCATTCTCTGGATGTATTACAGTTTATTCACTCATTCACTAATGAAGTATGTCTTGATTGCTCCACAGTTTTGGCAGTTATGAATAAAGCTGCTATAAGCATCTGTGTGCAGGTTTTTGTGTGAATGTAAGTTTTTAAATTCATTTGAGTAAATACCAAGAGATATGACTGCTGGATCACATGGTAAGCATATGTTCAGTTTTTTTAAGAAACTGCATGTCTTCTAAAGTGGCTATACCATTTTGCACTCCCACCAGCAATGAATAAGAGTTCCTGTTGTTCCACATCCTAGCCAGTATTTAGTGCTTCAGTATCCTGGATTTTGGCCATTCTAATAGGTGTGTAGTAGTATCTTTTTTGTTCTAATTTGGAACTTTCTAGTAACATGATGTTGATCAACTTTTCAGATACTCATTTGCCCTCTGTATATCTTCTTTAGTGAAGTGTCAAAGTCACTTGCCCATTTTTAAATTTGATTGCTCATTTTCTTATTGTTGAGTTTTAAAAGTTTTTTGTATATTTTGGATAATGGTCCTTAATCAGATGTGTCTTTTGAAAATGTTTTCTCGGGGCGCCTGGGTGGCTCAGTCATTAAGTGTCTGCCTTCGGCTCAGGTCATGATCCCAGGGCCCTGGGATTGAGCCCCACATCGGGCTCTCCGCTCAGCGGGAAGCCTGTTTCTCCCTCTCCCACTCCCCCTGCTTGTGTTTCTGCTCTCGCTCTCTCTCTCTCTGTCAAATAAATAAATAAAATATTAAAAAGAAATATTTTCTCACAGTTTGTACTTGTCTACTTTTGCTCTTGAGACTGTCTTTTGCAGAGCTTAAGTATGTAATTTTCATGAAGCCCAGCTTATCAATTCTTTTTTTTTAATTTTATTTTATTATGTTATGTTAATCACCATACATTACATCATTAGCTTTTGATGTAGTGTTCCATGATTCATTGTTTACATATAACACCCAGTGCTCCATTCAGTACGTGCCCTCTTTAATACCCATCACCAGGCTAACCCATCCCCCCATCCCCCTATCAATTCTTTCTTTCATGGATCATGCCTTTGGTGTTGTTTCTAAAAAGTCATTGCCATACCCAAGGTCATCTAAGTTTTCTCCAATGTTGTCTTCTAGGAGTTTTATAGTTTTGTGTTTTACATTTAGGTCTATGATCCATTTGCACCTTTATGAAGGTGCAAATTCTGTGTCTGGATTAATTTTTTTGCATGTAGATGTCCAGTTGCTCCAGCACCTTTTGTTGAAAAGACTATCTTTGCTCCATGTATTGTCTCTGCTCTTTTGTCAAAGATGAGTTGACAGTATTTATGTGGGTCTACCTTTGGGCTCTCTTCTGTCCCATTGATCTATTTGTGTATCCTCTCCCCAGTACCACACTGTCTTGATTACTGGTAGCTTTATCGTACCAGTCAGATAGTGTTAGCCCTCCAACTGTTCTTCTCTTTCATTATTGTGTTGGCTATCTGGGTCTTTTGCCTCTCTAAATAAACTTTAGAACCAGCTTAATATCCACAAAATAACCTGCTGAGATTTTAATTGGGATTGTATGGAATCTATAGATCAGGTCTGGGAAAACTGACATGATAACAATATTTAGCCTTCTTATCCATGAACATGGAATATTTCTCCATTTATTAAGTTCTTTGATTTAATTCATCAGAGTTTTGTAGATTTCCACATATAGAGCTTGTGCATATTTTATTCATTTTATAGCTAAATATTTCATTTGGAGGATGCTAATATAAAGGTATTTTTCTTTTTTTAAGATTTTATTTCCTTATTTGAGAGAGAGAGCCTGATCAGGGAGGAGGAGCAGAGGGAGAAGGAGAAGCAGACTCCCTGATGAGCAGGGAGCCTGACACAGGCTGGATCCCAGGACCCTGAGATCATGACCTGAGCCAAAGGTAGATGAGTAACTGACTGAGCCACCCAGGCACCCCTGTAAATGTGTTGATTTCAGATTCCACGTCTTTATTACTGGTATACAGAAAAGTTAATGACTTTTGTATATTAATCTTGTATCCTGCAATCTTACTACAAATGCTTAAGCTCTATGAGGTGTTTTTTGTTGTTTTTTTTAAATTTTTCTACATGGGGAACCTGGGTGGCTCAGTCAGTTAAGCATCTGCCTTCAGTTCAGGTCAGGTTCCCAGGGTCCTGGGATCGAGTCCCGCATTGGGCTCCCTGCTCAGTGGGAAGTCTGCTTTTCCCTCTCCCCACCCTCCCTCTGTGCTCGTGTTCTCTCTTGCTATCTCTCTCTCTCTCTCTCTCAAATAAATAAAATCTTTAAAAATTTTCTTTTTTCTACATAGACAATTATGTCGTCTGCTAAGAGGATTATTTCTTTCTTCTTATTCTATATACATCTTCTTTCCTTGGGTTATTGTGTTAGCTAGGACTGATAGTACAACGTTGAAAAGCGGTAGGTAAAAGACTTCTTTGCCTTGTTCCTGGCCCTAATGGGAAAGCTTTGAGTTTCTCACCACTAAGTATGATGTTAGCTGAAGGTGTTTTGTAGATGTTATCAAGTTTTAGAAGTTTCCCTTCTATTCCTAGTTTGATGAGAGTTTTTACCATGAATAGATGTTGGATTTTGTCAAGTGCTTTTTCTGCATCTACCTATATGACCATATGATTTTTCTTGTATAGTCTGTTAATGTGATGGATTATATGAATTGATTTTTGAATGTTCAACTAGCCTTGCATACCTGGGATAAATCTCACTTCCTCATGGTATATAATTATTTTTATACATTGTTGGATTTGATTTGCTAATATTTTGTTAAATACATTTGAATCAATGTTCATGGCAAATATTCTTTTCTTGTAATATCTTTGTCTAGTTTGGTATTAGTGTTTGCTGGCCTCATAAAATGAGTTAGGGAGTATTCCCTCTGTTATTGCTTTAATGTTTGGTAGAATTTGCCAGTGAATCCTTTTGGGCCTGCTGCTTTCTGTTTTGGGAAGTTATTAATTATTGACCTAGCTTACTTAATAGATATAGGTGTATTCAGATTGTCTGATTACTCCTCTGTGGGTTCTGGCAGATTATGTCTTTCAAGAGATTGATCCATTTCATCTAGGTTACCAGATTTGGGGGGGCAGAGAGTTAGTCACAGTATTCCTTTATTATCCTTTTATTATCCATCAGATCTTTAGTGAGGACTCCTATTTCTGATATCAATAATTTGTGTTTGTTCTCAGTTTTTAGTTAGTGTGACTAGAGGCATATCAATTTCATTGATCTTTTCAAAGAACTAGCTCTGATTTTATTCATTTTCTCTATTGATTTCCCATTTTCAATTTCATTGATTTTTGCAGTATATTTATTTTTCTTCTTTAAATTTAATCTGCTCTTTTTTTTTAGCTTCCTAAAGTGAAGCTTAGATCTTAGATTAATTTTAGATCTTTCTTCTTTTGTAATATATGCATTCATGCTATAAATTTTCCTCTAAGCACTGCTTTCACTACATCCCAATTTGGTTAAGTTGTATTTTCAATTAATTCAAAATATTTTTAAATTTCTCTTGATATTTCTTTTTTGAACCATGTTTTATTTAGAAGTGTGTTGTTTAATCTCCAAGTATTTGGGGAATTTTTTTTTTAAGATTTTATTTATTCATTTGACCGGGAGAGAGAGAGCACAAGCAGAGGGAGCAGCAGACAGAGGGAGAGGGAGAAGCAGACTCCCCGCTGAGCAGGGGCCCCATGCAGGGCTCGATCCCAGGACTCTGAGATCATGACCTGAGCCGAAGGCAGATGCTTAACGACTGAGCCACCCAGGCATCTCATATTTGGGGATTTTTACAGATATTTTTTACAGCTATTTTTTTTTTTTGTTACTGACTTCTACTTTAATTTCACCTTAGCCTGAAAGCAGATGTTGCATGATTTCTACTCTTTTAAATTTGTTAAGGTGTGTTTCATCACCCAGAATGTGATTTATTTTGGTGAATGTTCCATGTGAACTTGAGAAGAGTATTTACTTTGCTGTTGTTGGAATGAAATAGTTTTTAGATATCAATTATATCTAGTTGAATGATGGTGCTGTTGAGTTCAACTATGTCCTTACTGATCTTCTGTCTGGACCTGCCATTTCTGATAGAGTGTTTTTAAAATCTTCCAAATATAATAGTGTATTCATCTATTTCTCCTTGTAGTTCTATCAGTTTTTGCCTCAAGTAGTTTGATGTTCTATTGTTAGGTACACACACATTCAGAATTATTTTATCTTTCTGGAGTACTGACCCTTTTATCATTATGTAATGTCCAACTTTATTCCTGATAATTTTCCTTGCTCTGAAGTCTGCTCCATCAAAAATTAATATAGCTACTCCAGCTTTCTTTTGATTAGTGTTACCATGGTAGAACTTCCTCCTTTAATTTACTTTTAATCTATATGAATTTTAATATTTAAAGTGGGTGTCTTATAGACAACATATTGTTGGGTATTGTTTTTTGACCCACTCTGACCATCTGTATTTCAGTTGGTACATTCAAACCATTGACATGTAAGATCTTATTGATATAATAGGATTAATATGTATGATATATATTACTGTTTTTGTTTGTTGCTCTGTTTTTTGTTCCTATTTTTATCTTCCATACTTTTTTCAGATATTTTGTGGCTTTGAGTATTTTATATGATTCCATTTTCTCTTGTTAGCATATCAATCATATTTATTTATTTTTTTTTTAGTGTTGTCCTATAGTTCACAATATACGTTACAACTAACCTAAGTCCACTTTCAAATAACATTATACCACTTCCCAGGTAGTGCAAATATCTTCTAATAACAAAATATTCCTAATTCCTCCCTCCTATACTTTGTATCATTGTTGTCATTCATTTCTCCTATAAATAGCACGTTAGCATACATATAATCAAATACAAATGGGCCATTATTTTGAACTGTTATCTGTTATATCAATTAAGAATAAGAAAAATAAAAAATTTACCTTCATTTATTCATTCTCTGATGTTATTCCTTTTTTTTTTTAACATAGTTCAGAGTTTTTTACCTACATCAGTTACCTTTTCTCTGAAGAGTTTCTTTTAACATTTCTTACAAGGCAGACCTACTGACAGCCAATTTTCTCAGTTTTTGTGTGAAAATGTCTCTTTCTTCTTCACTTTTGAAGGGCAGTTTTTCAGGGTATATAATTTTATGTTGGCAAGGTTTTTTTCTCTCAATATTTTAAAATATTTCACACCATTCTCTTCTTGCTTATATGGTTTCTGAGATATCAGATGTAATTTTTATTTTGTTCCTCTATGGGTATTTTTTCCTCTGGCTTCTTCCAAAATGAATTTTCTTAATCTTTGATTTTCTAAAGTTTAAATATAATATGTCTTAGTATACTTTGAGGCTCCTGAATCTGTGATTTGGCTTCTGACATGAATTGGGGGGAATTAATTATTGCTTCTGTTCCTTTTTCTCTTTTTCCCCTCCTGGTATTCCCTATGTGCATACATTATACCTTGTATAGCTATCCCACTGTACTTAGATATTTTTTTCTGTTTTTTCATTCTTTTTTTCTCTTTGCTTTTTAGTTTTAGAGTTTCTATGGGCACAAGCTCCGTGATTCTTTTCTCAGCCATGTCCAGTCTACTAATGAGTCCATCAAAGGTATTCTTCATTTCTATTATAGTTTTCTTGTTGTTGTTCCCTAGCATTTATTTTTTATTTTGTTAGAATTTCCATCTCTCTACTTATATTACCTGTCCTTGCATATTATCTATCATGTCATAAAATTTCTTAGCATATTAATACAGTTTTTTAAAATTCTGTCTCTGATAAACACAGATTTTGCCTTATCTGACTCTGGTTTTGATGCTTGTTCAGTCTCTTCAAACAATGTTTTTTACCTTTTAACATGCCTTGTAATTTTGTGTTGAAAGGTAGACATGATGTACTTGGTAAAAAGGACTATGGTAAATAGGCCTTTAATAATTCAATGGTAAGCTTTGGGGAAGAGAAGCATTTTGTAGTCCTATGATTATGTCTGCTTTTGGTGAATCTACATCCCTGGACTATGAACTTCACCATTACCTCTCAGTATACTGTCCTGCACTTAGGTGGAACAGTATGGCTAGATGGGGGCTAGATTTGGTATTTCCCTTCCTCTATATAGAAAGCTAGGGCCTGCTGAAGTTGGATATTTCCTTTCCCTTAGTTAAATTAGGTTCTGATAAAACTCAGAAGGTTACACTCCTGTAAAATAATTTTTCCTAAGACCTAATGAAGAAGAATGGAATGCTCTGGCATATTTAAAGATGGCTCCTATTCCTTCCCCTTGTAGAAGATGGAGAAGATCTTTCTCCAATATTCACTGTGAGGACCTGGTAGAGTTCCTACAAGCAAACTCCACAGAAGTTTGGGAGCCCACCTATGAGTGGGTCCCCATAGTTTTTAACTCTCAGAGTTGTCCACACTGAGCTTCCAGCAATTTGTCAATTACAGCTCATATTTCCCTGTCCTGGCACTGGCTCCTATGGAGAGATCTGCTCATGGATTTCTGCTCTAACAAGTTCTGTTTCCTTGTATCTGCCTGTCTGTCTCTCCAATATTTGGGTCAGTGGTTTCATCTATGATCTCATTTCTCTAAAAGATCTAAGAGGGGTGCCTGGATAGCTCAGCTGGTTAAGTGTCCAACCCTTGATTTCAGCTCAGGTCATGATCTCAGGGTCATGAGGGGCTCTGTGCTCAGTGGGGAATCTGCTTCTCTCCCTATGACCCTCCCCCCACTTGCACACTCTCTCTCTAAAAATAAGTAAATCTTTAAAAAAAAAAAAAGATCTAAGAAGAGTTGCTGATTTTTCAGTTTTTCCAGCTTTTTGTTGTTAGGACAGTTGTTATGACTTCTAAGCTGCTTAAATGCTGGCCTGGAAATCCTCATTCTCAATTAAGTTTTTTTTTTTAAATTTTTAATCTGGATACCCAGTTATTACAACATCATTTGTTGAAAATATTTTCCTTTACCACTGGATTGCTTAAGTAACTTTGTTGAAAATCAAATCACCATACAAGTATGGATCTGCTTCTGAGATTTCTCTTCTATTCCATTGTCACTTTTTTTTTTTTTTTTGGTTTGTCCCATGCTGTCTTGATGATGCAGAATTACAGTAAGTCTTTAAATCTTCTATTCTTCTTGAAGAGTGCTTTAAATATTTTAGATTTTTAGATTGCTATATACATTTTAGAATCATTTAGATTTTCACAAATTAAATCTGCTAAGACTATGATTAGGATTTCATTGAATCTACAGATTAATTTTGAGAGAATTAACATCTTAAAAATACTGAGTCTTTCAATTTATGAACAAGGTATATCTCTCTATTTATGTAGGTCTTCTTTTTTTTTTTCCCAATTGTTCTGTTTTTATTCTTTCTTTCTTTCTTTATTTTTATTGTTATGTTAATCACCATACATTACATCATTAGTTTTTGATGTAGTGTTCCATGATTCCTTATTTGCATATAACACCCAGTGTTCCATGCAGAACGTGCCCTCTTATACCCATCATCAGGCTAACCCATCCCCCCACCCCCTCTCCTCTAGAACCCTCAGTTTGTTTTTCAGAGTCCATCATCTCTCATGGTTCATCTCCCCCTCTGATTTCCCCCCATTCATTCTTCCCCTCCTGCTATCTTCTTTTTTTTTTTTCTTAACATATATTGCATTATTTGTTTCAGAGGCACAGATCTGTGATTCAACAGTCTTGCACAATTCACAGTGCTCACCATAGCACATACCCTCCCCAATGTCTATCACCCAGCTGCCCCATCCCTCCCACCCCCCACTACTCCAGCAGCCCTCAGTTTATTTCCTGAGATTAAGAATTCCTCGTATCAGTGAGGTCATATGATACATGTCTTTCTCTGATTGACTTATTTCGCTCAGCATAACACTCTCCAGTTCTATCCATGTCATTGCAAATGGCAAGATTTCATTCCTTTTGATGGCTGCATAATTATTCCGTTGTGTATATATATACCACATCTTCTTTATCCATGCATCTGTTGATGGACATCTTGGCTCTTTCCATAGTTTGGCTATTGTGGACATTGCTGCTATAAACATCGGGGTGCACATACCCCTTCGGATCCCTACATTTGTATCTTTGGGGTAAATACCCAGTAGTGCAATTGCTGGGTCGTACGGTAGCTCTATTTTCAACTTTTTGAGGAACCTCCATACTGTTTTCCAGAGTGGCTGCACCAGCTTGCATTCCCACCCACAGTGTAGGAGGGTTCCCCTTTCTCTGCATCCCCACCAACATCTGTCATTTCCTGACTTGTTAATTTTAGCCATTCTGACTGGTGTGAGGTGGTATCTCATTGAGGTTTTGATTTGGATTTCCCTGATGCCAAGTGATGTTGAGCACTTTTTCATGTGTCTGTTGGCCATTTGGATGTCTTCTTTGCAGAAATGTCTGTTCATGTCTTCTGCCCATTTCTTGATTGGATTAGTTGTTCTTTGGGTGTTGAGTTTGATAAGTTCTTTATAGATTTTGGATACTAGCCCTTTATCTGATATGTCATTTGCAAATATCCTTCGATTCTGTCGGTTGTCTTTTGGTTTTGTTGACTGTTTCCTTTGCTGTGCAAAAGCTTTTTATCTTGATGAGGTCCCAATAGTTTATTTTTGCCCTTGCTTCCCTTGCCTTTGGCGATGTTTCTAGGAAGAAGTTGCTTCGGCTGAGGTCAAAGAGGTTGCTGCCTGTGTTCTCCTTTAGGATTTTAATGGACTCCTGCTCACATTGAGGTCTTTCAACCATTTGGAGTCTATTTTTGTGTGTGGTGTAAGGAAATGGTCCAGTTTCATTCTTCTGCATGTGGCTGTCCAATTTTCCCAACACCATTTGTTGAAGAGACTGTCTTTTTGTCATTGGACATTCTTTCCTGCTTTGTCAAAGATTAGTTGACCATAGAGTTGAGGGTCCATTTCTGGGCTCTCTATTCTGTTCCATTGATCTATGTGTCTGTTTTTGTGCCAGTACCATACTGTCTTGATGATTACAGCTCTGTAATAGAGCACGAAGTCCAGAATTGTGATGCCACCAGCTTTGTTTTTCTTTTTCAACATTCCTCTGGCTATTCAGGGTCTTTTCCGGTTCCATAGAAATTTTAGGATTATTTGTTCCATTTCTTTGGAAAAAAGTGGATGGTATTTTGATGGGGATTGCATTGAATGTGTAGATTGCTCTAGGTAGCATTGACATCTTCACAATATTTGTTCTTCCAATCCATGAGCATGGAATGTTTTTCCATTTCTTTGTGTCTTCCTCAATTTCTTTCATGAGTATTTTATAGTTTTCTGAGTACAGATCCTTTGCCTCTTTGGTTAGATTTATTCCTAGGTATCTTATGGTTTTGGGTGCAATTGTAAATGGGATCGACTCCTTAATTTCTCTTTCTTCTGTCTTGTTGTTGGTGTATAGGGATGCCACTGATTTCTGTGCATTGATTTTATATCCTGCCACTTTACTGAATTCCTGTATGAGAACTAGCAGTTTTGGGGTGGAGTCTTAGGTTTTCCACATGAAGTATCATATCATCTGCAAAGAGTGAGAGTTTGACTTCTTTGCTGATTTGGATGCCTTTTATTTCTTTTTGTTGTCTGATTGCTGTGGCTAGGACTTCTAATACTATGTTGAATAGCAGTGGTGATAGTGGACATCCCTGCTGTGTTCCTGACCTTAGGGGGAAAACTCTCAGTTTTTCTGCCTGAGAATGATATTCGCTGTGGGTTTTTCATCAATGGCTTTTATGATATTGAGGTATGTACCCTCTATGCCTATACTCTGAAGAGTTTTGATCAAGAAAGGATGCTGTACTTTGTCAAATGCTTTTTCTGCATCTATTGAGAGGATCCTATGGTTCTGCATGTGGCTGTCCTTTCTTTTATTAATGTATTGTATCACATTGATTGATTTGCGGATGTTGAACCAACCTTTCAGCCCAGGGATAAATTACACTTGGTCATGGTGAATAATCCTTCTAATGTACTGTTGGATCCTGTTGGCTAGTGTTTTGGTGAGAATTTTTGCATCCATGTTCATCAAGGATATTGGTAATTCTCCTTTTTGATGAGGTCTTTGTCTATTTAGGTCTTCTGAATTCCTCTCAAGAATGTTTTGTTGTTTTCAGTATGGAGATCTTATATATCCACTGTTTAATTTACCCTTATGTACTATATGCATTGTGACATGATTGCCAATGAAAATTTTTATACTTTATTTTTCAATTGTTTACTACAAATTTGTAAAGGTACATAGTTTTTTTTTTTCCATATTAACCTAATATTCTACATCATTGTCAAATTTAATTTCTAGTACTTTTTGTAGCTTTTTAGGATTTTCTATATAAATAATCATATTACCTGTGAATTACAGGGGATTTTCTTTCTTTCTGATCTTTATATTTTAAAATGTTTATTTCTTGTCTTATTCCAAGTACTACTAGGACTTCCAACCAATGATAAATAAAAGTGGTGACAATAGGTATTTTTGCCTGGTTTCCAATATCTAGGGGAAAATATTCAATATTCTACCAATGTATATGATATTAGCTATCTATTTTCACATATGTCATTTATCAGATTAAGGGAATCTCCTTTTATTCTTTGTTGGGAATTTTTATCATAAATGGGTGAATTTTCTCAAATTTTTTCTCTGCATTTATTGAAATATTTTTCTCCTTTATTCTGTTAATACAGTGGCCTACATATTTATTTTAAATGTTTAAAAAGGGCATTGTTAAAGTAAACCCTGCTTAGTCAAGATTTAATATGTTCGATTTACATATTTATTTTATTTTATATTTTTTATTTATCTGAGAGAGAGAGAGGGAGATAGCGAGAGAGATAGTGAGAGAGAGCATGAGCTGGGAGGAGAGGGAGAAGCAGGCTTCCCACTGAGCAGTGAGCCTGACATGGGGCTCGATCCCAGGACCCTGGGATCATGACCTGAGCCGAAGGCAGACGCTTAATTGACTGAGCCACCCAGGCACCCCTACATATTTATTTTAAATGTTTTTTAAAAAGTTGGGTTTTTTTGTTTTTTTTTTTTTAGGGGCACTTGGGTGGCTCAGTCGGTTAAGCTTCTGCCTTCAGCTCAGGTCATGATCCCAGGACCTGGTGTCGAGCCCTGAGTCTGGCTCCCTCTCCCTATGCCTCTCCCCTCTACTCATGCTCTCTCCCTCTCTCTCAAATAAATAAATAAAATCTTTTTGTAAAAAGGCATTTTAAACCCTGTGTAGTCAAGATTTATTGTTTTTTTGTGCTAATATTTTGTTATGCTAATATTTTGTTAGTTATTTGTCTATATTCCCAAGAAATATTGGTCTTTAGTTTCCTTTTTTTTTTTTTTTTTTTTGCAATGTCTTAGACTATTAGTCTCATAAAATAATTTGGGAGCAATTTGTCCTCTTTTTCATGAAATGTTTAGTGTAACATTGGGGTTATTTCTTCATTAGTGTTGCTTAGAATTCATTTGTGAAATCATCTGGGTCTGTAGTTTACTTTGTGGTAAAATTTTCTATAATAATTTGATTTACTTAAGAGATATACAGCTATTGTTGATTGAGTTTGGGAGTCACTGAGCTTCTGTAAGCCTATAAATTTGTGTCTAAGAATTCTAGCCACTATTTCTTCTCTTTTTCCCCTTCCTCCTCCTCCTTTTGTCATATTTTCTCCTTTCTCTCCTTTGGAATACCAATTACATATATATCAGAACTTACAATGTGATGCTGTAAGTCCCAGAATCTCTTTTTACATTTTTAAAATCTTTTTCTCTATATACGTCAGATCATTACCATTAACCTAGTTAAGTTTCACTGATTCTTTCCTTTGGAATTTCCATTTTATTATCAAGTGACTTTTTTGGTAAGGTTGTTGTGGTTTTCAGCTTCAGAACTTCTATTTGTTTCTTCTTTTGAATGATTTTTTTATCTCTCTGCTTTGATTTCCCACCTTTTTAATCATTGTGAGTATATTTTCCTTTATCTTAATTTACCTCATTGAGTACAACTCTTTAGAGTCTTCCTATGCTAATTTCAACATTTGGGTCACCCTAGCATTGGGATCTGATGATTGTCCTTTCTCCTCAGAAAGGGTCACATTTTCCTGATTCTTCTGGTAATAATGAAAGCAATTTTCTCTGTTCAAAGAAGTATACTAGAAGAGACATGACCAAAATAGTTAGGGATGAAGTCTAGTTGGTTCAAGAGTAAGACTGATATTAAAAATTAAGTCATTATCCACACAGACGAAAGGGAAGGCCAAGGATTATTTCCTTGGGATAAATTCCTAGAAATCACCTGAGTTAATTTGGGTTATATACCGGATATTATGAATGATATGCTGAGGATTCTGTTATATTCCTGACTCATTACTTTAATTGGATTCAAGTTGGATGCAAATTCTTTAGCAGCTCAAATCCCAGCTCAGTTATTTTCTCTTTAGCTAGGGTCTATTCCACATATGTGAGTTTTAGGGCTTAGCCAGATCATTATTTTGAGCTTATACAGAGAATTTGGAGCTCCCATTCTCTGGCCCTCCACTTTCCAGAATTGCCCCTCACTTTCCATTGGTCAAGATCATCATTTTGTATTTTAGTGTTTCAGACCAAAAAGCTTGTGGTTTTCCATCAGAGTTTCAGTCATCCCACATGGTGCTCACTGTTGTCTACTCTTCCCTTCATGGATACGAACTCTGCTGCAGTTCCAGAGACCGCATCTACCTATGACAATGGCTGGCTGAAGAAAAGAGGCATCTCCTTATTTATCAGTAAGATTGCCAGAAGCCTTTCCCTATGCCAGAACTATGTCATGTGCCTGTCCTAAATCCGATCACCAACAAAGATAATGGTATATCATGTTTGGTTCAATGAGTTATGTGGCCTTGAGGAGGAAGGTGGGTTCACCAAATAAATTAGAGACGGTCATAAAGCGAAAAGCTGGTAATAGTTCTTGGATAGACAGCCAATAGAGTCTGCTACATAAACCTCTCCATTGCAAAATACCAGGAGACAATTTTTCACATAGACTAACACAGGAATGACAGGCCCCAGAATTGTGCAATGTGGTGCTGCTAAAATTAATTACTAGGTAATTTAATGAAAATAGTATTGGAAAATTTATAAAGTAAAAATTGATTTATTTTCATCTAACTGCATAGCCACTTAAATGAGAGTGAGATCAGTGTTGGTTAAGAATTCAAGGTATGAACACTCTAAGCATGGATATACAAGGAAAAAGGAGAACATTATAGCTGGGGAAGTATATGGAGTGATATATAATCATATTGAGAAAATATATGGTTAAAGGGATATCATTAGATAAAGATTTTCTAAAAATGAGCCTCTGGTAAGTTTTCTCAAAAAAAAAAAAAGTATATTAAAAACAACTAATGCCTGGTAATAATGAAAGCAATCTTCTCTGTTTAAAGCAGTACCCTAGTGAAGACATGACCAAAATAGTTAGGGATGAAGTCTAGTTAGTTCAAGAGTAAGACTGATATTAAAAATTAAGTCATCTTTCCACACAGATGAAAGGGAAGGCCAAGGATTATTTCCTTGGGATAAATTCCTAGAAACCACCTGATGAAAGATTATATCATTGTTCTGCTCATTCATGCAATTTTTTGACAATTTCTTTTCAAAATTTCCTACTGACCCAGAACTTCAACTGCTGAACATTCCAGTGTCTTTGGGGACTCTAAAATATTAAAAATATAAATAATCAAACAGCGGACTCATCAGGGATGCCTATGGTTACTCTTGATTTCTTATCTTGAATCAAATATCAGGGACTTGACTTCTAACCCCTTCTCATCCTAAAGTACCTTTACTTTTATCAGTCTTCTTACAGTTAAGTTACATAACATTTTTTAAAAATCTATTTAGTCAGAGTTCCTCTTAATTTACATTTGCATTTGCTCACTATATTTCTCACTCTATTACAACTTTCTAAAAAAAAAAACAACCCATTTTATATTGTTTTTGCTGCCAAAGACGGATATAGCGAGAATAATAATGGGAAGTTGGGGTGCACAGCTTCTAAAGGTTCTGTCACTAATTAGCTGGATAATGTTGGGCAAGTAATTTTTCCTTCATGGACCATAGTTGCCTCATGTGCAGCTATAGGAAAAAATGAAAAGAGAGCTTGGTATTAGATGGGCATTTCTGTTCCATTATTCCATGATTCTGGAAAATAACTTGAGTGACAAGATCCCACTTTCAATGTTAAGTATCATCCATTTTTCTATTGCCATGGTGCGGTACTGATAAAATAGCAATCTTTGTTCTGGGTCTCACATGTTAGAGAATTTTTTTTAAAAGATTTTATTTATTTATTTGTGAGAGAGAGAGAGCACAGGGCGTAGTGAGAGGGAGAAGCAGACTCCCTGTTGAGCTGGGAGCCCAATGTGGGACTCAATTCCAGGACTCTGAAGTCATGACCTGAGCCGAAGGCAGACGCTTAACCGACTGAGCCACCCAGGTGCCCTATGCTAACATAATTCAGAATTTTAAAGCCAAAAGCTATTTATGCCTTTTCCTAAATATTAGTCCTAGGCCTCACAGCTGTTTGTGTCAGAATCAGAAATATAATCTAGATATCCTAACTTTCAGGTCTCATGCACTTCCCTCTTTTTTCACCTGAAAATGTAATAATTACACACTATGTGAGCCTGACAAATATTCTGAATTGTTCTTTCCTCCCCATGTGAACACTGTAGATGATACTATTAGTGGAGATAATTAAAACACAGGTTATCAAGCATTTGTCATTCCACATCTTATTTGTATCTGGACAACAGTATGAAAGTCGTGAAAGTAAAGGCTGAGAAATTATATATTTTCCTATAAGAAACAGCTCCAGGAAATACATCTTTGTCAGAAAATAAACCCAGAATAACATTCAACAGCACGCAGCATACACATCTGCTAAGGCAAAAACTGATTTGAGCTTCAAAATATTGCTCAATTTTAAACACATTACCCTCTCTTTCTATAAATTTTAAGGCCTTTTTAAATGGAAAATCATTAAAAATCTACTGGTTAAAAATTACCTCCCTCCCAAACAAAAGCATGTTACTTTTTATTAGCTTTAATAGTATCCACAGAATAGTGCTGAAAATAAAACATTATCAGAAAATAGTGATGATTTATGTAAGGGATCTTAAAATGGTGTCTCTTGCAAACTGTGTAGCAGGGGCGGCAACCACTCCCATCTGTCCCATTCTTGTCTAATCTTCAGCCCCTTCCACAGGAACTGCACACACTCTTAGAATTGAGCACAGTGCCTCACCCACTTCTTTCCACCAAAGAGGAAAGTTCCTGGGCTCTGGCTCTCAGTCTCAACAGCTGTTTTGATGAAAGACAGGGATCTAGATGGAAGCCCCTCCATCCGTATGCCACCGCCCCTCCCACCCTCCCGCCACTGGGACCCTGTCCGGAACAGCCTCTGGGACAGAATAGCTCACCTTAATCTCCTCCCTTCTCAACTGTAATAATTTACTCAGCTCCTGCCCTTTCCTGATGGGAGTTGAGGGATACATAGCTTTCTCTTTATCCTCCACCAACATAATGCCAACCACAGATTTCCAATTTCCCCTAAGAGCCACTTAATGGGGCGGCTTGGAAAAATTCACTTGGTAATAAAGACAAGTCAAATAGGAAGGAGAAAAAAAAAAAAAAAGATTCTCTCCAAATGACAGAAGCAAATATTTTAAGACAAAAAAAATTATGTAAATGAAAATGGCTCTCAAAATTTTACACAATTAATTCCTTCCTGAAACATTTGTCTGCTGTCATGTGGATACAGCCTCGTGTATTTTTCAGTAGGCCTAAAAGGGTAACGTTTATCAATAAAATGTTCCTAAGTACCAAAACTAATTATACTTTATATTGCTAAATCTGGAAGTTGCTTTATTTAAAAAAAAAAAATCTGAGGTTTCTATCTTTACCAAATATGTGGCTTCCTTGCTGTCTGTATTTCATTTCCCTTGCTTATTTACCAAAAGATAAACTAGTCACATTTCCCCCCTGGCTTTGCTTAGTTATAATTTTTTTAACCTCACGGACAATTTTATTTTGGACTTTGAGAATGGGCAATCCTGTCCTTAGGTTTACTGTGTTTGTTCTACTTTAAAATTTTATCCAATTTAAAAATGCATTAGTAGAAATTCAACGACAAATTCAAAACACACACAAAAAGAGTTGAAAATGGCAGCAGAGTTTGTTCCCCCAAATTCTAACTCTTAAGCAATGAGTAAATACGGATTTTTTTTTTTCCAATGAAACCCCCTTTGTTCTCTAAAAGCTGATTGGCATCGTCCTCCAGGACTTTAGTGCACAGACTGGGATCTGGTGTTAAGAATCTGCACAGAAGGAAGCTTCCGACTGCTCACTGGGAATGTCCTCAAGTAGCTCAAAAAAGTTTTTTCTCCACTCATTATGTAGAACCTGTGTGCAGCCATCCAGGCCTAGGTTTCTATGCAAAATAGCCAAATCACATTGTATCTTTGCACAAAGCTAGCTCAGGAGTCAGGTCTCTGCCCCAAGTGAAAGTAGGGGAAGAATAACTTGACACATAGAGCTAAGCCTCCATAGAGCTTTCCCTCAGGGGAAAGGCTCTCTTTACTGTTACTGTGGTTGTATCAATAATCAAAGGGAAGCAGCAGTTGTGCAGAGCAAGTGTCTGCATTTAGGAAAGGAATAAAGAAGCAGAGGACAGGCTTTTGATATATATTCAGAACCCAGAACTTTCTGGAAGAATAAAATCAGGCACCTGAAAGAGAAAAATACAAAAACATCAATGTAAAAAGAACCACTGTCCTTACTCCTTAGGTCCTTCCAACACAAATATCCCCAAACTTTGCCACTGACATTTCTGAAGTTCAAAGTACTCCACCTGGGTACCCAGCACTTTTCTATTCACAAGATAGTGGCTGAAGATGTGTCCTGGCTTTGCCACTTGAGCAGGTTACTTCACCTTTTTGGACTTCAACACCTATGTCTAAGGTCAATACTCCTCTCTGCTTCCCTCTCTTAATTGTCAATGACAAAGAACTCACATGTCTACTCTCGTAGCACTGAAGTTCCTTTGATAAATCAAGGATTCAAAGTTGCCTTTCAATTACAATGGACTACCTTCCCTGTTGTACTAAGCAATTCTTTTCCTGGGGTTATTTCTGTCAATCTAGAAGCTGACCTCTAACACAGAGAGAACCGAGCACCAATTCATATAAATAACATTAATCTGTTATAAGTAAATATCGAACTAATGCAAAAGCTGTTTATATATTTGGAGGAAGGTAGTCAAAAGGTACAAATATCCTGTTATAAATAGTTGCTAGGGATGTAATGAAAACATGATGACTACAGTTCCCCTGCTATATGATAACAGATCTTAGGAGTTCTCTCACAAGGAGAAATTTATTTTTTCTTCTTTTTGTATCTATACGAGATGATGGATGTTAACTAAACCTATTGTGGTGAGCATTCTACCATATATGTAGATCAAACCATCATGCTGCATACCTTAAACTTATACAGTGAGGTATGTCAATTATTTCTCAATAAAACTAAGAAGGGGGAAGAAAAGAATGAAAACAGGTCATTTTAGCTCTTGGCCATCTTCCTAATTGATGCTTTGGAGTTTAAAAAAAATATTTTTCAATCAATTCCAAATAATCTGACAGGCTTTGTTTTTCAAAATTCAAAAAAAGACTAAATGTCTAACAAGAGGTACTTGAAGGTGTGTGTGTGTGTGTGTGTGTGTGTTTAAGAAATGGGTAAGGTAAATTCTCACAGTTAGGTTTCTAATTGCAGAAAATACAAGATTAAATGACTTCTCATATACATGTCCCTATTTTTAACCACAGAAAATACAGGTAAAACAGTAAAAACAACACTGGCTACATAAATAAATCCAGAAAACATTGCTATCTAGTGCTATAGAGTAGGAAGAATATACCCTAATCCACTCTACCCTAATCCAAATGAGCATGACTTTGGTTAAAGGCAAAACATTATTTCTCACAAGTTAGCCAAAAAAATTTTCTAAGTCCTTTCTCCCTCTGCCCACAAAATTTAAATATATCAAACCCAAATATCCAAACCCCACTGACAACTGAAACAGGAATGCGAAAGCCAGAACGGTAGAGACAAGGAGAAGCCATTACAGACACTTGAGCAGCAAATCCATTTTAAAATGATGTATTTTTGAACTCTTATCCTGAGGGCAGTCTCTATCTCTTAGCTAGGATTCAAGCAACTTCTCAAAATGCTCTCCTAATTTAGGGATAGTCTAGTAGGTTCTCAACCACAAGGACATGCTCTTCTTCAAGTTGGAATAAACTCAGAATTTTCCAAACAACATGCTAAATGCCCTGGAAATTATGAAATGTTCTCCCTCCCTGTCCCACAGCTTCAGCAGGGGATACTGTTGTTCCTGCAAGTGTATGACATCTTCTAAGTATGTGAAGCTTTCCTGCAATTTGCTAGTTTAGTGCAGGTGTGGTAGCTCATCACTACTAGCCCTGCCATCCTGGGCAGCTTGCTTCATCTTCCCAGGCCACAGCCTCCTCCTCCTCCCCCTCCTCCCCATCCTCCTCCTCCTCCTCTTCCTCCCCATCCTCCTTCTCCTCCTCCTCCTCTTGCTCCCCCTGTTCCTCCTGCTCCTCATGCTTCTGCTCCTCCTCTTTCTTCCTGACACCGCCCCCCAACCTGTGAAGTAAGGGCAGCAGGACTGAGGAAGTTAAAGTCTTTTCCAGCTATAAAGGTTCACAATTTTATCATTGTTGAGGCTGATAATGGGAGAGAATAAAAGACAAAGGCTTGATCTGAGCTCTATAAATCCCAGGTTATATTCATTTCTGTAAGAAGTTATTTGTCTGTGAAATTTATGGAATTATCTGGACAGTGATCAGTCCACAAAATTATCTGTATATATAGTTTGTCTCGGGAGTTTTTGTACTGTACCCATCTTTTACACCTAACTGAACAATTCAAGGCTAACTGCATCTCCAGTTTTAAAGAATTGTCTTTAGAGAAGAACTAAAGTAGGCTAGAAAATAATACTCTCTCTCTCCCTCCTTCTTTTCTAACTGAACTATAAGTAAAGTTCAATGTAACAAATTCACTCACAAAAAAATTGATGACCTTAAAGATTAGGAAACATTTACATTTTTCATAGTAAATTGAAAAGAAGAAAGGTAATTTTAATATGAGCTTTTACTACAGCTTTCCACAAATGCATGTTATTTATGAACATAATTTCTACTTTACTGAATTCATTTTCTAAAGTTATTTGTGTGAAAGTATTTTATTGAACATTTAGCAACCAAAACGTTTTACTCTTTGATTATGGACCTCAAAGTCATTCACTAAATTAAAAAAAAAAATCTCTGCAATAATCAATCAAAACTCAATACTAAATTATATCTTTCTTGAGGACAAATGTCATGTGTCATTATCTTTTGTATAGTTCAAAGAATATAGCATAGCAAGCAAGCACTAGAAGTTCCACGGTGTACTTTGTATTAAATTACACTTCTCTGTTACCTTGTACACAAACAAAACATATTACTACACACTGGTCACTCACTGCAGAAGATGTGCATTCTAGTCACAGTCCTGACTATGACACAGAATTTATCCCTATTGATTCAGATGAAGAGACTTGAACAAAGTTACCAGTTACAGAGGTATAGGTCACGGAAATAAACAAGCAAGGAAAAATGATGGTAGACCAGCAATAGACAGTAACTGTTACCACTCCTTGCTTGAGCTTAAAGGGCAAGGGGAGGGAATAACATAGCAGGGACTCAAATGTGGATCTGGAAAAACATGGCCACTGCCAGAAAAGTTATGGTCAATCAAAGAGGAGGAGGAGAGGAAGAAATACCCAGAGTTCTCTCTCTCCTGGGCTCTGATCTTCTGCAGATCCCAATCTCCCAACAAAACCAACAGCAAGTCATTGTCCAAGGGACACTGGTGATGCACAGGTGTCAGCAGAGAGCTGAGCAGAAAAGGGCAGGAAATGGATCTGGGGACCAATCCAAGAAAAATCCAGCACCATGACTAACTGCACTCTCCCAACACAATAATATTTCTAATAGTAATTATTGGATAATCAATCTTCTTTGTTGAAGTCTATTTAACAGAGGCAAAATTTGTCAAGTAGGGAGAATGGGTTTATAGGTCAAATTATACTTGATAATACGTTATATTTCAATAGAAGGCACACTGAACAGTATATAGATTAGGGAAGTCTTACTGGGAAGTAATTAAAATAAGCTGGAAAGCATAAAATTTGCATCCATCTTCTGAGAGCAGAAGGTAAGGAGAGCAAGTCAGGTTGAGTTGGCAGAAAGGATGCAGCCCAAATGCCCAGTCTGCAGAAGAAACTGTGAGGGATTATGTCAGGGACACATAACAGAAAAAGATTGAGTCCTGATCCTGTGTGAAGCCAGAAAATAGAAGTTACAGTTTCCTTCAGCTCTTCTTGTAGACAGTAGGACAACCAGAAAAAAATTTCAGAGGCTCTTTTTTCTCCTCCCAAATCTCTCCATTTGCTTTCTGAGTCCTAAAATAACTTTATTTTGTTCATCATTAATAATAAAGTACCTAAAATCATTCATTCATTCATTCATTCACTCACTCACTCATTCATTCATTCTTTTCACAAGGGATGTTGCTCTGTCTTATTTATTTGTAAAATCCCACAACACGCACATAGTAGGTATCCATAAACATTAGTTAAATAAAAACCAGTTAAGTGAATGGATGAAGAAAGAAATTTACTATAAATGTCTGTTGTAAGACATTGCAACTTTAAAGAAAACATGATAACCTTCCAACTGAATCACAAACATAAAGGACTGATATCAGAGTGCTTAAAATTCTGATCAAGGATACAGGACTAGGAAACCTAGAGGGCTTGAAGTGGAAGGAGGCACAGTTCTACAAAGGGACAGCTGGAAACACAGAAAACAAACAGAACTCTTCATACTTCACAGCTTTGTCAAGGGAAGGTTCTGTTTACCATCAGCGGGGAGGAGACAAATAGCAGCTTTGCGGAAATATGTTTGGTGTGTTTGGTGCCAATAGGCAGAGCTGAGTTTCCAAGAATTTTTGTGATTTATTGTATAATTTAAACATTCTTATATAGTTTTTTTTTTTTTCCTTCAAAAGATCTTTGTCACTACCTTGGCCATTTTTCATTCTCAACAATAGATCATTAAGTCTGTTTGAAAGCTTGGGAATAGAAAATTTAGTTTAGTTTCAAGCTTTGGGAAAAAAATTATTTAAGCCAATACCTATGCTTTGAAATATCACACTGCTTTATGGAAATTTAATCTTGGAATAGAAAAAGCAGAATCAAATTATAAATTTTTTTAGAAGATACCATGAATTTCCTGGAGTAGAACTTACAAATTCAGATTATGTAGAAAAAAAAAATCCTTGATTATTCCGAAAACATGTGGCATGCATTGCTTTCTAATTGTGTTCATTTCACAAGTTTTGATAACATAGTCCCCTTTGCCAAATATATACATCAATATTTATTCAGCAAATCAACTGGTACCCAATAATTCAACACCAAGCTATTTTATTACTTTTCTCTGGCTAATCTATTGCAGCAAAGATATATTGGTTTTGCATAAGTAAAGCCTCCTAACCCCTTATCATTTCCACCCTGGCATCTCAGACATTAGAGTGATGAGTGGTCAGTGATAAGGAGAAGAGGAGCTGAGAGGGGGGAAAAGAGAAAACAGACAAGGCAGGTGTTACCAACAAAATTAGGACAGCAGCCTATGGTTGTTAAAATTAGGACTCAGCACCTGAGTTCTAAACGCTCTTCTACCACTGAGTGACTTGGGCATCAGTTCATTCAGCTATAAAGTGATCGAGTTGGATTCAGCTATTGCTAAAGTTCCCCCTGGCTCTCAAGTACTGCACTGCTCTCTGTGGTTTAAGACTCCTTTTCCTTTCAATTGAAACCCCCTCTTAAAAAAATAAGATATCACTATTTGATTTGGCCCAAATGTCACTGACCATAAGCATCATCTCTAGCCACCTTCTGGGAAGACCAGAAGCCCCAACAATGCCTTAAAACTGACATCTTCCCAGGGCGCCTGGGTGGGTCAGTCGGTGAAGCGTCTGCCTTCGGCTCAGGTCATGATCCCAGGGTCCTGGGATGGAGTCCTGCATCAGGCTCCCCGCTCAGCCAGGACCCCCTTCTCCCTCTCCCTCTGCTCCTCCTCCCCCCAGTTGTGTGCATGCTCTCTCTCTCCACTCAATACATAAAATCTTTAAAAAAAAAAAAAAAAAAAAACTGGCATCTCCCGTATCTGAAAGGGAACATGGGCTGGAACACATAGTCACGATGACTACCACTGCAGACTTCAAAAATGAGGCCTGCACATGTCTACTTTGTGGAACAGCCTGGCTGACTTTTGACCTGATGTATTATTATTTGAAGCAGCTTACTGACACTGCCAATTACATCACACATTATAGAACACACATCTTGTAATTGAACCACAGATAGTGCCAAGCAACATAAAGAATCCAGGAAATACATACTTAAAATGTAAACCGCTCAAACAGAAGAGCTACTGAAGGATCTGGAAGTACATAGGAAAACGGCTTCTCTGAGGTCAAACAGTCACCATTTAGGATTCTTCAGGGGCTGCTGCCACGAACTTGCTTTTAAAAGCGTCAGTAGCTTCTTAAGACATCAAATTAAACAAAAGACCACATCTATTTCCTCCAATAAAGAGCTAGCCTAATATTACTGGATATGTTTAGGACATAGAAATAAAGCATGCCTTCCAGAGGTTGGAAAAAAAGAAAAACAGCCTTTTAGAATTAGTAGGTACCACTCCAATCTGAAGCTTGTCCTGTCCTTTTCAGTCGTTGCAGAGAAACAATTAATAAAGGAACCCATTAAGACCTGATTATTGCTGCTAAAAAAGGAAGGTAGAATTTCAGTCCTTTGAAGTAACTGAGAATGATTCAGGCCTCATTACAGAGATATAATCTACATTCATACATTTATGTTAGTGATTCAAATCTATTGGGAGAGATTGAATTCCGTTAAATAGTGCATCTTTCCTGTGGAACTTTTCTCAGGCTTTCTCGGGCTAACCTAAGAGGTGACCTAACAATACAAAGCAGCAGAGTATTTAGGGATTCAACTGTGCTATAAAAGAAAGGCTGTACAGAAAAGAAAAAGAAGAATGAGATATAATCTAAAAAGCTATGTCAGCTTTTCCTTTGGGCTGTTTTGTAAATGCCCTTCCTGTCATCACGCTGTACAGAAGAATGGCGAAAGGACTCTAGTTTTAAACACTGCACCTGCTGCAACCAGATTTTAATATGGAAGTTTGATGAAGTGTTTTTTTTTCCATTTCAAACAGAATAAAAACACAAAACTTCTCACAAAGATCTCAATAGCTTTCTCTACTGGAGCAGAAAGTCGGTAGATGTAGGGGTGAGGGGGGTAGAGGGGAGACTACCTTCAGTGTAGGAGGAGGTGTCTATTGTGAGTTTAAAAAAAAAATTAAAAGGATCTCAAGCTGGCGTCAATAGTGTTGATGCCCAGTGTAGAGAAACCTCAAAATTGTAACTTCCTACTTTTGTAATTTTTCACAGCAGAATCTTTACTGTATGGTTTCATCAAACATTAAAAAGCATGCAGTTTTAATTAGTTGTCAATTCAAACATTTGGATTCTACTGAACAATTGGACTGAAACTTAAGTCCCTTAGAAACACTATACTTTCTCTCAGGCATTTGTTAGCTCAGGTATAAAACTGTGAACTAGAAAATTAAATTAGCACAGTGATTTCATTTTTAAACATCCATGCTTTAATAAAAGAACAAAACTTTGAGCATTCGAATGACATATGTTCTTTATTTAACTTTCCAATTAATGGCTACAGAAATCAAAACTGGTTATATAAAAAGCCTACTGTGCTATTCACCACATTGTCAAAATCTTTTTAGTAAGCATTGTAATTGGTTATAAACAAATGCAATTAAAATCCTGATTCTAGCATTACATGGTTTTATTTCAAAGGCTCTGAATGCGTAGGAAAATATAAGCACATGCATGTAAAGTCATTTTTTTCAGGTCACTAAACAACATAACTGGGCAATCATTCCTAATGCCCATATCTAAAGCTAGATTTTTTTTATTTCTCTGTATTTTCTCCTGTTCACAATGAAGACTGAGGTCAAATGCACATTACAGGGATTCTGGCTTGTTGTATATACACCAGCTCTTCCGATTAGCTCCCTTGGAATTACAGTTACAGAGGTCAAACTCCCAAGTTCACCTTGAAGTGATTCTCCATCTTAGAATAGCAGTCTAACTATTAAGTTTGGTGAACCATATGAAGTTGCCACTTGGGAAGGTCGAGAAATATAAAATAGTGGCAATTTCATATGCTTCAACATAACACTAATGTCTAACCGCCTTACAGAACGTAAATATTTTACACCATTACATCTTCCGTTACTCCTCCCAGTCAAGCCTTCCCTAGTACAGAGCAGTTCTAGTAGCGATCCTCTAGGAACTATCTCTTACTCGGATCGGAACCGATTATCACAGTTACTTGCCTCTCGTGCCTCTTAATTCCTGGCAAGGCTTCCTAGCCAGGGATTTGGTTCTGTCTATACCTGGGCTGTGAGCGTCGCTAGCAATGAGGGTGTTGCGACGTGGTGAGTGTGAGAAAGAGGGAGAACTGGTAGTGGAGCTGTATCGTAAAACAGAGCCCCCTTAACACTAAATGTAAAGATAGAAAAAAGAAGACGCCCCTTTTATGGCAAAGTGCAAAGGAAATCGCATAGAAAACAGCAGAACATTCGGCCAAATCCTATGGGTAAATCTTTGCAATCTCAATAAAGTGCGTTCGCTTTGAAGTGTACGCCTGATTCAGTAAAGGACTCATGCTAGCAATTAGAAATTGGTCTTTTAGGTCCCCCATTTCATTTGCACCAAGAGAGAGGCGACTTTTAAGGGTGACGATAAATCTCCCTGAGCTTAAAAGGCAGAGAGGGCCAAAGTGTGAACTTTTTACTTCGGCAACGGAAGCGAGAAATCAGTGATTCATTAAAGCAGAGACCTCCTTGGAAGCTGGCAGAAGAGGAGGAAAAGAAGCTAATTATGTCTCCCTTTTCTGTGCTCACTCCGACCAGTTTATAATCTGCTGCTTTAGAGGGTTTATCCACAGCATCTTCTGCTTTCTCCCCCAGCCCTCCCCTCCTTCTGGGAGCCAGAGGGGGGTTAAAAACAGTCAGCCAAGCACCAAGCTCCAGGTGGCTCTGAAGTATTTCACTGCCAAAAGAAGGGAGAAAAAAAAAAAAAATCCTACGCTGGAAAACAAGTGAGAAGGGGGCTCCCCAGAGGGGACTGGTTCAGGCTGGAGACAGCAAACTTGGGAAAGCCCGAGGAGCCAGCTCGCGCTGGTGGCCGGCGCAGCCAGCACACGGCCACTTTGCAGCAATTCGCCGGAGCTGGAGGCGCGGGGCGGAGGCTGCCTGCGGCCGCGGGGCCACACGGAAGGGACCCGGCAGCCCCCGGCTCCGCGCGGAGGCATCGCGCTCTCCCCTCCTTGCTCCCCTACTCTCCCCCCTCTCTCGGCCCCCTCCCCCTCCCGCTCCCTGGCGTTCCCAGCAGCCGAGGGTTTCAGATGTCCCACCGCCGTTTGACCCCCTCCCCCCGTTCCTCCACCCCTGCAAATGAGGTCTGACCAGCAGAGGCAGAGCCCACCTCTGGCTTAGAATCACTGACATTTAGACTCCAGGCTTCAACCTGTTTACAAGAGGGCTTTCCAAAGGAAGGGGGGGGGTGGGGAGGGAAAGAGGACCAAACAAAACACCAACCGCCATCTCCCCCAAACAAGAAGTGACTTTCTGGAGGCTTCAAATCAACAGGCACCACCAAAAAGAGAAAGCAAGACGGGGACGGAAACATCGGCGACCGGCAGCTTGCCTCCAGTTCTGACAACCGCAAAGGGACGCGCTTTTAGAACTGGCTAGCGGGCTGGGCCTCTGCGGAGAGGGACCAGAAGGTGCCAAGCCCAGAGAGGCGCAGACATCTCCCCCCAGCCTCCCACCCCAACCTCTGTGGGTTTTGTTCACCGTGCTGTCATCTGTTTTTCAGACCTTTTTTTGCATCTAACATGGTGAAGAAAGGGGTGAAGAAGAGAACAAAGTAACTCCTAGGGGAGTGAAGACCGCTGGTGACCGTGACCACCACCACCACCACCACCGCCGCCGCCGCCGCCGCCACCAGCTCCTGCCATTGCGGCCACCCACGTTCACCATTCACCGGGAGACTCGAGAGGCGCTCGGCGGCGGGCCCGAGAAAGGAGCGAGGAGAGGCAGCCGGCCCTTCCGAGGAGTTATGGATGTTGGTGCATTCACTTCTGGCCAGATCTGCGCCCCGAGGGAGCTAACCAGCGGCCGCCACCTCCAGCTGTCTCCTTGCCTCGCACCAGGTCTTACCCGTCCAGTATGTTCCTTCTGATGAGACAATCTCCAGTGCCGAGAGTTTCAGTACAATGTGGAAATGGATACTGACACATTGTGCCTCAGCCTTTCCCCACCTGCCTGGCAGCGGCTGCTGCTTCTTGTTGCTGTTCTTGGTGTCTTCCATCCCTGTCACCTGCCCAGCCCTTGGTCAGGGCATGGTGTCACCAGAGGCCACCAACTCCTCTTCCTCCTCCTCCTCGTCCTCCGCGTCCTCTTCCTCCTTCTCCTCTCCTTCTAGTGCGGGGAGGCACGTGCGGAGCTACAATCACCTCCAAGGAGATGTCCGCTGGAGAAAGCTCTTCTCTTTTACCAAGTACTTTCTCAAGATCGAGAAGAACGGGAAGGTCAGCGGTACCAAGAAGGAGAACTGCCCGTACAGTAAGTAACAAATGCGCGCTCCCCTCCTTCCAATTATCCACCCCCCATCCCACAAGGGGGGGAAAATCTGTTCCAGATGTGGCCAGCTAAATATTTACGTCCCCAACCCCTGTAAAATGATTAAGTGGAATACTTTCACACTAAATCACTCCCCCCCATACATTGTGCTGCCGCCCCCCCTCCCCTTGACGCAGCGCCCTCCACACCCCCCATTTCTTGCCACCCCATCTGCCCCGTCTCTCTCTCTCCGGCTTGTCATTCCCGGGACCACGCAGGGCGCTGGAGAGTTGTTGCTGCGCCTTAGATGCCCCCCTCCGTCTCCATAGCCCTTCCGCACCTCATCTCAAGGTCCCCTTTCCCTCCCTTCTGGAACTGGCTCGAGTAAACACATTTGGTTTCTTTTCGCTGGCAATCTTATTAAGAGTTTTGGGACAGTTTTCTCAAGCTGAAAATAATTATCTGCTGTCAATTACAGGGGCTTTATGGGAGCTTTATTTAAGAAAGAAAAGTCAATTCCGCTGGCTCCCCACCCCCATCTCTTTACCCTACTACCTATCTAGACAGGAGTGCAAACATTTTTCTGGTTTTGATTTTTTTTTTTTTCCCTTGGCCCCTCATGTTGGTTTGAGTGATTGCAGTCCATGAAGTTAGCTTTTCAGGCACCACCGCTGCTATTTGTCTTCTGCCTGCCTTCTCTCTCGGTAACATGATGCTCATGTCTGCATTGTCAATGGCATATGCGTTGCTTTGTGGTGTCCTGCTGTACTCGTTTCTTCTGAAACCTCTCATATTGCAGAGCCATACTACTACAGCACTGTAAACATCTGGGACTGGATTCACACAGACCTCACACAAATTTCATTGTCATTCTTTTATTTTCAAAGTAAAAGTCATGAGGTCTGTTTCCATGGCTATAGTTTGTCCCATTGGATGAGGTTTTCTGCTCAGGATAAATTATGCCCTCTGCCCCATCCATTTTCTTTCTCTCTCTCTTTCCTTCTTTAGCTCTTTCTCTTCTTTCTTTCTTGCAGGGGTGTGGGCTGGGTAGGGGGAGGGAGAACTAGAAGAGGAGGGGTGGATATTGTATCTCTTCTTGAATCAGTCCAGCAAAGCCAGATTACTCTGTTGGCTTCCTTTCCTAGTTACTTTCAAGTGGTGAGACTTATTCACCCTCTATTGATTGCTATTTGAAAGGATCCCGAGGCTATGTAACGGCACACTGAAGACAGTAGACAATGACATTTAAACATCTTTAATGACCATTTAGCATTATCTCAATGGTCCTTCCAAGTTACCTTTTAAAGGGACCTTTATGTGTCAGTTGTTTGGGAATTTCTTGCCAACTAACTTAAATACGTAGGTCGGACATTCCAAGATACATTGGCCCAGAAAAGTATCTGGTACTAAGGGGAAAGACAGTTAATCAGAATTTAGCATTTTCTTTTTAAATAAAGATCTACAGGAATTAAGACTTAGATTTCTTATTTGGCGATCCACATATATTCAACATTAGCTTCTGTTCCTCTTCAGCTGCTGCTTCCATTTACTAAAATTAGCGATATGTTTATAAGTAATAAAAATACTTGTGAAAGTATCTTAAAATATTCCATAGTGTTTAACATAGAGATGGTAAATAGTCCATTACCTATTTTTTTTCCATTCTGATTCATAGAAAGTGGCTGAAATAATGTCATTTATGATTTTTTTGTTTGAAAGTCATTTGTTACCTGAATTCATTAGATATTGTGTTTAGATGGTATAGTTGTTGTTTAAAATTTAATACCTTTGTTCACTTCTAAAACAAAATAGTTGTGCTGTCATCCAGGTAGAATTATGGGGAAGAAGTAAGCTAAACACTTGCTGAGGAGTGAGCTGGGAGTTAAAAAAAAAAAATGCCCATTGACTGAAACTCCTCTTTGTATTTTTAGCTCATGGAGATAAATATATTTTCAAAGTGTTAACCTTGGGCAAAATTCTGGTGTTTTTTTTTTTTTTAGACACTAACTTGATTTTGCTATTGGTATATTTTAAGTGTCTTTATGACATGATATAAGGACCAATCTATACTAGTTTATTCATGCAACTGAAATTAATATTTTCTAAAATAATAATCATGTGTGCTTATTTAATAAAATGATTGCCAGGGATATAAATTGAATTATATTTTTACAGTAAGAATTATCTGCAAAGAGAAGAGTATACAATTTTTATTGCATAAAAACTAGTGTGGAAAATTTCCATTCTAACTGTCCAAAGTACAATAATATCTCTTCCATATGATAAAGTATAGCAATAGCCCTTGTTAAAATATCATATCTTATATAGTAATGCAATCATAATCAGTGGTTGAAAATGAAAGGGGTGGGGCTTACTCTGTTAAATAATGTCAAACCGCAAATAACTTAGGCTTTCCAAGAACATCTGTATCAAGACATAGCAAGTGAAAAGTAGAGGTTGAAAAAGCCTTAATTTCACATGTGGCTGGCTAATCAGAACACTGCTACAATTTCCAGCTGGACTGATTCAGCTGAACTACATGGTATCATTAAGATATTGTCTAAATGTTGCATAATTACATGTGAGCAAACTTTTGCCATGCCTACAGGGTAACCAGCCAGCCAGCCCACCAAATGGTAGCCTGTTAAATATTAGGATTTCTGAAGAGTGTCAGTTTCTTGTCCAAAAACCACTTTTCAGTAACATTTTCCTAAACAAGTTATTAATTATTCTCAATATACAAAGCTGTTCTTTTGAGGTTTGCTTATTTGAAGCTTAATTTTCTTTGTTACTTTTGAACCTGGTATTATTGCTGCTAAAATACAGTAACAACTTATCTAAGAGGTTACATGTTTGGGATGTCCTGGGTAATTAAACAACTGCTTTATTGGCTTTTTGCCAGCAAAATACTAACAAAAGGGAAGTAAAGAAATCACCCATAAGCATTGCAAAATCATTTTTAACTTCTACCTCCAAAGCTGGTTCCCAGAAATTGGATGGTTCTAAAAATGTGATATGGGCTAAAGAAACTCTTCTCAATTTGCTCAATTTGGGTGATTATAACTTTTTTTTTTTTTTTTTTTAGTGGAAGGGGTTAGTTTTGGGTTTGCTTCTATGCCATTATATGAAAATAGAACAAAGCGAGCAGAGATGAATTATGGTTCTTCTGCTAGAAGTCTGAGAAAACTTGAATAATTTAGAATAGCTGTAGTGTATCTGTCACTAGATGTGCTTAGGCTCATTTAAGTTTGTTTTATCATTATTTATATCTAGAGCTTTGCCCTTGAAACATTACTATTCAGCTCCAGTTCTGGCCCCCTAGAAAGGCTGGATACATCTGTTAGGTACCCTTGCAACTGGGACTGGTAGACTTATTTCTGGATGTGAGTGGACCGTGCGCTTCTCTCATGGTTGTCACTTGTAGAAAACGGGAGTTAGTAAAAAGAAAATGTATCCCTAAACTTGAGAGATCCAAGAATGGCTGTCCTCAAAATGGAAAGCCACAGTGCTTATGAGTCTTTGCGGGAAAGGAGTTTGGGAAACAACATAGAAATCAGTATGTACTGCATAGCATGTACCTATTTCTTCAATATATAGATCATTTAACACATAATGGTCCTATAATTTAGATATAACTATTCATATTTTTTCAAAGTAAACTGAAAAAAGGAAATTACCCAAGGTCATTCAACTGGAAATTGGCAGAGTCAGGTCAAGACCAAATCTATTTGGTTATATTATTTCTTTTACCTCCACTACTGGCAATATTGATGCCAATATATTTGAATTAGACACCTCAAAACTCTAAAAAACAAAGTATCCAAAATCTTAATCACTTCTTGCTATGAATACCAACAGTTCTTCAGGTTCAAACTGGAACAGTAGTAAATTGAGAGAGGAACAGAAATGAAACATGTTCAAGGTATCCTCACTGCAGGTGGCTACATGGTATCAGGCAAGGTCAGTGCATTCTCTAAGTGAAGTATCTCTTTTAATATTTTGTTTGGGAATATATTTGCTTATGGAAACACAGAATGCATGTACATGGATCTCACCTCTTTAACAGGGCATTAGAAATACATGACCATTTAAGAAAAATCCATGAATGTCATTGTATATAGTAACTGTTTACAGCTGAGGGCAAAATGTTTAATTGTTCCCACATGTAATAAAATAATTTGATTGTAAATAACAGTGTGAAATTGGGCTTTTGCAGAAACTTCTGATACATGACTCTAAAAAGGACAAAATCGTAGAGACCTCAAGCTACATATATGTCTGTGTGTGTGTGTGTGTGTGTACAGAGAGAGAGAGAGACAAGCTATATATATATATATATATATATATAAAAGAAAGTTTTAAAATGAGTCTGCAAATCAAAAAGGTACTTCACCTCATATAAATGACAATTACTGTCTAGGATTAAAGGTTTGCATTATTACTTTTAAATCAGGACTAGGACTTACTGTAGGAAGTTAAATAATGTGAGAAAGTAATTATGGAGGAAAATAGGGACTTGAATATCATCTCCTAATAAATATACAATGGATTTTTGGGAAGAAAACCTATATACAACTTATGGCTTCCTCTGGTGTCTTATTTAAGTTGTAGTCATTTCTAGAGTTTGGTTGCATAATTTATAACTGGCAGCACTTAATCATGTGCATTGAAGATTTATGAAGGTGGAAGGCACTGTACTTAATGTTTACATGACACTGTCCTGTTACCTTTACCGCATTCCTACCATATGGACCTTCCACTTTGATGGCTTTATCATAAATCCATTAAAAAATACACATAGTTTCCTTTTCATAAATCTGATTTATAACCTACTAGAAGAAACCCAAGAAAACAGTTGGCAGAAATCACATGCCAACATTAGAGTATGAGAATTCAGAAATGCTAAACTTTAGGTAGGTCTTGGGTATTTTAGGAATCTATTAGGCAAAGGTATGGATCACTCTTTAAAAACAGGTGTTTTCAAAATGATGTTTAAGCACAGAATTTAAAAGAGAAACTGGGTCTTATAGGATGAAGGAAACTCCATTACATGGATATTTTCTTCTATATTTTTACTGTCTGGTTTAGAGCAAAAAGGCTTATTCCAGTTCATTTTTTTTTAGTGTTTAATGAACTTATAGTAGAATATGAATGAGCACTTTAAATTCCTGCACAGTTACCTTAATGTGCAGAGGCAAATCCCATTTATTATCCAAACGTCTGACTTTCCACAAGCCAAAATGTTGGAAAAAAGTTGACAGCTCATTTGAAATGGAGCTAATGTTCCTCACATTTATGAGCTGCCTGTGAATATCTACATCTTTCCTAAGCCTTAAATGTCTGTATGCTTATCCAAAAATTGTAGTACAAATGAGATTTCTTTATTATGCTTCAGAAGGAAGAGTAATACATGTGTATTAGTTCAAAGTGATTTTAATCTATCTTAACATTAATTCTGTGAACTTTGTAATGAGGAGTAATTCAGATGACGTTTTTAGTATTACTGTTCCAACATTTGTTAGCATTAACAGTTGATACTTGCTTAATGCAAGTAAGTAAAATATTAGTATTTCCCTCCCAGAAATTAAAGTTCTCTTTTAATTTTCCAGGAGGATGGGACATAAGATTTATGTTTATGTAATTTTAATACAGCTTTATCACAGTCTAGCATATCTAGAAGATAATGAACCTCATTTTGTCTCAAGTCCTTTATGCAGAAAAATCTTCATTTTTCATGGTATACTGCAATGATTTAAGATCGTTTACATTTACCATTTGACCAGTGGTGTTTGTTACTTGGTTTTGCCAATCAAAAATACTTACTTTTCATGATTGGCACTCTTTTTTTTTTTTTTTTTTTTTAGTGCCTGTTACCTTTACTTGTGCCAGTCAGTCAGGATGACAAGTGACAACCTAGAAATAGGCCTTTAAAGTTAGTGAGAGAAAATACATCTGCATCTTGGGAAGTCATCAGTGACACTCTGATCAAGAATTAATGAATACAAAATGTCGATGCTTTATAGAATCAGTTTAAAACCAAATATTTAATCAGTACAGAGTTGACACAAATAGAAAGTTTCAAGATATCTAAAAGGGAGCCAGGTCATCCACCAAATAATGGCCTTAAAGGCTCCCTTGCCTTTAAATCAGGTCAGTTGTGTTCTTTCTTTGAACACTGTGTTCTAATTGGAACAATAAATCAAAGAAGACACTCAGAGTAGATTCCCATGTAAGGTGGACAACTGGACAGTGACTTTTTACTGCTGCTAACACGTGCATCCAATTACCATTTGAAAGATTCATAGTGCTGGCAGTAAAGCATTGCCTTATTTTATAGTTCACCTAATAATTCTTCAGCCTAAATCTGTCCACCTTTACCTATATCTAATCTGTCAGTATGTGTGTTATCATTAACGAGGAATTTTCAAATGTTTGGCATGCTTCCTACAGTGAATGATGACACTGAGCGATTAATGAACCATTTAATTAACCATAATAGAAGAGGCAAAGTATTGATTAAGTCAATATATCCCCAACTTCAGGTAACTGTCAACTAAATATAACCCAATAATTGCACCACAACTATCACTTAATTGTGAATGGTGTGGGTTAACTGCAACTTAATTACAAGTAGCAATGGTTAACTGCAAAATTGAGAACTTTTTTAAAAAGGCATTTTCCTGTAATCATTGTTTTCTTTCAAGCACCTGGTGTTAACATGCTTTACTGAAAAACATACGTGTTAGTTCATCCTTAACCTTTTTTGATGCATTGCCCCTGTTTGAGGATAACCTGACCTATTCATAGAGTCTCTACAATTTAAGGCTCACCAAATTCTAATAGTTCTGTCTTGAGGCATTTATACAGCTGAACTATTAGACATCTGTGATAGCCTTGCCTCTGAGGCAGTGTGAACCCATGATACTTTTTCAGTCCTTCATTATTTTCCTCCTCTTTTTCTTGTCCCCCCCCCACCCCACCCCACATTTTCCCCAGTCTCCAAACCCTTTCCATACCATTTAGGTCAGGGAAAGTCATCCATTATCATTGCTTATAATATGACATATCATGTCATATTATATTTGGAGCCAGCAGTCTCAACCTTTTTGGATGTGCAACATCCAAGACAGCTTATATTCTACGCATGAAAGTCTTCAGCAATGTAAATTCCACATACTCCATCAGGAGTCTCTTCTCAGTTTGAATCTCCAGTGAATTCTCCCTTATCCCAGCACTCAGGTCAATTTCTTATAGCTTTGCCTTTAGTGAAATAGGCAAACCACAGATAAGTACCTTCTGCAAATGAATGCTGTCTGGTTACTAAATCATCATCTTGTATTTTTCCCCAGATTAAATATTCTGTTTCCAATAACTCTCTTTGCAGGTTCATTTTACCTTTCTTTTAACTTGTTTTAGTACATGTAACACTTACTAGCTACTTTGTCAATTTCCTTACTTTTTTTGTCTTTGTCTGGACTCCTATAAGAGAAAGTGAAGATGATTTAGGGAATCAAATAACTATTCCTCTTCTATTTTAGTCATCATTTATCTCTAAGAAGATGAATGCTAACCATAAAGGTCTTTACTATTTCCAACTTCCGTGATTGCCCTTAAATTACAAAGCTTCTCTGTACATCCCTGTCAAATGTTAACTTTTAAAAATAAAACCCATTTTCTCATTAATAATGGCTATCAAAGGGGAAAAAATGTAAAATACACATGCATATATATATATATTCCAGACTGACCAAATATAGAAATGCACATATCTTTGTTGGAAAAATATTAAGACACCTACAGGAGTTAGAATTTGAATTAATAGATACATGTATGTTCATATTTCTTTCAAGGAAGAGTCTTTTTGTACTGATTGCTGAATTAAATTTATTTTTATTATATACAGAATCTGACTATATAAGTTAGATTGCTCTGTTACCATAATAATTAAAAGTCAAGCTTCTTTTTACGATTGATTTCAAATTAAAAAAACACACTTATTTCAAAGTATATAGATATATAGATGTAGATATATTTCCAAAGCCTAAATTGCTTCGATTTATTGATAGAATTATTAAAAGAAAAATGAATATTTTGTAACATGGGGAAAATGGTGACACATGATATTAATTTACAAACTATTTCTCATCTAAAGTGAGCTATATTTACTATGTTATTAATAACAGTAATTACCAATGTAGTAAACCAGATTTCTAGGGATTTTTTGAAACATCTCCGTAGAAGGGTATGATTCTACAAATATGAAAAAAAAAGTGCTAAGCGTGTTGATCAAATTATGGAATAAAAACCTGATAAACAAAACTACAGAAGTGCTCTCAAGCTGACGCAAGAGAGATGGTAAAGAACATATAATTAGAATGTTCGAAGCCAGAAGAAAAGCAGAAGAAGCCAGAGAGCATTTAGACACAGACTGTGGAAGGAGGAGGACATGCTTTGCTAGAGTGATGGAGACAAGGGTTTTGAACTCCCAGGAAAGAGATCAGGCTAATGAGTAGCGCTGCAAAAGGGCTGACATGACAAGAAAGGTGTGAGGGAAATATAACCCAAGCCCTGGCATTTGACTGCATGTTAAATTAACTGAAATGAGAATCTGTGATCTAAAAGGAATCCTACAGAAGTAATCACAGCCATGGTATCAAAGTAAGAAAGGCCAAGTCCAGAGTTCCTGCTAAAGAGGCAGTAGGAAAGAGGGATTAAAAGTGTGGGCTTTGATTAAAAGTGACTACAAGTATGGCCCTGGATTGCAAAGACACTTTAAAGACACAGAAGTGGGTGTAGTTGAGGCTTTGAACTGCCAGACAATAGTGTATGACTTGGGCAAGTTGTTATCAGTAAAACAACAACATTGACAATACCTTCCTCTTTCCTATATGGTAATGATTAAATGAGATTATTCATTCATTCAGCAGAAATTGAGTGCCGCTTTGTGTCAGATACCGTGTGACATGTACATACAGTACTGAAAAACAATGCTGGTTTTGCTCTCACAGAGCTTCACTCTAAAGACAGTGACCAAAATAAAAAAAAAAGAAAGAAAGAAAGAGAAAAAAAAAAAAAACAAGTAAACAAAGATGTGATGAAAAATTGGGGTAAATGCTATGGAAGAAACAAGTAGTGTCCTCTAAAAGAAAACAACTGGGAACTATTCTAAACCTCACGGCTAAGAGGCATTTGAAGGTGGGAGGTGGAGATGGGAAGAGTATGGGGAGCGATGCCTCCTCCAAGAAGTACAGAATCGGCACACTGAGCCTGGGGTTTGGTGAGAAGTTTGCAGAAGTCAGACTTAATGCATGAATAGCTTAATGGTGCCTGGTGCTTAATAAGGCCTCAGCAAATGGGTATTATGTAAAGAAAATGTAAGGATGATGCTCCCCTTTGTTTTAAGGGAAAGGATCAGGAAAACAACTAGCAGATTATTTGCTGAAGTGGGAAGTAAAAATATTGGAACTGAAGAAAGTGGCAGGAATGAGGAATACACCTGGCATTTTTAGAAAAAGAAAATATTAGAACATCTGAAATTACTTAAGATTTGCAATTGTAGCATCTGTAATGCTCTAAAGTTTGGGGGGAAGAGTAAAGGTCTGGTTTAATAGACTAGTAGCAGATACTGGAAAATTGAAGATAATTTGAGGAGAGAGAGAAGAGTTGAAAATAAAGAAGATAAAAAATGTGTTAAAAGGACATATTGTAAAAAAACAAAGGAAAAGAAACAGGGACAAAACAGGTAACTGTAGAGACTGGAGGAAGGCAGATTACTGAAGAAAAGGCAAAAAGAGAAAAGTGACTCTAGGTGAAATATTTCAAGACAAACTATGCTTCAAGTTATGATACGGTTTTGAACCAGGATTATCACAGATGCTCAGCTCTCAGTAAATTCGGTAGTTAAACTGGTTCTTGTTTCTCATCCCATGACTGTGACCTTTTTGGCCCATAGCCTCAAAGGGTTTACAATCTAGAGATAGAGACAGGAAATCTTCACAAGGGGTTGGAAGATAATATAAGACATTTATACTAACCACCAAAGAAGCAGGGCAGAAACGAAGTGAACAGCAACCCATGGGATTCATGAATGACATGGGCAGGATCACACTGAGGATAAGGACTCCAGCTAGACACCAATAGAGAGGAGCAAGAATGTCCTAAAAGAGGGCACAGAAGCATGTGGGCACAAAACCTTACATGAAGTTTCCAGGCAATAACAGGTAGGCAAACGGGGTGGAGGAGAGTTTACAGGCTGGGGCTACCTTATGAAACACAAAGAATAATACACTAGAAAGTGTTGTCATGTGTGTGGGGGGTAATATAAATACCCTTGTATTTGAGGACTTCACTTTTCTGCTACAACATTACATTAAGAGTTTTCATTTAAAATTAGACTTTTTCATTTGTTTTACTTTTTGAAGTAAAGGAAAAACAAAGAGAAGGCAAAGAAATATTTTACATGGCTATATAAATTATAGTATAATAGACATAACCTAAACATTGAAATTCTAGCTTGATCAGCCAAACAAACCAAAACCCAAAACTGATTTTATACTAGGGACACAAAATAGTTCTTCTGATCTACCCCAAATGGCATCTTCTTTAGCACTCATCATTACTTAAAAATTTTAAATAGTCCCTACTGCAGAAGTTCTTAAAATATACGTAGTGCTGGGAAGGGTTTTGTCATTTCTCAGCAGATTCCCAAAGACAACTACTGAACCCTCAATAGTACTTGCTCCCATTGTGTATTTCTTCTTGTCATTCTTGTTCTAAATTAGCTCAGGCTCACCTGGTTTAGGTGATTAGGAAAAGAAACAAAGTAGATACAGCTCCTTTTCTTGCAAAAGAATATACTTAAATATTTTTAAAACAAACGAGGAGTAAGACACAGACAGCAAATATGCAGCTGCCCCCAAGATGAAGACCATGAGCTTTGGAGACCAACTTCTTGATATAGAATCAGGGTTCTAACCCTCGGTAGCTTTGTGGCTTTGGACAAATTACTGGGTTGTGATCTTTGCAACTATTAAGTGAAGATAATAACATCACCCACCTCATCACTGTTGGCAGGATGAGATTATAAATGTGAAATTCTCAATACAGGGCTTGGCGCATTTTAAGAGCTCAAAATGTTAGCTCTCATTACCCTTTTATGCTATGACTACTGTGTTGTTTTTAACTATGTCATTTTCTGAAAGGATCGCTAAGTCATGGCCTAATGTAAGATTAGACAGAAAATTGATTATCATACAACTTTACTTCATTTTATAGTTTATAAGGCATTTATATTCATGTGTTCATGAGTTGATTCTCAGAAAAATTCTATAAAATGGATAAAATAGTCACTGTCACTCTCATACTATATTTAGAGAAGAAAACTGAGTCTAAAAGTTACGGTGCCAGGCTCAAGTGAGATAGTTAGCATAAGTGGGTCAGGATTCAAACCTAGGCTAGGCTCAGCAAGGGTGACCTTCTGCCTTGGTGTGCTGGGACAGTCTCAGTATGTGCCTCTCACACTGGCATATTAATAATGGCACCCTGTTCACTCTCGAAGGCTCACATTACAAAATCACCCTTAGCCAGTTTGCCTCTGTGTAAGGCACAAACCTACACAAGCCAGTCCCCTATTAAATACTTGAATTTCTTCACAATGTCCTTAGAACAAGATCTACATTCCTTAACATGTCCTGTAAGGCCCTCAGGACTTGTTCCCTACTGATTCCCCACCCCATTTCTTACTATACTCCCCATGATAGACATACTGAGTAGATGTTAGTTCCAGAACATGCCTTGTCCCCTCATGTCCAGACCTCACACACACAACGAGGTCTAGCTGGAGTTCTCTTTCTCTCCTTGTCCCTAGCACTCCTTCCTGTCAAAATCCTGTTAGATGTCATCTCTAGGAGGCCTTCCCGAACACTCCCCAAACATTTTGTCTCTAGTATTTTAACGCACTCTCACACTTGATTAGTTGACCCATCTAGTTTCCTCATACACAGAAGGCCTGTTGAGGGTAAGGACTGTACATATCACATTGACCTTCACATGTGAGCCCTCCATACAGAGTCTGGTATGCAGTGGGTCCTTCCTATATATTTACTAAGTAAAAATTGTTGTTTTTAACTGCATATCCTCGATCCAAATCACTTAGACTCTTTGGTTCAGTCACTTGGTCTGGAAAGCATGATTAATACACCGCCTACCCGAAAAAATATGGTTGAAGTAAATTATCTTTTAAAATTATATTAGGTTCTAAGTTCTACAGTTCTGAGAACTCAGAAAATGTTAGGCCCATCATTACCTAACTGAAAGTTAAGTACTTAAATTCATACAAACTTCTGAATGGATATATTATGTAACCCTTGAAATGGATTCTTTCCCACATTTCTCCAGTTTTCCTAAAGTTACTATTGACTATGGTCAGTGGATATAAATGATGACTTTATTCTCTTTTAAAATTGATGCTGGCTGTGAGATACTTTTTGTTTCAGAGTTATAGTTGGATACTGGAGTAATTTTAGGAATTAAGAAATGAGGAGTGCCTGGGTGGCTCAGTCGTTAAGCGTCTGCCTTCGGCTCAGGTCATGATCCCAGGGTCCTGGGATCGAGCCCCGCATCGGGCTCCCTGCTCAGCGGGAAGCCTGCTTCTCCCTCTCCCATTCCCCCTGCTTGTGTTCCCTCTCTCTCACTGTGTCTCTGTCAAATAAATAAACAAAAAAAAAATCTTAAAAAAAAAAAAGAAATGAGAAATTCTTGGTGGTAATTCATTTAGAGAAGAAGACTGTACTGCAAAGAGTGGGAGTAAAAGCATATGGTTCATAGTCTTGGTCGTGTCAAAATATTTGCTGTGCAGTCTCAGGCATGCCATTTACTTTAATGTGACCTCAGACACCTAATCTATGGAATGAGTACATTGAACTAAATTATTATTAAAATATTTTTATTCAATACACTCATTGCCTAGATTAAGTACCAGATTCTGCAAGCATACAGATATCAGGAGATAACAACTATGATATGCTGAGTAATAGCCACCCAAAGATATTAAGTCCTAATCCCCAGAGCCCATGAATGCTACTTTTTATGGTAAAATTTTTGCAGGTGTGATTGAGTTAAGGGTTTGTAGATGAAGAGATGATCCTACATTATCCAGATGGGCCTTACATGCTGTCACTTGTTCTTATTATAAAAGAAAAAGGGAGATTAGACACACACAGAAGGCAGTTCAGTGATGGAAACAGAAAAAAGAGAGACTTAAAGATGTGATGCTTTGCTTTTGGAAGGAAATGTGAGCCCAAGGAATGTTGCTGTAGAAGCTGGAAGAGGAGAGAGAGACTCCCGCAGAGCCTATGGAAGGAGGTTGGCCATTCCGATACCTTCATCTGAGCCCAGTCAAATGGATATTGGGCTTCTGGCCTCCGGGCTGTGAAAGAATCAATTACTATTGCCTTAAGACACCAACTTTTTAGTAATTTGTTACAGCAGTCAAAGGAAACTAATACAGATTTTGATACCTCAGAGTGGCATGCTGCTATAACAAATACCTAAAAGTGTGGAAGTGACTCTGGAATTGGATCATGGATATAGGCGGAAAGAATTCTGAGACACATGACAGAGAAAGCCTAGATTGTCTTAAACAGACTTCTGTAGAAATACAGGCATTAAAAGCGCTCTGGTAAGGGCTCAGAAGGTTGTAAAGAGCACAGTAGAGAAAGCCTACATTATCTTAGAGAATACATATCTCTTCATAAACAGAATATTGGTAGAAATATGAATATGGAAAGTGATTCTGATGACAGCCAGAGGAAATAGCATGTTACTGGAAACTGGAAGAAAGACAGGCCTTGTCATACAGTGGCAGACGCTTAGCTGCGCTGTGTATTATAGTCATGCGGGAAGCAGAACTTGTATGAGGCGAACTTGCAAATGTAACTGTGGGGAATTCCAAGAAATGTGTTGAAGGTACAGCCTGATTTCTTGCTGCTTCTAGTAAAATGTGAGAGGAAAGAGAGAGAGTGAAGAAAGAACTGTTAAGCAAACCAGAAGAGCACTTGATGATTTGGGAAATCCTCAGCCTATCCAGGTGGCAAAAGATTGCTAAATTAGGAGGTACACCTAGGAAGTGTGTTCTACAAAAAAGGCTGGGGTGTGGCTGGACAGCCTTAATCTAGTGCTGGAGAGATTAGGCACGTGACTGATAGGTTCCCTCAGCCATCTCAACGGAAGCTAGGAATAGAGATTATAAAAGGAGGATCTGAGGAGGACCCTCCAACTACTGACATGGATGCCTATGACATACACAGGAGACCCACAAAGTTTTGAGAATGTTGTAGCAGCAGAAACACTGCTGGCTTGGACTAAAAGAGACAGAGTTGGATAAAATGAAGGAAAGCTGTCAGATTCCCACAATCTTACAGGCAGGAAACAGGCTGATAAAACTATTCAGTTACAAACACATGCTAGCTTTAAAAAAAAAAGGAAGGATCACCATGAGGGCAGAGCCTTAGGCACAGAAGGCAGAACCACAGAGGTAGAGGCAGAGACCCTAACCATAGGCCCAGAGGCAAGACCCACAAGCTATGGAGGACTATTAGACTAAAATAATTTCTGTAAAAATATCTAACTGACTATCAAGCTTATAATAGAACCTCAAATTTTAGTTGAATCTGACAATGAGTTTAAACGACCATATATCTGTAAAACGTTGCTTAAAAAATATAGTTTATTTGCACATAATACCTTGATTGCTGGGCACTGCCAGAGCAGAGGAAGGGCTCTGATTGTTTGATGCAGAACTGTGGTCTGATTTTCCACTGGGTTATAAATTCAGTGTGGATTAAAGAGTATCAGTTCTCTTCCTCCTCACTGGTCCAAGAGCCACACTCCTGAAGGTACATGCTAAGCCCACGGGAACCTTTCCAAATTAAAGAGGCCCTTTTAGAGTTAAAGGTGATAGCAGATCTATTTAATAAATGGATGATTGATATAATTAAAATGTAAGTAAGTGGTACTCTCTGAAGTATTTCAATGTCTCAGTATATTGAAGCCACATTTGCTCTCTTTGAAACTATACCCTGCATCCTCTATCCTCTGTCGCTGTGGATAAAATTCACATAACATCCTAGTTTAAGCTTTTCACATCACAAAAATGTTTCCATAATGGTGCAACTCTCCTAAAATTTATTGTCATGACTGTTTATGTCACTTAAATTTTTAAAGCCTGGAAGAAAGCATGATTCTAAAACTGGCATTTCCTCTTATAGAAAATTAGTTTCTCTCACAGCAATAGGGGCTATGAAGTTGCAGACAGTAGATACATGTTTTTTTGTCATGTCTTAGGGTAATGGGGCTCTTCTCTAAGCTGAGGCTGGCTGTGACATCTCCTAAGTTGGAGTGTGATGGAACTCACTGCTTTTTCTCCTTCACACTCATGGTTAACTGAGTGTTGGGGCTATAGTAATTTGAGAAGAGAGAGAATGGTGGTGATATTGGGAAAGGTGGGTGCAATTAGGCGTAGGGCTCTCATGCAAGGGAACTGGACAAAAGATCCGATCCACAATGATCTTGAGCACAATGAGCATGCTGGTGGTGAGGATCAATCTTACCATCCCTGGTGGCATTCAAAGATTTTTACTTGTAGTCTCTGAGTCCAAGCAAATGGCATAGGTCCATACAAGTCTACAGGAGGCTTCTGAAACATGCTTAGCAATAGAATGCCGGTTGTGCACTCTGATCTGAGAGGCAGCCCCTACCTATTTCTCTTAATAAAAATAAGATTCCTTCTAAAAAGTACATAGGAAGGACATTTGGAGCAAAAAGAGCAAGAGAGGCCAGATTTGAAATAGCTAGTAATAAGAGGCCATGTTAAGTATTTCTCAGAGTTGGGCCTCTGGACCGTGTGATCAGAATGAACGAGGGTGCTGGCTCAAAATGTGAACAGTAAGAGCCCTATTCCAGAAGGACTGCAAGGGGGTAGGGGAGACTGGTAAGAGGTACACACACAGGAATCTGAACTTCAGTAGACACTTCAAGTGATTCTTAATGCCAACAAACCTCTAAGAAACAACCAAATTAAGGATGATACTAAGTTAGGTATGGAGGTGAGGAGATAAAAGGCCAAAGGTGTCTTGAGCTTGGAATCATCTAAAAAAAACCTGGCAGAATGAATTTCATACGCATACTGCGTGTTTGCCCATTTTCCATTTTTGCACATAATCTGGGAATGGGGAAAGTGCCAGTATATTTTGTAAAGAGGAAGTAATTGTAAAAGTGAGTTAAAACATATGCTGAAGTGTTAATGCTCTTTGGTTGGTGGACGTTAGTGATAAATCTGAGATGAGGTCAGTTTTCAGCTCACTGTGTAAAGGCACGAGTCGCATGTGCCCAATCTGGGGTGAGGGGAGAGACAACGCGACACTTGCGTGAAGCTTCTCCCTGTGTCAGAGCACCCTGCCACTGTTATTTATGAGCAAGAGCTGGGGGTGCTACACCAAATGACAATTGTGTAAACAAACTTTTAGCCATTCAGGGCTCCTCCCCACTTGTTTTGTTATTGTTGTTGTTATTTTGAAGCCACAGGAATCTGTGTATAAGCACCCCTAATCCCAAGAGCGTTCGCAGGAACAGAAACCTCCAAGTGATCACTTGAGTTTGCCGCACAGCTTCTAAAGCTAGAATCATGAAGACAGAATACTGATGAGATTCTAGAGTTTCCCAGAAATGATCTTCCAAACTCCAGCAGCTCTTTAATGGCTTAGGCATTATTGAGAGGAATGCCTCTCTGTTGTGACACTTGCTTTCTTCCAGTTGTGGAAATCATTTGAGCATCAGTTCCCGTTTATGACCCTTTTGTTCAGGTGATTCGGACTGGCAGGCACTACAGAAAAGGCTGTGTGATATGTCCACCTTGGGTGTTCCATGAGTATGCAAATGGTAGGTTCCCTTCTGGTTCAGTGACATTTCTTTATTCCTACAAAAGACATCTTGGACCAGACTTACAGCCCAAATAACTTACAGAATGTCTCCTGCAAAGTCACAGGGAATATGAATCTGGAAATATTAATTAAAAAAACAACAATTAGCACCCCCTCTGATGCATCTTTTTTCCCATGTTTATTTCTTCTTATATATTTTTTTCTTTGTACTGAAAGCTTCAAAGTCATTTAATAAGATCAGCCAGAATATGTTCATCTGAGTTGAGCTATACATAATCACTGACCCTGGCCACAATTTATTAATCTGAGATGATTACTGTACTGACCAACCTCAAGTAGTGTGGTTGGGTTTTTCACAATCCAAAAAGACTTCATGGGGTTTTAAATTATTTGTTATATCCTGCTGTGCTCTATGAGGTACTTGGCCAAAGGTGTTTTTGCCCTAATGTCTTGTGCTCCAAAGAAGGCATCAAATTTTTTCAACTTTTAAAAAAATCTCAAATTGAACACTGCTGATTTTATTCACCAGAAAAAATGTCATCCATAAATTGTCATATTATTTTCCCTTTTGATGACAAGGGTTATAGAATAAAAGCATCCTGTTCTGGACCTTCCGACCATCCCATGGCCTTATTCAGTGACTGACACTTTAATTGAATTAAAGTTTTCAACTAGTAATAGTAACATTTTGTCATACAGTAAAACTAGAAAGATACTAGAAAAATAACTTAGAAAAAGTTGTATTCTTAAATTCATTCTTATTTTACCTTAAACATAATAAACATTCAGTGATACCCCTACAATCTCTTAGATTAATTGCATGGAAAATCCTTGTTTTCCTATGTTGATCACTGAAAATGTTTGGAGGCCATTCAGTTTTAATCAACGTAGGGGTTCTTCATGTCCCACTGATTGTTTTATCATTTTGGATTATCAACAAAATCCACTGAACACACAGGTAAAGTTTTATTGAAAAAACAATATAACAACGATTTTATTAGGCAACATTGAGTGATTGATGTAAACTGGGGCAACAGTCTTCACTATTGATACCTAGAGCTCCAGAGTTGTAGACACTGTTTCAGTTCTGTTTTTAGAATGGGATAAAAGAATAACAGCTTAATGGCATAGAATGCTTAGTTAGTCCTAAATACTTCACATGTGTACTCATTTCATCTTCAAACAACCCTAGGGTGGGGATACTAGTCATCCCAACTTGCAGATGGGGAAATCTAAAGGTGCTAGGAGACTGAGTAATTTCCCTGCAGTCTTAACAGTTGATAAGAGGTGGAGCTAGGACTTGAACCCAGGTAGAGTGGTCCCAGTGCACATGCACCTAATCAGTATGCTACTGCACCTTCCATAGGATACAACATACAACTGGTCTGATTGGAAATCCTATAGTCAAGCAGAGGCAAACTGTCAGTATAGGACATTAGGAAATTAAACTTTATAGCTAGGGGAATTTATGCAGCGTTCTATGCTTTCTTGACTCGACTTTGCCTCCTAAAGACCAAGAAGATCTCTTCTTGCTATCTACCGATTCGTACCTGCAGCTTCGAAAGGCTGGCTCCTGATCACTTTTGTCTTGATATAGAAACGGGGCGAAAAAAAAAAAAATATATATATATATATATGTGTGTACTTTTCCAGTAGTATACTTTTTAAAATAATGATAACCTGGAAATGTTTTAAAAAATAAAGTTTTGTAGTATGAATTTATTTTTCTATCAGTTCTTTCAGCCCTAAATTCTGTATGTCATTTACTTACTATCAGAGATGATACTTTTGACATAATCGCCTATGAGGAGAAAATATTTTGTTTTCATGCAGTTTGGAAAATATTTATCTTGAAGCCAAAATGCCCAAAGATATATTCTTTCACTAAGAAAGCAAAATTTTAAGAGCTTACTTTTCCCTTTTTATTTAATGTCCCCATAGTTTCCAAGTTCAAGACTTGAGGTATTCTCTTTGCTAAAGAAAGTCATTCCTATTAAACCCCTCCATCTACATGTAGCCATTTTAAAATCCAAAGGAGAACTTAAAAATGATCCAAATATTGAATCAAATAAAAGATTTATTCCCCTATCTTAGCAAATGTCTTTCCTAATGAATTTCAACCAAACTAACCTAGACTCAGCTTTTGGCATACCTCATGCAAAGGGTAGATGTGCTTTCTGCTTTTGAAGGCGAATTGATATTCACAAATCATATGTCACAAGCCACTAAAAGTGTCAGAATCCCACAGCAGGCCCTTGGTGGCTTGTTAATCTCTCCTGTTTAAAGGAAACAGACTAATTCACTTAAATCTAATGAAAGCCATGCCTGCTCCAGCCCGGTCCCTCGGAGTGTCAGCTTATGCAAGTCCTGCCTTCTTTCTTCACCTCCTTCTTTCCTGGCTCCGACAATTAAACATGAAACTAAGAAGCAATGATTTCCTTAATGTTGCCATGTCTGAGTTATTTCAGATGTCACATATGTACAAAATATTGAATGCTTTTTTTTTTTCACATTGAAAATACATACAAGAAAGTACCCCTGCCCACCTTTCACCATTGTTCTCCACAAAGCTTAAAAGATAAACCAGGATGCTAAATGGAGGGACCAGATGTATATATAACCTTTTGCCCTCATTATTCTAGTTGCTTCCATTAGGGGGCGGGAGGAAAAAATAAAATAGTACAAAATAGGAAATAATTGACACAGAGGTGTGAGAATGAACTTTTACAGTGGATTGGCTAAAATCTGGAAATACGATCCAAATGATGGAAGAGCTGTTTACAAAAGTACCAGACCATAGGTGATTGGTATAATGCTGATAGAAGGGAGGGAAAGAATTTCTCTTAATTCTGTGCACCCAGAAATTGTCCAACTGTGGTCAATCATGCCCAAGTTATGTTATTTTTCAACATTTCTCATTTTTACATTTTTTTTATACTTTGAAAGAAGAGCCAAATATTCTCTGGCTCTTTTTGCCCAAATCCACACAACCCTCACTCTTTTGGCTAATTATGCCTGTAGTTAGCTTCCCCCTTCCAACGTTGGGTATTTTCCTCTTTTAATAGCATTATCTATTGGTGGTTTTCCATGCTGAAACTAACTGCAACACAAGGTAAGGTGAGATTTTTCTATCAAGTACCTTAGTGACAAAGGAAGGGATCTGGGACTGGGATGAAAACAGATCTTTACTTTTAACATATGTCCTAATCAAGCTTAAAGTGAAAATCTGGAGTTAGGACATTTAAAGGGAAAAACAATTTTCATTGCAAGCATACTGTACATGTTAGTCATGGCTCAGTGGAGTAGAAATTTTATGGAGCAAGAAGGGGGAGGTGCAAGAAGAAGGTTTTGAGTTTCCTTCCAAATGTATTTTTAAAAAAGCATTACAGAATCAGGATTTATGAAAAAAAAGGAAGACAATAATAAAAAGGAAGGTTTTTCTCTGGCAAATTGTATGAGACCTGAATTGACCACCAGTAAAAGGGTGTGAAGAGACCAAAAGAAGACAATTAATTGAAGGGCTCCTGATGTGGCAATGTCTGGAATCCCACAAGACAACCTGCCAGAGCCTGCTGACGCTAATCTTGGGGCATAAAGTCTGAGTGGAGGTTCCAGGAAGGGGAAGGAGCTTTCAGAGGTCATTTAGGTCACCTCCCCTCTCTCTCCACAAACCACACACTTTGTCATTTTAGATATCTCATGCCCACACTGATATTTAAAATTCATCATAATTGGAGAATCTACAGTTCTCACTAATAGCTAATTTTAGTTTTGAATATACTATCTGGACATGTATATGAAAATTTTAACTTAAGCCTCTGATTCTTTCATCTTAGTTCATTTTGTCTTGGTTTCTTCTAAGAAATAACTGAGTCTAAGTAACCTAATTAAAACCCTTACATTTTCCCTTTATTTCTTTTTCAATTCTTTTGTTAATGCCTTTGCAGTTTTCATTGTACAGGTCATTCATTTCCTTGGATAAATGTATTCTTAAGTATTTTTTTGGTTTTGATGCTATTGTTAATGGGATTGTTCTCTTTCTTTCTTTTTCAAATAATTGGTTGTTAGTGTGTAGAAACACAACTGCTTATGTTGATTTTGTATCCTGCAACTTTATTTTTTTCCACATAAAAACCATCTATAGAAAACCATCCACAGAGATTATACTGCCATATTTCTACTGTGACTTCCTTAAATCAAAAGGATTCACATAATAGTTGAATTCATTTGGATACTCTATTTGGCTCAGAGGACACTTCATATAGATGATCTTATTTGATTTTCACAACAGCTCTTTTAATTAGGCAGGGTAGGTGATAATATCTTCATTACATGTATGAAGAAAACTAATCATATTGCACTTAAACTAGAATTCTCTTCCTCTGATTTCTAATTAATAATCTTTCTGCTGTACTACTCTATTTCTCCTAGATCAGGCTTTCTTAGCCACAGCACTATTGACATTCTGGGTCAGATAATGCTTTGTGGGAGGCTGTCCTGTGCATTGTAGGATGGGTTAGCAGTGCCCATGGTATCTCTCTCCACTAGATGCCAGTAATACTCCTGCCCCAGTTGTAACAACAAAAAGTTGTCATTGTCACAAGCCATGGGCTGAGAGATTAACAACCAGATCATATCTGGAGAATAACAGTATTCAATTCCTATTAGGAATCCTGAAATTTCCTAAATGTAAGATGTGAATTTTCCTGTTAATATTTCTGGGATTGCTGAGTTGTCACCTTTTTGATCATAAGGGTGTCTATTCACTCACAGAGGATAGAATCTACTACCTTCCCTTTATCCTTCTAAGGCCTTTAGTTTCCCATCATAAGGTAATTTTCCATCTTTCCTTTAGAAAGAGTCACAGTAAGAAATGTTCTTTTTCTTTTTTTTCCTCTTAAAAGTTTAAATTGCAAAAGAAGAAAATGTACCTTAAATAAGCTTGGAAATCTCTCAGCCACCTAAACCCTGGTCTATAGCCAAGATCTGAGCCCTAAAGTCTTCTTTATTTTTTATTTATTTTGTTTTGTTTTTGAAATCTTCTTTATTTTAATAGTATTCTCTGAAGCTGAGAGCTTCTGAAATACATAGGGAATTTTACAATGCAATTCAAATATAAAGAAATCATGTTTATTACCAGTCAAGTTGTTGCCTCGTTACCATGTGATCCAGGGCTATCTTATTTGTGTAGTCGGGGGTACATGAAAGAGTTGGAGAGAAAAATTATGGAGGAAACATTTATCTGGGGAAACCAAGAAAATAACTATTGAGAACAAAAAGAAGGAATAAGATTTCCCATAGACCAAAAGTGTATGCAAAATTATGAGTGATTGCAAGTAGATATGTAGACAGTGATATTCTACTTTCTAATTTAATAAATTTCCTAATGACATAGAACATATACCGAGTTGCTAAAAATGACTTTCTTCATGTTGTAAAGAGGGCCTCATTAATCAGTCAAGAAAGATATTGTCAGTGACCTTACTGGAAAGTCGTATTTAAAGTGGACAAATCCTTCACACTTTATTTTCACTTTTCAACAAGCATAACTTCTTTGGTGCTTCTTGGGTGTCTAAGATAATTCGTGTCAAACCTCATACTCTGAAATTTGCTTGGTTCAGAGTCTCATGGAAAATTTATGGCTGTCAAGCTTTACTTGAAATGTCTTTAAACCTCACAATCTATAGATTTTTTAATTTCTATTGATTCCAAGAATACCTAATGGCTGAATCTTGCTGGTTCCCTAATAATTTTCTTTCTTATGAAAGCTTAAATATTTATTTCATTACTACTATTTATCTAAGTTCCCTGGTAACATTCACAATTAGCTATTAAAAGAGAATTATGTTTAACTGAGATTCAATAGTTACTCCAATGCAAATTTTTACTTAAAGAGCCATATCCTTTCTATTACAAGCTGAAAACTATAGTAATAGTGCATTAAATGATGGGCATTGAGAGATCTGATGCAAGTGAAACAAATTATTTAATTAACATGTCATTTTTAGGTAAATTATCTTTTTCTCTTGTTTCTCCCCAAACTGAACTCCAGGAAAATTGATATTGTTGTGGAATACCAGACAAGTTACAGAGCATACTTACTCAGGAGTATATTCATTATTTAACAAATACTGAGTACCTACTATGTTCTAGACCCTGTGAAATATTTTGGGGACAACAAAATTAGTCATTGCTGTTTTCTACATGGAGCTCACAGTCTAGAACCAGAGACAGACATAGACATAATTATACTATACACTAAGAACAAAAGAACAGAGTAGTGAAGGCACAAAAAGAGAAAAGAGTTAAGCCTGCCTTGGTCTGAGTGTCTTGGGCAGGAACACACAGAGATGTGTGATGGCAATTCATGTTTCTCCAGGGAAGAATCTCCTCAGCAGAGAAGATAGGATATACAGACTATGTCCAAGAGGTTAAGGACATTGTGAATAGAGGGAGAGCAGCACATAAAAGGCTAAGAGGAATATAATGCATTTATTCTCTAGCACATAGCATCCATTTTTATTCTAGGATATCTCTACATGGGAGAGAGAATATGACAAAATGGATATAGGACCAGCTGCTGTGAGTGTTAACATTGCCAAATATGAGGAAATATTAGAATAGTTGCTATGCTATATGCTGGGTTATAGGAGCTTTACATATGTGTTGCTTAATTCTATCAAAATAGTATGGAACAGATGTGTTTTTTTTTTTTTCATTTTTCAGAGGAATAAAAAGATAATTTACTGAAGTTGATGAGGACAGTAAATAGCAAAGCCCGGATGCCAAGTTAGGCTTGCTTAGATCCAATCATTATGGAATACTGTCCCTCTTCTATGTGTGCTATCTGGCTGAGTAAGATTTTTTAGAGAGTATGGTCTCCTCAGAAGACTTTTAGGAATGGCCGCAGAAAACATAAAGGCACAGAATTTGTTTGGACAAAATAAACATAGATCGTCTTTCTGGTAAAGGGAGCAACTGAGAGAGTGGTTGGAGGTAGTTTTGGGTGTGTGTATTTGAGAGGAAGACTTTTTGCAAATGCAGATATAAGTGAGTGAAAAATAACATCGAGGTGCTCAGGAGATGGAAACTACAAAACTGCTGAGCAGACAAACTGAAATCAGTGAAAATTCAAGTAAACTTACGGAAAATATCAAATGCAGATTTATTAAGTGCAACATAATAATGAGTTTGTAAGGCACAAAGAATCTGTAGAAGCCCAATATTTCTAAGTTTTGCCAGACTATGCAAGACAGACTTCTCTCTCCTCCCTGGCTCAGCTCCTAAACAGAGCTATTATCTGGAGAGATAATTCCAGATGCTCTGACCCCTTCCAAATTCTTACTTGATGATCAGTCATCTGGAGTGGAACTCTTACTCTCCAATGGGTTTTCAGAGTGATGCACCAAGCTCTGCTCTCCTAATTAACACTATGGGTCATCTCCATGCACCCAGTAGTTCTTGGAGACTGTCAGAATTCTCAAATCTATGACACTGCCCCTGGGAAGGAGTGGGATGGGTGGACCCCTTGAGTGGCCTTCAAATGCCTCAGCATTAAAATAGAAGTCTCTCATGAGTGTCTGAAAAATCTCAGCTGTTATTCCTCCAACTTAAAAAATTTTTGAACTCAGAAAGCAATAAACTACAAACTAAGAAGGCCCAGAGAGCTTCTGTGGGACAGCAGAAGCCGTTTTTAGCTGAACTAGCAAACTCTGATTGTCACCATTCCAGTCAAGATTTCAACACTGAAGAATAATCTTGATACAGTTGCCTCTGCAAGGCGACTCTTTCCATTTAAAATTTTTTATTACTGCTTGTAAGTGCAATACCTTTTAATATAGACATTTCAGGGCACTTCGGTTTGTACTCTATATTGGGTCAATGAGATAACTAGGAAGACATTTCATTCAGAAAAAGAAGTTTGAGTTTGGAAAATTAGGAATTCACCCATGTTTTCATCAGCATCAAGCCTCCTTAGAAGATCCAAATCTCAAAATATCATTAAGACAGAATATTTTCTAGATGAAGTTATGCCCTTAATATTCTTTGACAGTCAATTGACAATGAGGTTGCTAGAGGTGTCTTGCTACTTGTAGTGATAGTGATGATTGCCATCATGTGCTGCAAACATTAAGTACCTACAGGCTTAATACAAAGTGACTTAAGATTCCAGGCCCCAAGCTTAAGAGTCTTACAATCTAATTTAGCAGACAAGGTTGGTAGTATAGTTATAAGAATGTATAAAATTTCCTAATTATTGAATACAAATAGAATGGTACGTAAAGTCAATACAGAGGCAGGCATGAAGAAGCTGTGGGTGTAAACCCTTGAGAGATGCTCTTTTAAGGAAGAATGCAATCTAGAAAAGTGGCTGAGAATTCAAGATGGTGGCCATGGCTTAAAATAAAACTATGACTAGTATAGTATGTTTAGGGATCTAGGACCAGATGCTTGTGGCAGAATGAATGGCTGCCATAGGGAAAAGAATTTAAGATATTAGCAGGAAAAGCTATACCTAAATCTTAAATGTCAGTCCCAGTAGGAAAGTCCAATTAATACATTAAATGTCTTACCCTTCAAAACTACTTTTCTTGATGAAGTCTATTTTAAACAACGAAGTCTGTTTTAATTAAAGATGAGTCTTATGTGGTTAAGATAACGTCATTTTATAGTGGAATAATGAGTTGTAATATTTGGACTTCCAAATCCTCCAAACGTGTCTTGGCAAATGTCATCCCATGAAATCATGATATGTCATTATGAGCCAAAGTGTTGAAGGAACACTGGTCAATACAAAGCCTTTTTGTGGTTTCTAAGACTGTGAGGATTTGGGATGATTTTAAGGCCAACTCTAAGGGTCCACAAAAGGATACAGGTACTCCAAAAAGATAATTTATTCCAGGGAAGTAGTATTTTCTAAACATTCACAAGGCTAAATATAGATCCCATATTTTTAAGTTGGAATAAGGTTTTGCAGTCCAGTTGGATTAGACCACAATTACCCAGCCAGCACCAGCTACCTTAACTAAGGGACAAGGTAATCAGCCATTAAAGAGTATCTGCCATATGCAAATGATTTACATGTGCTGTTGTATTAGGTCCCTACTGAAATGTCCAGTCAACAACACCCTCCCTCCGATGCAGTCTGCACAATTGGCCCAAAGAAGGTATTTCTAATCCAGACTTCTCCTCTCCCAGTAAAGTGGAAGGTTTTGTGATTTCCCTAAAAACAAATAATAACAAATGCCAGGTAGAAAAATTAAGGATTACTCTCCCTAGGAGATCCAAAATGTCATGTCAGTGTCTTTGAATATACATCTGATTTTTGTTATACATCCATTCAATGTGTGTCAATATAAGTTTTCCTTACAAAATCCATAATGTAAAAATGTGCCAATTCAGAGAATACCTAAGAGCAGGAAAAAAACCCTGAAGACTTCACTAGCACAAAACTAAATCTAAGCACTCTGCAATGCACTCTGGACAGTTCAAAAGAAGTACAAGATGGTTCCCCCACCTTTACAAGACTCTGAATCTTGCTAGGGGGTTCTCATTGGGGTATAATCAACAGCTGAAAGGCCTGAGCCTTTGTGCATACTGAGGTTTGGAGGCCTGGGCCTGTGTACATTGCATCACACAGAAAGAAAAAATGTACCACCGAGTCTTTCTTGGTGAATCGCATTCTGAAATTTTCTATTTTGGGAAATGAATCCTACCAATAATATAATTTCCATTTTTTCTTGGCTTTTAAAATAGATATATCAATTTAAGATACAATGTACTAGCTTTTGGTGTTCTCATGGGTAGAGCATGTACCATTAAAACTGATGTGTGGGGATAATATGCACCACATGGCTTCTTACTGTCTATATGTCTGGCTTTAATCACAGATCTTCATGAAATGTTGCAATCCTGGGGTGAGCTAGCTGTGAGATTCTTCAGGGGTACAGGCTGAGCTGTGGATTATAGGTGAAACTGCATTACAAGGCTACTGAGGTTAATTATGTCTGAAAGTTTCCTGTACAATCCACATCAGTTGACAGTCCATGCACACTACATAAACAATCTGGAGGGAGTCCTTTATTAGCAGAGCAAGAAAGCAGCTAGCTGTCTGTGTTCTATAATGTCCTTTTGGTTTTTAGAGATTTTGACTCAAATAGCCCTCTGTTTGTTTCATGTATGTTTATTCAAATCTCTACTTATTAAGCCAAATAACGAAGAGCCCAGAGGATCAAAATATTGACTCTACACTCTCAGTCTCAAAGAAGAGTTCTTACTTTAAGATCATGTACCCCAGCACTGCAGTCCAGTGCACCACAGGAAAAGCATCCCAGTGTTGACCCAGAATTTCACAATCTGTGCTGGAGTACTGCTGGGAGCCTTCCTAACCTGCAGAACTTTTATAAAGAAGTTAGCCAACAGCGTAGGTTAAAGGTCTCCTCCCCTGGGTATGTTGTGTCTTATCTATTGGAACTTCTACCATGTACAAGTCTCCTAATTCTCAGTGAGTCACAATCCTCTTTTCTGTGACACTCTTTGAATTGTTAAACAACAACAACAACAAAAGGGCAGAAACACAGGGGAGGCCCAGTAGTCTAAGCTGGCCTGGAAATGCTTTTGTCTTCCATCAAGTCTCCTGACTTTGCAGTCACTCAGCCTTTGGAGTACACCAGGTCCACGTTTCCTCACATGGGCTCTGCTTCATCATCTTATCATCTGGTGGGTATGGCACATTCTGGAGAAGACAGAGGGAAATGTAGGATTCCTACAGGTCTTCTGGATGACCTCCATAGTAGAAAAGGTCAGGAAGCTTGCAGGTCTTGAAGACCTTGTAAGTAAAAAGGTACTGGACTCATAAAGAGAACCCTATATTCACCAAGATGTGGAGAAAGGAAGAGAATTTTGCCCTCAATCAGCATCTTTGTCATTACACTGCTTACGCACCTTACAAAGAAAGGCCCAAGAGCACAATGGCTAAGATCAAACACTGGATCCATTCTGTTTGAATCATGGCTTCACCACTTAGCATGTGACCTCAGACACGTTAACTAAACCTCAGATGCCTGTTATTTCTCAGTCAAATAGGATACCAATAGAATCTCACTTATAGGACTATTCAATGGTTAAATGACTTGATAGGTTGTGTCAGCTGGTAAGTGTTCAAATTTCAACTGGAAATGATCAATCCCATCCATTTCTCTGACATCAAGTTCATTGGTAGCCACTTGCATATAAATTTTTAAATCTGGAAACTAATGGGAAAAGAAACACACACAGATTACAAGAGATCTAAATTTTGTATCCCAGTACTAGTGAACTGTGTGGCTGTGCAATTGCTTGATCTTTTTGGGTTCGGGTTTCCTCAGCTGTAACATGAGGAGGTTGAAGGAGATTACTTCCATGGCCCCTTTGAGGTCTAACATCTAATTACTCCAACCCTAGAGTTTTGTTGTTGTCAAGCCAAAATAACTCATCATGTTTCCAAATTGCTTTAGAGTGTTTGTTTTTCACCAAACCTTAAGAAATTACAAGTAGTGTTAGTGATCTAAATGGCATCCCTCACCTACACACACACACACATATATATTTTTTCTTTGTAACAAGCCTTCTGAAAGTTTTGGCAGTTGGAGCAGGAAGAAGTGAAACATTAGATTTTTGAAAGCAAAGTATATTGCAGGGAAAGGGTTATAAGGTCACCCGGTTAGTCTGAAGTGTATAATTCTTTTCTCTCTCACCTCATTCTTGGTTCTTCAGAGTAGCAGTTGAGTAATATTGTATCAGTTTGATAAGGCTCCCTTGCCCTTCCTAACAACTAAAACCATCCTGGACACCTTTTCATGGACACTCCCTCCATTAAAGCATCAGAGAACTTTAGAACTGCTTTTAAAAATAGCAGATAAATTCATGATTTTCTTGAGAAATATTTGTCACGAGAAGAATCTAAGAAAGAGTTGACAATGCTGTATAAGATCCTTACACTGAATAACGACATGGAGGATTTTGGCCTCCAGAAACACGTTTAGGAAATGTCCCTGGGACATTGATATTAGAAGAGGAACAGACGCTAACTCCACTACATTTGGCTGCCAGTAAAGAGCTCGTTTTGTTTACATTATTACTCTCCAAAGAAGACAAGATGAGATTGTCATTCTCCAAATGTTGCCCAGTGTTTTCCAACTCAGTTCCTGAGCTAAAGTAAAAGATTGCCAAAAATCATGTTTACAACATTGAATGCATTGTGTAATAAAGTGTTAGGTAGATCAGCTAATAAAATTAGTTATTTTAGACTTAAATCTAAGTTGAATTTGGGTCTAATTCTCTTCCCCAAAGGGAACAGAGAGAGTTGATTTTCTGATAAACTGAAACATACCCAACTTTTTGTTGATAATACGGGGTGAGATCCCTTATCTAGATATTGCCCATGGGAACCACTCTTTTTCAGTGGGAGAAGTTGGCCAATATCAACTGAATTGCTAATGGTCATCTTTCTAATTGATTTTGATTCTCAAATTTGTTAAGATGAAGTTGGCAAAGAATATTCTTTATTGTCCCTCTTGGCTGACCTATGGACTCTGAGCTGGAATGGAGTTGGTAAAAGTTTAGGAATGGAACTGAAATTACATCCTAAGATTCCCATCATTAATTTCCTAGGGGAGACTGTAACAACTTCACCTCCCACCCTTTCCTGACACTGAGAGTTGTATAATCAGCATTCCCTTGTTAAGGCATTAGTGGATCAGGCCTCTTGGGAAAAGCACTGATGTGCTTTGAATATTTGACCCAAAGTACCATCAGGATAATTCATCTCAATTTATTCTACTTATAAAATGCAGATTAGGAAAACTGAATCATGATGCTTTAAAATAAATGCACCCTGCTCTTAAAATAGCCATGCGGAGTCACACATAAGAAGTCTTCTCTTCTATGCTGTGTTCTACTTACTGCTTTTTGCGTGTTGCTCAAGTATTCCAGAAAAACATGGGCCATTGGAATCTCCTTGTTTTTATTATACCTTTGTAAACTAACAATTAGTCATCCTTCACTCGGAAGCGCAGAAACCTGAGATGCTGATTAGTTATCTACTTTCTTAGTAAAGGATACCATTTTAGTGTAGATTGTAAATACACAGCAGGATATATTCACACTTTTGGGTCCTCGGCAAGCTTCCCTGTGCTACTCAAGACTATTCATATCAGAGCCTTGTAAGCTGTTTTCTCTTTCTGTTCAGTCTTTTAACATGTCCACAACAAAGACATTATTCCTTGTAGATAGGGAATATACTTTGACTTTTCTATAAATACTCCCTTTAGAAGATAATTTGCAGTATTAGATTGGGGCTGCATACATTAGAATGTTTTGGCAGATCCTGAAGAATCCAGGAGCCAATGACTACACTTCCCGAATCAATTGTCTTCTTCCCTACCCCATTTTCCCAATGCCAAATACAAGTGAACTAAGCATTCTTGTCAACCCTGTTTTCCTGTTCATGCCGTTGCAACCGTAGTTCTGCAGTGTACAGATATATAGTTTAGAGACTGGGTAAATGTAAAGAGGATAAAGTCACTGCCTTTTTAAGATCCGAGTTTACATCAACACTGCCTAGCCAGAGAGAAAGCCTAATGAAGGAAAAGGGATCTGGTATTACAACGGTAGTGAATCATAAAACCTAATAAAACCAAGATCCAACCAAAGCCGCATCTGGGAGTGAGGTTTTAAGGAGCAGGCAGGAATGTGCACTAATTATCGGATTGTTAATATGTGACATGTGTTTTGGAGAAGAGATAGTGTGACTCAGGGCAGGCAGTAGCTGACCCAGTAGCCCTGGGTTTTATCTATCACAGATTTAGTATTAAAACACCAACTGCATTAACTTTTCTAATGGCACAAATTCCCATACGTCCCCTGGTACTACCACCGAACATCCTACCACTTTCAGAGATTTTAACATTTATATGAGGACTAGGGTCCATCTGGACACCCTCTCGACAGGATAGGAAGTTTAGATATGTACGTTAGGGGATGTTCAAAAAGTTTTGTCATGACAATGAACAAAACTTGAGGGCTCTCAAGTTCTTCATGAGCAATTAGATGTAAGAGTAAAGTGGTTATCTGACTTAAAGCCAATGTAATTGCCCTTTAATATGAGGTAGTTGGAGAGTCAGGCAAGACATATTATTTTAAATACAACATAGTACATATTATATGTTTAATAAGCACTTCTAATTAAAAATATACCTTCCTCTTAATGAATATGAGAAATGTCATCAATTACAATACTAAGGCAACATATATGCTAGACAAAAACGTTTTAGTAACAACTGAGAACATCGACGTTGAACATGTCACCCACTCTCTCATTTCCATTTAAGAGTTTAACTTGAAAAGGAAATTTAAATGTCATGAGAGCTGCAATTTAAGAATCTTATATATTCTTTGTTAAGAAGTATGTTTGTATTCTTCTAAAAAAAGCGGGGGGTAGGGGGGAGACAACTTTCTAACATTCAAAAGGTAAAGGTAGACCTAACATACTCTAATTCACCTAAACCAAGAAGAAACCCAGAATTACAGTGTCTTATTCACCACCTTACTCTGTGCTTTGCTTTATTACTTAGTTGTATTAGTACCAGTGCAAGAGACAAAAATAGAGGGGAACATCTTCAAATTACTTATGAAATAGATGCATTTGTTACAATTCATTTCATTTCAGAGATGGAAATATATGAGCTAGCTGGATAAACTGGAAGTACTCTTTCAAGCGTAGCTGCTTTCTAATAAGGAAAATAAGAGCTGTTTTTTATGGTAAATGGCTGAGTTTCTCTCCCTAATGATGACTTAGTAGACAGTTGGCTTACTCTTAAAGCTAATAGGAAGAGACTGTAAAGCCCCCACAAATTTCCTTACTTCCCAGCTTCTTTTGCTGAAGAACAATTTTCCAGATACATCCAATTTTACTAACAGAATCTTCCTATTTAGAAGGTATCTGAGAAGCTCTTGTGACATCTGGAAACTACCCTCAGGATTTCTTTTCTTTATTATTTCTACCCAATTACTAAAGGATTTGAGGCAATTAAAAAAAATACAAATGCAAACCACCACCACTAAAATAAGGAAATAAGAATAGGAATTACATAATGAGGGTTTTTGTTGCAACAGTTTTATTAGAAACTATGCTAGAGGTTGCTATTAAGCATAACATTTAGCTCTAAGCTTACTGAATGTAAAGAGAAAAAGAGAACAATGAAATAGTTCTCAACAACAATAAAAAAAGTAAAACAAACAACAACAACAGTGAGATCATCTGGACAGTCAAAAATATATCCTTGGCACTGGATTCTTTGGTGGATACTAAAGAAAGAATGACTTACAGAAATGGAAACTAATATTAACTAAGAAGAGTGTATTGACCAGACACTGTTTTAGGTACCTACATGATTTAATTCATAAATATTACAAGATCTCTGTGAAATGAACAGTATTAACTCAATAGGAAAGATGAGCCCACCAAATCTATGTGATTTAATTCTACCTACACATGGTACTATGTCACATTAAGGGAACTTTTTTTTTAAATTCCAAAATGTGTTTTCTAAGTATCTCATCCATTCTTATGACTAACCTAGGATATAATAAGAAGAACCCTGAAAGTTTATTTTTAATAGTAATAAAACAACTTCTGTTAGCATTTATTGAGCACACACTATACATCAACTCATTTAAACCTCAGAAAATCGCTTGTTAGGTACCTTAATATTTATATTTTACTGATGAGGAAAAAGAGCCATAGAGAGATCAACTTTCCCCAGGTCCCCATAATTACAGAACCTAGAATTTTCCCAGGGTAATCTCTAAATCATGTACTCTTGGTGATCTAAATTAACGCAGGTGTGCATCTTAGAATATTTTGATAATCTTGGGGTTTTGACTGCCGATCTCAAAAATCAGTTATCTCAAAGTTCTGACAGGAGATGGGAAGGAGTCAGGCAAAGCTTCTGAAATGCACAGTTGATATTTTGTTCCCCAAATGTAAGAGCCTGCTCACACCCAGGCCCAGATAAGGGTCATGCCAACTCTGCATTAGTGTTGCCTTTTGGAGATATGGAAGGTCAGGCATGAGTTCCCTCTGTGGCAGCTTTTGCATTGTGTTGTATATAGGCAGCTTCTTTACTGAACCCTTGAGTCCTGGCAATGGATTTCAATACACCCTGTATTTGTGCATCAGAAGCTTCAGAAAAGTCCCTCAGGGCCAAAGCCCTCACCCCGTTAACTAGGTCAGTGGCATGGTGTTGTGTTTGTTCATCAGCCCCAATGCTGCGACCAGTGCTGAATGACGGTCACCCACTCACATGTCACTGTATCTCCAAATGTGCTCCCCTTTCATGGAATATGATTCTGATTATTTTTTGCCTTTCTTAGCCTGAGATGGAATCACTAATAATAGAATGATTGATTCTACAAATATCCACTAGCTTCTAAATTTTACCACTGAAGTCAAATTAAACACAGTTCTCAGTTGTTGGAAAATTCACAACTTAAGAGTACAAAATAGTAAGTAAGTCATAAATCAATAAATATTTAACTCTAGATTGTGTGTCTGTATGTGAGTGTGTATTTAATTTGATGAAAGGAACATGCCCATTGTGCGTCTTTTAGCACAAATTATTAGGTTGAATCATGTACTTTTAACTACATTCCTCTAAAACTTATCTATAAAAATTGCAATTTACATGGTTCAGTCCAGTACCTCCAAATAACAAACTATTAGTAATAACAAAGTAGCATTATTATCATAGTAGAAATGTTAGCATACAAATTAGTCAGTGGTGACCTGGAAGTCTTCTTTCCTTAAGCAGGTCATTCCAGGAGCACCTGGGTGGCATAGTGGGTTAAGCGACTGACTCTTGGTTTTGGCTCAGGTCATGATCTCAGGGTCATGAGATCGAGTCCCACATCAAGCTCCATGCTCAGTGCAGAGTCTGATATTCTTTCTCCCTCTCTCCCTCTCCCCCTCTCCCTCTGCCCCTCCGACTCATGCACGTGCACTCTCTTTTTCTCTCAAAGAAAGAAAGAAAAACGGTGATTTCAATAATAAGCTGCCCTGAAAAACACCTACTTATGGTTTTCAGAAGGAAAACATACATTGTAGCATGTTTCTCTTTAATTAAGCAAACACAGTGTTTGTGATCAACTGACTCAAGTGTTACTTGTAATTCTCAAATCCTCAGAGATTCTTCTGTTGTCAAATATTTGGAAAACCACGTAACTTTAAAAACAAAGTAGATTATATTAAATAAGATAAATCAGAGAACATGACCTGTCTTTTATCAAGCACAGCCCCGAAGCATAAATAATATGAGAATGAATCACTGACTCATTTTATATGGTATCTAACTGTTCATTTATCTATTGTTGACTGATAAAGCACTTCTTTATGTAACAAAATTGGAAGACACTGTCATGTCTTGAAAGCATGCCTCGTGCAGCTGATTAGTGTATTTTGAGAAAGATAAATAAGAAACTCATATCATGGATTATTATCTTCTCTCAAAAGAGAGAAAATAAGAGTATTTAAAACCCAAGGGAATTTAAATTTTAACATGGGCTAAACTGAATTGGCTTATGTTTATCAATTTAACAATGCCAGAGAAAGCAATCTGACCTGACCTGAGAAGATTAATTTTAACCAATGGATATTTACCTATTTTAAGTACTTTCTAAATTCTTAGCTGCAATAGAATACATACAAGTTTTCATTGGGTATTACTTTCTAAGCTACCTAATGATGCAAATATAAACAATTTTCTCAACATGGAAGTTACTAAAAATCAATATTCCTCTGAAAAAATAACTGCACCGCCATCTAAAGCATGAATCAAAACCAAGAATGACTGTAGTGATTTTATAAGCTCTTTGCTAAAGCCAGATACTCAATCTTTTCCTTGAATGAAACCATGAGCCATGAATATAATAAAAGTATTCTTCATTTAAAAAAACTCTTACTGAACATTTTAAACTGAATATATTTCTTGAATTATATGATCTATAATTTAAGAGTATATATAATATATACTCACTTATGCTTTACGTATGTGTATATGTTATCCATATGCTTATGTGCCCATAAATTTTCTCATTGCTAATAGTACTGTATGTCCATTGTTAGAAATATGCAAGATAAAGAGGTATTAAAATAACAATTATTCAAAATTTCACTATCCAGCAGTGACTGCTGTTCTATGGTCAATTTCTTTTTATTCTTTTCTCTGTATCTATGATTACATAATTCTATATTATGTGGATATTCCTAGTGGATATCATGCTGCACGCAGTACATTTTATCTTGGTTATAGTTTTATTTTTCTCATGGATACTTTTTCATATTGTTAAAAATATTTATAAATAGTAGCTTGAGACTCCTGTAAGATTCTGACTTGTAGCTATATCATAATTTACTTAACCACTTACACATAATATATATTTATTATACATACTTAGGAAATACATATATGTCATTACTTAAAATACTCAAAACAATCATATTATTTTAATATTCTTTTTATTCCAATCCTTCAGATAAACAAATGAGACTTAGTTTTCCCACAGCTGATAGATGGCAAAACTAGAATTGCTTGTAAGATTCCAAACCCTGGGGTGCCTGGGTGGCTCAGTCGGTTAAACGTCTGCCTTCGGCTCAGGTCATGATCCCAGGGTCCTGGGATCAAGCCCTGCATCAGGCTCCTTGCTCAGCAGGAAGCCTGCTTCTCCCTCTCCCACTCCCCCTGCTTGTGTTCCCTTCTTGCTGTGTCTCTCTCTGTCAAATAGATAAATAAAATCTTAAAAAAAAAAAAAAAGAAAAGATTCCAAACCCTATGCTCTCAGAGACTCAACTCACTGTCTTCAAATGATCTCCTAGAAGCCAACCTTTGAGGTCAAAGAGTACTCAGATTTTAAAGTTACTGACCCATATTCCCAAATAGCTTTCTAATGCTTTCTAACGATATTTAACCAGAGCAAAATTAGAATAACAAACTATTTTCAAAACCAAGCATGAATCAAAATGATATGACATATCCACCTAGATAAAGTCTAACTTAATTCCAAAATAGAGGCTACATTTCAGCAAGGGAAATAACAGGACCTCACCAAAGGTAGTGAGATACAGATACATATAAGCACACACTCACACACACACACGTATGATTTTTCTTAGGGAAGAATTGCCATTTTAAAAAATTAAGGCCATGAAGACATGGTCTATAAACAATGTTAAAAAAGATGAGCTAGCTAAATTACTTTGCATGTGAACTTAATAGAAATCTGGCTGCTGGGGTAAGTAGCAAGAGAAGCGAGAAGCTTGAAGAAATGAAGAGGAGGTGAAACAGAGGAGGCAAAAGATTACTGAGATAAGTGGATAGTGAGAAATTTGCTCATAGTGGAAAGTAGGAGGAGGGCAGAGTGGGACTGAAGTATCCTGGAAAATAAGCACATCTTATTTTAATCTTAAGTTATTTACACTGCTATGACCTGTATCCCCTCCCTAGTTACAAATGTCAAGGGAAGCCCACTACATACTGATGACTTGAATGAGTTTAGGGGAAAACATTACAGCAAAGGAGCCCAGTTTCACAAGGCAATCAGTGTAGAGCATCAGGAAGAGAGACTCATGGAAAGTGAGATTGAAATTGACACATAAGGTTGAGGGTTTAGTACAAGCAAGAATTTAGAGCAAGAAGTGATGAAAGGAAGCAAAACTCACCACTTCCCAGCATCCTCCCCAAGCAGGGCTGCCAGATAAACTACAGGACTTCCAGTTAAATAGGAATTTTCTTTATATCTCAGAGGACAGGGCAAACCCTAATATGCATAGGGTCTGAATGATTGTAAAACCCAAATCCCATGTTTAGTACCTGCTATAGTCTGAATGTTTGTGTCCTGTCAAGATTCATATGCTGAAATCTTAAATTCCAAAGCTGATGGTATTAGCAGGTGGGACCTTCTGGGAGGTGATCAGGTCATGGTGGAGCCCTCAGGAATGGGAGTAATGCTCTAACAAAAGAGATTGACAGAGCTCTCTTCCACCATGTGAGAACACAAGAAGTCTGTAACCCAGAAAAGGGCTCTCACCTCCATTCCAGCACCCTAATCTCAGACTTCCAATCTCCCGAACCATGAGCAACAAATTTCTGTTTATAAGCCACCAGGTGTGGTATTTGTTTACAGCAGCTGAGCAGGTCAAGACAGGACCCTGTTTCTGTCCCTAGCTCGGCTTCCATTATGATAGGACTATTCCATTAGCAAGTTTTATTAACATTAGCTTTAATACCTATATTTCACCCTACTATTGTACTATTGGTTTCATAAAAGAAAATTACACTTTTAATAACTTGCTTTAGAATAGCTAACACCTTTCCTTAAAGAAATTCTGTGAGCCTAGCAGTGCCTTGGTAACTACTTCACTTTGGTTCAGCCAGAAGGCAGGTAGAATCCTTGGGATCTATTAACTATCCTCATATTTGTGACATATTTTCACTCAGACAGGTTCTATTTACATTTTATACCACATTGTGACAGCCCTAAGAAAAACAACATACTGCAGAATGGCTATATGGAAGACTCCTGTATTTATGTTCTAAATTTAATAAAAATATGGCCCCAACAAAAATAAAATCGTATTACTAGACACTAAAAGTAATTGTTCTATAGAAGACAAATGGAAGAAAAAAATCGGTCTTCCACAGGAACAATAAAAGTCTTGAACCAGAGACACTGGGTTCCATCCATCAGTACAGTGGAATCCTGCTATAAAGGCATGAGTTTAATTAACAATTACTGATGGAGCACTTACTATGTGCTACATCTAGAACTTTTGCTCTGTGATAAGGTTACAAAGTAAGTCACAGTCCCTGAAGCCAAGTACCATATATTCATAGAGCAATCAAAGTATGGGTAAGATATAAAAGGTATACCAAAAAAGGAGTGATCCTCAGCAAGAGAAAGATTTGCCATGGGTGAATCATCATACAGAGCATACCTCCAGGTTTTTGAAGGATACATAAAGGTTTATCAAACATGAAAGGGACATATTGTTCAAACCAGCCTGAGATGTGTGAACACTGCAAGTACTTCAGTATTACTTGAGTGTAAGATAGAAGGTAAGGAAGGCCAGCGAGACAGAAGTCACCATATCATTAAGGGATTCTCAGGCCATACACCAATGTGTTTTAAGCAGTAGTGTGTGACTTGAACACATATGTAACCCAAAATGATCTCTTAGATGGTGACATGAAGGAGAGATTTAAGTGAGGCAGAAGTAGTCCAAGGAGGATAAACCAGACATATTATGACACAGGCCTAACTAACTTCAGCAAGCAGCAGAGGGGATGGATTCATCCATTTATCCATTTTTTTCTTCAAACATTTATTGCACCTGGGTTTGACTCCAAAGTCAACACAGTATCTCCTTATTGAGTAGATCAAAAGGAAAAATTACAAGAATGACTGTATTATAAAGAGTGCCCAAAAGAATAGGAACAAAATCCAGAGAGTGTGATATCTCAGAAGACAAAGGAGAAAACTGTTTCCAGAAGTATGGAAGAATAGCTACTTCAAATGCCACTGGCGAAAGACTTAGAAGAAAACACTGGAACTTGGCAACATGGGAATTGTTGGTGCCTAATGAAAAGGTGCCAAGTGGAAGCCCAGTCCTATTGAGCTGAGGAAGAGAATAAAAAGTGAAACATATAGACAACTTATGTTTTGCTGAGACAGGAAGGAAAAATATGGAGAGAAACTTGGGAAAAACCAGAGGTCAAATGTAGGCTGTTTTTCTCACATCTGTCAGAATGACTAAAATCAAAAAGATAAGAAACAAAATGTATCGGCAAGGATGTGGAGAAAAATGAGCCCTCATGCACTGTCGGTAGGAATGCAGACTGGTGCAGCCACTGTACCTGTGGACAACAGTACGGAGGTTCCTCAAAAAGTTAAAAATAGAATTACCATATGATCCACTGATCACACTACTGGGTATTTACCCACAGAGTACAAAAACATTAATTTGAAAGGATATATGCACCCTTATGTTTATTGCAACATTATTTACAACAGCCAAATTATGGAAGCAGCCCAAGTGTCCATCGATAGATGAATGGATAAAGAAGGAGTGGGATACATTTACAATGGAATATTATTTAGCCATAAAAAATATTGAAGTCTTGCCATTTGCAACAACATAGATGGAGCTAGAGAGTATAATGCTAAGAGAAATAAGTTAGAGAAAGACAAATACCATATGATTTTACTCATATGTGGAATTTAAGAAACAAAACAAACAAACAAAGGAAAACTCTCTTAACTATAGAGGGCAAACTGATGGTTACTGGAGGGGAGGTGGGTAGGGGGATGGGGTAAAGATGTATGGGGATTAAAGAATACACTTATGATGAGCACTGAGCAATGTGTAGAACTGTTGAATCACTATGTTGTACATCTGAAACCAACTTAACATTTTATGTTAACTACACTGGAATTAAAATTAAAAACTTAATAAAAATTTAAAAAATACTTGAAACCTAGGGGGAAAAAGGTAGGTTGTTTTTAAGATGAGAGATACCCAAACATAATGCAGAGAATAATCCTGCATTTGGGTTGAAATTGATGATAGTAATGGTCATTTGCTTGAGCTAATATGAACATAATTTCAATAATAATGGGAATTTTAATGTATTAATATTCTTATACACAGAGGAATAAAAATTATGGTTGAAATTTGATGTCTTGGGAAATACAATCTTAGTTCAGTTTTATTTTACTTGTTTTTCCCCAATGAATCTTCAAATTGAATCTTCTTGTTTTTTTTCATTCTTTCATTATTTTTCAATAAAACAAACAATATACTGTCAGTAGTTCCCAATCTTTTGGTACTTGAAGACCATTTTTAAGGGTAAGGTATTTTGCAGACTCCTACATGGAATCATTATAATTACATAATGATAAAAGCTAGTATGAATGCTTTAAAATACATTTGATAATTTTATCACTACAAAATATTCAGATGCTTGGGAAATGATGCATATTCAGGTTATAGGCCATGTGTAATGTGACCACTGATCACAATAACTGAAATCCTCAAGGTACCCAAGCCCACAGACTGAAGGTCCCCATACAATATGAAAAGAAGGGAGCCAGCAAGTAATTTTAAGTACTACTGTAGCCTGACTCAGGGAAGTTGCTAGGAGTATACAAGTGCTTTTATCCAAATTCAAAAAGTTATTTTTCAAATGAGATCCTTTGAAAGTCCAAACACTTCCTTCCCTTTACTGACCCCTAGAAACCACTGACCCAGTACATACCAAAAACAGAACAATGCTGAAACTGTTATTATTAGCAAATGTTTCACAGAAAATCATCTTGAAGGAAAACTTATATTCTCTCAATACTAAGTATTGGAAATACAAAATATTTTTATTCCTGGAAGCAGAAGTGGGTCAGGGAGTTGGAAAAAAATATTAGGAAAACCCTACTTTGGTAAAAAGAAAAATTATTGCCCAATTATAACTTCACTTTAATCTGGCATTTTTACTGTGTCTGATTTACATTTAGGGAGCAAAAACATTCATTGAATCTTTCTAAAATTTTCAAATGGTTTTATAGCAACTTAGTGAAAAGTACAATTACTCCAAATGCTGTTTTGCTAACAGTTTGTCTTTAATGGAACATGGTACTGTCATCTACTTGAATGTATCCCCACTCAGGGATAAAGTTTATGTAACCCCAAAACTGGACCGTGAGGATGGACTGTATTCAAGTACTTGGGCTGGGAAAGAAGCAAACACCTCACTGTGTTGTGCCCTTCTCATTGTTCTCTACAGATGTCCCTTTGTTCACTCTCTGCCCAGATTTCCAACAAAATCTTGTCCTCTTGGCTTGTCCTTTTGGTCCCTATATCTGGACTCACATCTGTCCAGCTCTCCTGTTCCTTAATCATAGCTTTTCCCTGAACTGTCTGTATGCAGGATTTTTTACTCTTCCAGAGTAAAAAGCGACACCCTTAAGTTTGCAGACAACACTGAACTCTAAGGAGAAACACTCCTCAGCCTAAATTATTGAAATATCTCTAAGTGTGTAACCGATTGTTTTAAAATGTAGATGAACTTTAATGTGGGCAATGTACAAAGAATTTTCATTTCCTTTATTCTAAGGGTCCATTAGCTCCCCCCCACCTGTGTTTCACTAGACTGCTTGACCTAGAGCTGGCAGTCAGTAAATATTTTGAATAATGGATTCTGCTTTCTTCATAAAACCTTCTGTCATTTTCCTAATCCAAAATCCTCATTCCCATGAACTTCTGTTGAAGTTATTGTTTGTACTATGACCTATATATTTACAGATGGATTTGTGACCACTGTATCGAACATTTATTAACTTTTCACAAATTGTTTTGTCCCTTGACAGGACATGCCTAACACAGTGTTCAGTGAATTTTCGTGGCTGAACTAAGAGCAAGGTCTAGATGCTAGAGTGTGACTGCTACTTCTTGCCGTAAATGATACATATGGTACTTGACAAGCAGTCATTGATTTGTCTGTGATGCTTATGAAGATCAAATTTAAAACTAAAAGAATATAATTTTATAGAGGAGACAACTAAGGAATAAATAGCAATAGGTGGTACAGACTGAAAATATACATCTACTAGCTTCCAAGTAGGATTAACTTCACACATATCAAAGGAACAATGGAGTTATTAAGGGATACATACCTAGTTTTTAAAGCTTATGTTAGAAAAGACAGGGCTGCCCTCCCAGCTCTGCCTCTATAGTCACCGAATGGTATTTCTGCAAAGCCTACTGGGTTAGAATACAGAAATAAAAATAGCTATTATTTGTTAAACGTTTCCCATGTATCAAATAATTTATTCCTTATACGAACCTTATAAAGTAGGGTTGTTCAGTATCACCTAAAATAATAAAAGGTAGAACTAGGTTCAGGTCTGTCTGATTTTAAATTCTATGGTCAATCCACTGTCCTGTAATTTTTCCCCATCACTTCCGATCAACTGCAGTCATGTTTCTGTTCTTACAACTGGGTCCTATAATAGCAGTCAGTGCTGAGCAACCCTGAGAGTTCTCTGATTGATTTAGGTCTTCAGATGATGATGTGAAATATCTTCTAAGACAATCCCCTTATCATGCGGGTGGTCTGTAATGTGGACATTACAGAGTTTTTATTGTTTTGCCCAATGTCTTGTCATTTTATGTCTTCCCTCCCTCCATCTCTCTTTCTTTCTCTTCTTCCCTCTCCATTCCTCTCTATCATCTATCTACCTGAATATGTAAAATAATGAACCATATTATGTTGGTCTTTCACTGTAATCAATAAATCAGATTCATGACCTAATGAGGTAGAACTGAGTGAGAGTTTTACTTTAAATTCTTGTTCCCTTCTAAGAATTCCTTAAAAGCTAAATCTAACCAATTTTTATTTAGCCCAATATTTATTATATACATCAAATTCCAAGAAGACATGCTCAGTGATTCTGCATAATATAAATAGAAAAGAAGCAAATTCCATTATAAAACCTTACACTATTGGGCACCTGGGTGGCTCAGTCAGTTAAGCGTCTGCCTTGGGCTCAGGTCATGATCCCAGGACGCTGGGATCAGGCCACTAGGGGCTCCCTGCCCCTGCTCTGTGGGGAGGCTGCTTCTTCCCTTCCCTCTCCTTCTGTGCTCCCCCTGCTTGTGCTCTCTCACCCGTTCTCTCCTCTCTCTCAAATAAATAAATAAAATATTTTTTAACATAAAAAAATAAAACCTTACACTATTATATTTATGAGATTAATACACATTTATTGCCATTTATTTTGCCAACAACTCATGTGCAAACTTTCACTCTGGAACCTAGACATCAGACAGACCTGAGAAATGGTGAAAAATAGAAACAAAGAAAGAATTGATTAGAATAAATTTTTCTCTTATTAGGTAGACAGTGATATAAATCAGATCATCACATAAATCCATCCTAATTTAGAGTACCTCTCATGTTAATTTCTAGGATATTTACAGGGAAGTGGATTTTCTTCCTGGGCTGATTCTACCTTTGACTTCACCTTTTTCTTTTTCTTTTGGGGAGAGGAGAGTATATAAAATCCTAATTCTCTTTTCTCCTATTTTTTTTTTAATTTACCCAATGTGGTAGATTCTAAATCTTAGAAAGAGGACTAGCTGTGTATCAAAAACAGCTATCCTGTTGGAGCCTAAATTCTCAAAAGGCATTCTCTTTGAGAATTTAATTTTGCTAACACTTTTCAGTCATAAAGTGAGAGATATGGGCTTGCAATCATTTATGTTAATATCCTTAGAATAATGAAAAGTTAAACTATCACACTGGCAAAAGACAATACCTAATGCCATCATTATACAAAAATAATTAACTGTGTTCTGGGATTAACTGTGTCTTAAAGCCTGCATACGCATGTTCTTAAACTTTTAAACTTTTATTATGTCTCATAATATTTTGTTATTAGGTCAGTGTTGGATGTTTTTTAAAGAGTTAAAGGAAAGCATCAAGAAGCTGAAAAAAGGTACTCTATGGGAACAAAGGTAGATTTCAAAGGCTTGCGACTCTCACTCAAGTTTATAGCTCTTAGGCAATCCTTGAAGGGATTGGGAAAGAAGCAAGCCCAAGGAATGGCATTCCTATTCTTTGGGCCAATTTCATGTCACCTTCCAAATTCTGTGTTGATGCATACTCTTGCTTTTTCCCTCCACCCACTACTTCAGCTTCATTTTTACTATTATTTTTTATATATTGCTCTCTTCTTTATTTCCATTCCTCCTTAACTATCTAAAGTAGTAAATGCATATGAAGTGGAAAAGTTCATGGTCATTTTGGCAATAGTGGCAATTGGTAAGTGGGAAAATATCATGACTATATTCTAAAATTCTTCATTCCTGCTCTTCCAAAAATTCCGATTTCTTACCATTTTCTGTCCTATTAATCTAAAAGTGAAGAAACAAATGTAAAGTTAAGGGAAATGAACAAGGTTGCACTTACTTTAAAGAGGAATATAAGAATGGAGACCTAAGCTTTCAGAGGCAAGAGATGGGTGTTGATAGGAGCATAAAAAGAATGGGGGCAGATGGCCTAAAGTGGCTGGTAGTCCTTTGTTCAAGATAATAAAAAGCCTGAAGAAAGGGGAGAATTCAGTCAAAAGTGAGAAGGTGAGAAGCTTAAGAGCAAAGAGCAGAAAGCAAAATGTTAAAGATAGGGGTCAAATGGCAAGAAGAAAACTTTAAGATAAGAGGACACTGTTCAAAGAATCTCAGTGTGGGAAAAGAATAAATAAGTGGAAATTTCTCAGCATGGGCCTATCTGATCTCTGTTTCACATGTAGTGTGTTGATAGGAGGTTATCACTGCATTTCAGATAATTAGCAAATACACAACATGAAAAGTTCTCTTCTTGGACAGAACATAGCCCATTCATATAAAGAAGGATAATTTCTCTTACAAGATGCCTTATACTAAACTTCTATTTTCATTTTGTGTTTTTTTTTTCCTATTTTCCTCAACCTCACATTTCTTTAACATACTGTAAGAACAGAAATATCATTTCTGCATTTAAAAGTTAAACACCAATTAGATTACAGTATGAGTAACATTTTTGAGGGGTGGGTTAATTTATACTTGCTGGTATTACTGAATTCTAAAATGATCTAACTATTCTGATCATCACATTGCAACACTTAGAACCTAAGATGTACAGACTTCAGATGAAAATAAGTAAACAAAATTGTTAAATGTTCTTTGTGCTTGGATTTTAATCTCTGTTTTGAGACAGATTCAATATTTTAGAAGTTTTCAAAAAATACCCTCTTTAAATCATATTCATTGTTTGCTCTGATCACTTATAGAAAAGGAAAATGGTAAAAGGGGCTATGTAAAATTAAATATACTTGGTGCTAAATGAACAGAAAATTGGATTCATTGATTTGGCTTACATGAACTTCTATCCCCACTCTAATGGACATTTGTAACACACTCTTTCAAATCATTATTAAGTAGCTGGTTAGATAATCTCAATCTAAATATAGTTTGCCATTCTAAATTTTCTACCTTATAACATTCCCCAATGAAAAAAAACAATAAAATTTCTCTATTATTTGTCTTTGATACTTGAAATCACAAAAAGCTAATGAGAATTATTAGAGTAACTCAGCTGCTGGGGCATTTCTGATGAATAAAGTTACAGATAAACTTTAAATTGCAATTCAAAGCTAGGACAGGCTTTTGTTACAATTTAGCCTCTTCATGATAAATGTTTCTTTGAACTTATTCTGCAATAAGAGAGGGCAAGGGGAAAGCTCTGCTGATCTTTTCAACACATCCAAGCTTAGGAAGCCAAACATGCTGGACAGGTGCTTTTGAAAATCTGAATGGTATCTGCCCCCCATCTTCCATGGAGATATGGCATTTATCGCCTCTCAAGGGCGAACAGGAGGTCCCATCACTTCAGGAGCTCTAGGAGGTCTACACAGAGCTTCATAATTTCTATGTCTTTTAGTATCTCTCCACTTTGATTATCAAGTCATCTCTTCCAACAATTTTGCAGTCAGAAAAAAATACGTTCAAAGTACTGGCTGTGGAAAATACAGAAGATTAAAAAGGAAAAAGAAAATCACCAATAAGGCTAGCACTCAGAAATAATCAGTTATTTTAGATTATCCTCCTTTCTGATAATTATAAGTAATATATAGGACATGTGCTGAATAGTAGCTTTTAGAGAATTGCGATCATACAGTATCATATTTAGAGCTTACAATACTAGCAAATCCTCCTATCACTAAATGATATTATTTCTAACATTTTCCTAACATATTTTCTATGATTGCCAATAGAAATATAACAATAATATGATAGAATAATAATATATTTAACACTTATGTTTAGTTGGACATTTGGATTGTTTTCCATTTTTGTTATTACATATAATGATTTCAGTGTACTTTTTAATACATATATCTGTTTTTGTCATTCTTAACTGTTTTCTTTGTACAGATTTTTAAAAGTGAAATTATTTCGTTAAAGGGTTTAACAGTTTTAAGATTATTCCAGTAAGTTGCTTAATTGCTTTAAAATGTCCCAATTTACACACCTATGACCAGTTTACCAAACCCATACCAACATTGGCTATCATTGGTTCTTTTTATCTTAGCTAACTTGATAAGCAAAAAATTTTATCTTGCTTTAATTTGAATTACTTTTACTAATTAAGGGGCTAAATATTTTGTATGCCTAAAACCAGTATTTTTCTTTTGAGTTGTATTTTTTATGTCATTTGCCTAATTTTCTGTAGAATTTTAGTTCTCCTTTTTTACTGATTTATGCAAGCTCTTAATGGACTGGGGTTAGTTTCCTTGTCAAATTTGTAGCAGAAATGTTCTCTTTTTAAATGTTTTTGTTTATTATGTATAAATAATATATAGAATCATTAATTTTTTATATTTAAATCTATCGTTTTCACTTTGAGAATATGTCCTTGTGTTTTATGTTTTCTCATGCCCCGGGACCAGATTATTTCTCTATATTTTTACATCTGATTACATGATGGTATTGTTTTTCGAAGTTAATCCTTTCATTAACTCAGAGTGTAACATCAATGTGAGGACAGGATCCAATCACTCCCCATTACCTAAATATTTAGGTAATTGCCCAGCATCCTACAGTGAATCTTCTGTTTTTCATGCTATCTGAATCGTAAACTGTGTTTGACATACTAATTATTTATTATTTTTTTACATTAAGTCAAATTCCAATTTATTTTAAAAGCATGTAAAGATAAAGGGTAAAATAAAGGTAAAATGAAGCAAAGAGAAAATAATAGTTGAAGTTGTAGATGGAGTCAAGAATGAGTTAACACAAATTTTTTACTTTCAAACATTATTATGCAAAGAATGGACTGTAAATAGTGTCCCTTAGGTTTTCAAGCAGCTAGTGAGAATAAACAAGTTTAGTATGTTACAAGATTCAGTATTCACAAGTATAAAAAACTAATGCTCTTAAAAATTACAAATTATCTGCGTGATGAAACCATAGTGAAGGACACTGTTAATGGTAATATTCTTTATTATATTTTTGTAACAAACGGAGCAATATTAAAAAAGAAATCTGTTTTTTACTAATATTCTATTTTCAAGCCCATAGTTCTGGCTTTCTGATAAGTTTAATTTAACTACAGTTTTAAAAATCCTACTTATAAGAATGGATCCCATGTCCCTCAAAATTTTTGATACTGCTACTATTTTTAAAGATATTGTGTAGCAATAAATTCAAAAATATTCAACCTGAGAAGTCCTTGCAGTGCCTCTAATGTATGCAAACAGTTGAGGGCAGAACAAGGGTTAACAATTGGAAGAGTTGGGATAGAAATGGTATTTTCATGAGTAAACTGAGAAGGGATAAAAGGTCATGTCATATGTCCAGCAGAAGTCCACACTCTCTCTGCCCGATGGAAATGTTTATATGTAGGATACCTAGTGTCCCAGCTGTCATCCCATCCATTAACCTTTGTTCCACTGTCACATTGTTGAAATTATTATATCTGTATAATGCATTTTATTACCTGATAGAAAATGTTTTCCTCTAAATTACATATTTTTGAAGGTAAAATTTTGCTATTAACTATTCATTTTTCCCAATGAGATATAAGACCGCTTTACCAAGTTAAAACATTGAAATCGTATCAAGTACATAATAAATGAAAAACTGAAATGTTTAGAATATTCACAACTCTTTATATTCATCTTTTTGTATCTCTCAATATTTTATAAGTTTATTCCTATAAATCCTGCATATTTTGCTCATGATTGTTTCTTTTTTATTTCTTATGATTTATAAAGGGATTATTTTCAAATAGTGGTTGGCATATAGAAAAACTATTAATTTTAAATATCTCATATTGAACCAGCTTAAAGAACTACTAAGGTTTTCAGTAGATTATTTTGGTGTTGTAGTTAGGTAATCCTATTACCCAAAGGTAATGATAGTATGGCTTCCTCTTTTCAATACTTATCCTTCTAATTTCTATTCAATGTTGTATTTCATTGACCTGAACTTCTTGGCTAATATTTTTTTTATTTTTTTCATTTATTGTTTTAATGTTAAGTATTCTCCACACCCAACATGGGGCTTGGATCCACAACCCCAAGACCAAGAGTCACACACTCTACCAAATGAGCCAGCCAGGGACCCCCTTGGTTAATGTTAAATACTAGTTGTATTAGAGGGTGTAGTTACCCAATATTAAACTATGTTTGAATTTCTGGATAAATCTCATTTAATCATAATGGCATCTCTCTATAGTGTATTATTGAATCTGATTAATTAGTATTTTTTAAAGATGCAATGGTAGCTTTCACTTTGTGTTATCTTTATCATATCTCAGGGTCAGTGGTATGCTTTTTATTTTCCAAAATAAAATAGGATCATTAATATAGCATGGGCTTACCTGGTTTAGAAAATTAAATAACATTCACAATTACAACCACTAGATCCTAGATCCATTGTTAGGATTGGAGAAATTGTTTACAATAGTAGTGGTAGTAAAGATGGTATTCTATCTTATCTCAGATAGATTCTTTTCTCACTTTGAGTCAGGTGATTAAGAACATAGGTTCTAAGGATATTTGAAGGTCACCTCTAGTGTTGAGGTCATTATCATTATTAACATTCACTAATTATATTCTGATATTTTTTAATATTAAAAATATAAATTATGAGTTATGAAAGTGGGTCTACATATGTAATATAGCATATTCTATAGTGTGTTTACAGAATTATTTTTTCCATTTTCACAATCTGTACTTTTCCAACATGTATAGTCAACAGGGAGGAAAACAGTAAATTAAAGCTTGTTATATAGGCAACGTCTAAGCATATAGCTTAATTATTATGTGAATTTGTATGAAGGATTTGTTTTCCATGATTACCTTCCATGTATTAAACAATAAATTAATACAAAATAAATAGAACATCAATTTCCATTAATGATGCTCAAGTTATAAATCAACAAATAAATTTAGCATGCCAAAAGTTATATTTGGCATGTAGCTTTGGGATCACAAAATCTGAATGCTTCCTCCCAGGAGAACTCCCAAGAAGACTTTAGTTTAAATTTTCTTTTGATAAGGTATACTTAATATGAAAGGTTTTTTTTATTATATACCAAGATATATACTTAGTAGAATACTAGCTGTGAACAGGACTAAGGATACAGTCAAAACTGAAGATTTTGAATTATCAAAATTATCAAAACTTCTTGATACAAAAAAGAGATCTGGAGACTTCCCCAATCTAACAGTGCTTGTTTGAGGGAAAGTGGAGTACGCCACTTCTTCTCATGAGGATGCATGAGTGTCCCTTGGTGAGCGACTATTGATCATTGTTTTGTTGTGACCCACTTATTCCCACCTATACGCGTAAGTCCTTCTAACTGGTGGTTAGAAAAAGACAAGCTATTCTGATCTTTGATCTTTAACTGATCCTCTTGCTGTTATTCACCCTTCCTTATGTTTAAGTTAAATTCTGAGTCTGGCACTATGTGAAAGAGATTAGACTACATAGAATATTAGATCTTTAAAAATCCTGTAACATTACTAGGGGAAAACATTCAAGTGAGAATGAGTAGAAAGAGAGAGAAAAGTTCTGTGCTATAGAAATTTTCTTATTCTCAGTTATTTCCTCTCAGTGTTTATAATTAATTTCCACTGAGCCTTCCTGAGGTTGGTTTATGAACAAGAATATTTATTTGCCAGCTGATTGAACAGTATCAGGCATCAGCTTTCTTGTTCTCCTGTTATTACCATCTTGGGTAGAAGCTACTTTGCACAGCAACATTTTTCTAGAGCTAGTAGAAAGAACATTAGGCTAGGGTTGGAAAAACCTGGCTAACCACTATATAAAGCAAGGTAATTCATTTAACTATTGTATACATCCAGTCTGTCCAATCCAAATACTGACATTCTTCAATATAACCTCTAAAGGCACTTCTATTGGTAAGCATCGAAGGCATTTCTGAGTGTAGTTTTTGTGTGAAGTGACTATATTCTCCTTCGTTGTTGGAATGATAATGTGGCAAGCATTTCTTTTCAGTGAATCGGGAGAAAACTTATGTTGGGATTGGGTTTCAAGAAATCTTTGCAGATGATTCCTAGGAATATTCAAAACACGTTTGAGAAAGGGCTAGAAGAAGCAGTATTTTTCAGAGAGATTCTCATTCTAGAGTGCAAGGATGATATTGCAAAATGGAGAAGATGGAGAGCCCAAAGTTATAAACCAAACGAGACGGCACTTATATCCTCATTCAGAAACATGAAATGGGGCATCACTAAGTTTTAAGACAATGAGGCTTACTGGAAGCAGAATGCTAGGAAGATAAATTTGGAGTAACACTTACCATTAGTGTAAGGAACTGGTGCCCCCCCTTCTTAGCTGTAGGAGCAAAAGAAATGATAATCACCTTTTTGTACCATGTGACCATTTGCTTCTGAAAAGAAAGTGAGGCCCAGTAGAGTTAGCGTAAGAGAATGAAAGCTCAGATGAAGGAATAGGAAGTCAGATCTAAAAACAGATGAGAGGGTCAGGCTCTGCCTTCTCCCCTCCTGCCAGCTCCTCTCTCTTCCCACAGTCAACTCCCCACACATAAAATACAAATGCAGAGGTGTGGGATCCAGACATATGGCATTTATCATTCAGAATGGCAGCCTCAGTATCATCTCCTTCCAATGCCCTACAGAGGCAACTGTTGAGGATATGGAAATCAAATCACACAGAGGGAAAGGACTCGCTTCATCTGTTAGTCAACTGGAGTGAACATTTTGAAAACCAATGAAATGCAACATAATCTAGCAGCTAAGAGCCCACATCTGATGCCTCATTAGAGTTTGGACCTTGACTCTGATCTTTTTCAATTTCAGCTTCCATATGTATATAATGGGGCCATCAAGGTGAGGACCACAGTGTGCTTAGCACAGAGTCAAGTACAAGTGCTTTGGACGTACATATAATTTTTTGCTGCTAAACTTCTACTCTTCTGTCTGGAAAGCAATCCCACTCTGCAAGAGTTCAGTGCATCTGGACATATGTACTCACTGTTCCATCAACACAGCTTCCTTCTGTAATAAATTACACAAATATGGGGAATATTTTCTGTCTAGACTGATTTTAATGAGTTTTTACATAATTGTAGAATTGGCTTCCAAATTAGGCTCAATTAATTCTAATTTTTTGGTAGGCCTATCTTTTCATTAAAATTTACTGAACTGTAGTAAAATATTTGCGGGACCTTAAGTCATAATGTATATACTGTCATATGAAGCCTGGACTTAGAAACTTTCCAGTGATAAAGAGCAATGTGGCTTTGCCAAATGAGCCCTTTCAAATCTGGTGGGCTCATTTCCCTCTCCTCCTCCTGCTTCTCGCCTTCCAATCCTTCTCTCTCCTACCCCTTTCTTCTCCTTCCTCTTCATCTTTTACTAACTACAAACTTACTTCTCAGCACACACTGAATGGGTTTCCTTCCTTACTTGAACCAATTACGTGCCAAAGAACACTCATCATTTAAACTCTTGCTAGTCAAAGTATGGTCCTAAGTAAGACCAGCAGCAATAAAATCACCTGGAAATTCGTAATGCAAAAGCTGAAATACTCCCTTGCACCCCCATCACGTGATTAATTTGAGAAGCGCTATCTTAACCTATCCTGGGGTGAGTTAGGGAAGATATGGTTTCACCCACTAGAGGGCAGTAAGATATGTGTACCACTAAGCGCTACGTTTATTTCCCAAGTACAATTAAAGTTCTTTTAAGAATCACCTGCAATTGCCAAAGGGAGAGTATACTTAGTTCCTTTAAAGGAAAAAACCACAAAGTCAAACCGGGTTACGCAGAGAAATTCAACATGTGAGATTAATGAAAGAAGCAGGTCCATGGCACCAGCGTAGTAGAAAATCAGGTGCCAAATCCTAAATTGTATTTTTTGGCTCTTGTTCATAGATCATAGAATTGTAAAGCTGGAAAAGGCTTTGATAATCACCTCGGGGGCAACCTCCTTATTTTACAGATGAGGAAGGAAACTCTGGGGGGTTAACTGGCTCTTCCAAATTCATAGAGCTCACGATCTGCCAAGCCAAACGTGGAACTACCATCAACAGACTCCCTACCAAGAGTAAAAAGGTTTTAACAAAACACTAAGCTTATCTCTGTAGTATTCTGTGGCAAAATGGAGTTCATACTTGTGCTTTACCCACATAGTGGGTTTGACACTGTTAGTTGTTGTTTCTCAAGAGGGAAGACATAAAGGAAAGCATTTGTATTTTTTTTCTTCAGTTATTTATATTCAACAGCACACCAGAAACAAAACCTAGATGTCTCCAGCTCTAGTCCCAAAGTGTCCACATGTAAATATCAACCAATCACTAAAGTATTGAGCAACCGTAATAGTCATGGCACTGTTTCACATTCCTTTTAGCATGATGCTAGCATGATTTCTTCTCTTGGTGGTCTTTGGTTATGTGTGTTATAATAGCTCGGCTGGTAACTGTTTCTAATTCTCAGTGCCATGTGGTTTTTTGCATGCAAAATGGGATCAACAACACTGTGTCAGACCCAAAGATACAGAAGGTGATGAAAACTGAGCTGGTAGATCCTCATTCATCTAAGATGCTGGCAAGGCTTTACAGAGAAAGGAACCCTAATTGCACATACAACACCCTCAGTACAACTTGCTCACATGTCTTCAAAATAACCTTTTAAAGAATGTTTTAAATGTCAGTGCTTTTTTAGAAAACATTGAACCAAACATGGAAATTGCATGAGAAAAATTTCTGAGTCTCTAATTAAAGGCACAAAGCTACATTTTCACTTGCCTCTTCCTTTTTCTCTTACCAGTGCAACTATTTAATAAAAACTAAAATCATGTAAAGTTAGTAGACATAAGCCTTTGGATGTTGATGGACATAATGCAAGCAGTTCCTTAGAGTCTCAGTTACTGGGCAAAAATCTAAGATTCAAAAAAAAAAAATGTGGTGAAACAAAGTCTTAGTGGGGACACACCAGCAAGAAAGAAGCTCCAAGATAAGTTGTACATTTTTAAGGAAAGATCTAATCTTGTTTAATTTCTATTTTGACAGAAAAAAAATGTAAATCTAGCTCCCAAATAAGTTTTTCAGAGTCACTTCCCATTCACCCATGTCTCTTTTTACCTTTAGCTATCCTGTATAAACGATGTCATAACCAACAGTAATAATTTTACCAGTCATAACTATTTGTTACCCACAAGATCCTTTTTAATGATCAGAATATGACTGCAAAATATAACCGCTAGGATCGAATACGTTTGAATAAAAGATCCAAGTAGGGTTTTTCCTATTTTAAACTAAATAGACAATAATCTTAGCAAAAAAATGGCAATGTCTAATCAACAACTAATCAAGAGCTAAAAATCCCTAAACTATAAGCAATTTAAATTATTTTGATATTTTCCTGATAGATCAGGTTATATACTATTTATATAGGGTCTGTGTTTTCCCTACCATAACAATGGTATGGTTGTTATACCATAAAGAAAAACAGCAGCATTTAATAAACTTTATTTTTAGCATTCACAGAAAAATGCGTATGCATTTGGACTTACGCTATTTCATTTTTCCCCATTATAATAAAAGAACAGCTCTCAATTATTGTCAGTAATATTAGTGGCATACTCATGTTTATGTCTCAAATATGCTTTTAATTTTCTGAAGCAGAGGCAAATTGCTGGTGATATCTTAATGTTTAGAGGTAGTTAATGCCAAAAGGCTTGGACCTGATCTTAGCTGAATATTTCCCAGATGTGTGGTAGGGTGAAAGGTGGAACAACTAACAGAAACCAACTTCCTATTCATGTTAGACCTGCTTAGACGAATTTTAAGTAAGGATTAATTAGACAATGCGACTTTATAAGCAGTCAACTTCACAGCTCCCAGAGATAAAAGCTGAGGACCTGCTCAGTTGTAACATAATCCATATGTTAAGAAAGAGAAGTACCAACTACCACTGTCTCCTTGCACCTTGTTTATAATGCCTTTTTAGTCAACGTTCTTTTGAAAATCCAATACTTTTGGAAATGTTGAAAAGCTATGTACTAAAGGATTAAAGAACTGGCAGTTTTTGAGTAAGTGGCAGCTATTGAAGTAGTAAAAATATATGCAAAACATTTAACTCCTGCAGATGAGCTCATAAATATAAAAGGACAGCTTAAGAATGACAAGAGGAAACTGCTATTAATGTGGCTTATCCTAGGCCAGCTTTGTACCAGCAGATACCCTGGGGACACTAAGGCTTTAAAAACTGTATGTCTCCGTGGGAAGCCAGGCTGCCTATTACAGGAAGAGGAATTTGGCACAAACTCACAGTTGTTTGTCCAGATTCAGTAGAGACTAAGGATGAATTGGAACAAGATCTTGCCAGTTATCCATTCTGAAGGGTTCCTTAGCTTGACAAGATTTTGCCACCTAAAACAGCTGTTCTGTGTTGGAGACTAGATGGTGATTTTGCCAGGACTACTTAGAAGGTCTGAGCCATAGATGTCAAAACAAATGTCTCTGATATTGAGTGTATGCTCCTTTTTTGATATTTTTCACTTAGGTTACCATGTGAATATGGGTGCTGGTTGAGGTTGGAGGTGTTGATGAAGAAGACAGTGATGTCAGGTTAAAAGCTTATCATCAAAATATGCCAACCAATTAGGAAGAGCTCTGCTTCAACAAACATAATAAAAACTAGACTTGGTAAAGTCAAAAGAAATCAATGAGATATACTTATCTGCCAAAAGGAAGAGCAAAATCTTCATCTGCAGTATCAATTATTCAAATATATCAATAAGTTATTCTGGATAGGAATCTATTTGAAATAATTTTCCTTCTATGGTTTTCTTCTCCTTAAACTTTTTAAAAAGTATTTATTAACATAGGTGAGATTGTCAGGCTATGGTCAGAATTAGGGGAAATATACAGAATCTGTCTGAGAAAGTATCTTGCAAAGAAAATAACTATATATCTATAACTATGTATTTTTCCTGCTTCTAATAAATTTGTCCAAAAAAACTGTCAATACTTTGCTTCAATTTGAAAGTCAAAAATACCTCTGACTTTCCATCATAGCTAGCTAGCAAGGGCAACTGAAAAAAAGGAAACTATCAGATTCCAATAAGTAGTACACTCCTCACTCTACAGGGATGCCAGTATTTTTGGAAGAGTTGAATGAAAGTGAAAGAATATAAAATATGAACACAATGGTCAGGTACAGGCATTTAACAGAATCGTGTGCACATCCCTTGAAGTTTGTGAGTGGGAAGACAGCTAAGCAAATGTCTCCGAAGCTCTCTTTTTGGAAATCAAGTTTGTGTAACCGGACAAGACATGTGGCACAAGTCTGTGCAACTGGTACCACAAACATAATTATTAGTGGCTGTTTTTGTTGAATGGCAGGTTAGAGAAACAATAAAAAGAGGAGTTGATGATGATGAAAGAGGAAGGGCGTGAAATGATTGTACTCTGCTAGGAGCTTTTAAGTCTCAACATAAAGACAAGACTCTGTCATCCTCTCTGAACTTAAAGTGTTGACTGAGAAAAGCAAAGAGGGACGAGAATGCTGTTTGTAGGCTAGAGGAATAAAGATAGGATCTCCCACCCTGTCAGAAAGCTGTTAAACACTCAAGGTGAAAACACCCATCAGGGTTTTAGAGTCAACAAGTAACTGTTTATATTTGGACATTTGCAGCAGACCTCATTACCTTAACATCCTTGACCAAGTTTCTGAGGCAAAGGACATCCAGGGTGTGGACTGAGATACTAGACTTTATAGTTAGGGGACTTTTTTTTTTTAAGCTTTTCAGATAGGTTCTTATGACTGTGCACCTATGTAAGGAACGGGAATAAAGTGGTCCTTTTGTTGTGCAGGATAATTCTGTACTTAGGCTTGGGACTTCATTTTATTCTTTCTCTTCCTAGACCATGCAAGTCACGGCGGCTCTTTTTATGCTTGGTAGGTGGCTTTACATAGAAAACATGGAATATTTGTTAAATATTTTCATAGGGTTATATTCGGTAATCAGTCCCTCGAGGTAACGACTCATTACTTTGAGTTGAATATACATACACAAGATAAATGTGAGGGATCAGTCTCTGGGTCAGTTAGAATGGAAGACAAATTGGGGCAGTGGAGGAGGGACACTACATTCCTGTCTGCCCTGAAAGGTGAAAATGAACTGGCTTCGGATTCTACCTGAGTACCCAGGGTTGCATTGACACCCTCAAATTAAGGAATACCTGCCAATAGCTTTCCCTCCTTTCCTCTTTCCAGAAGAAAATAAATTTGCCAAAGTTGAAACAGGTACTTTGCACATGAATTTATTCAGATAAATTAATTAATTTGTTCCATGATTATATACTGGGCATCTGCTATGGGCAAGGTGCTGGTAGTACAGATGTGGCCCATAGGGAGAAAAGAGGAGAGTCATGCTTTCAATAAACTCAGGGCAAATGGAGACTCTTCTTACCTCTAGGCAAATTCATTCTCCTCGTTCTTCACCATAGTTCTCACTCTGCCAAATGATCTAAAATCAGAGTTTTGAAAGAATCTGAAATCTGCATACTGAACATTTCTCCTTGATAAGAAAATAAGTTCTTTTATCAAGGCATCAAGAATTAAGTTCAGCTACAGAGTAGCTGTAACCTATCCATAAATAAAAACTGCTTAATAGAGTTCCATTCCTGAGCCCCATTTCCATGCTGCCATAGTTTCATCAAGCTTTGTGAGCTTTTTCAGGGCATGTCTATTCTTATTTTTTTTTTTTTTTTTTAGTGTTTACTATTGTATTTTAACCGGTTTGTTTATATAAGACAGATGTGCATATTTCTATTCACCTATCTATTTAATACACTGACTAAGAAATGTATACTGTATTATGGGTCCTGAATTCCTGGGTCTGTTTTGGTAAAATATGGAGACTTCAAATATATCTCCTTCAAAAATTAAATTATGACACTAGATTTGAAATCTCTTTGGACATCATTTGTAAAGCTTCTTATATGAAAACAAACAGGGTTTACTTTGAATCTTACCCAAGAATAATCTACACTGAAACATTTCAATGTTTGTACTAAATTATATTATATTACAATCAGAGTTTTCTTTTGGTCATCTAGAATTAGGAGAGGAGAAAACATTTGCAATAGAAATCAAAGAGTGTGAAACTACTGAATGTTACTTGTTTTTTATAGATGTTTCAATTAATTTACTAACCTGACTTGCTAAAAAGCCAACCACTTTACCTAGAATTGTATTTTTCCATTTTAATGGCAATTTGACAAATTATTTTCAAATTTCTAGCTTCCATTTTTCCCTATATGATATCTATGCACCAAAATTTTTTTTATTTTTTTAAAGAATTTATTTATTTATTAGACAGAGAGAGACATAGCGAGAGAGGGAACACAAGCAGGGGGTAGTGGGAGAGGGAGAAGCAGGCTTCCCACCAAGCAGGGAGCCCGATGTGGGGTTCGATCCCAGGACCCTGGGATCATGATCTGAGCTGATGGCAGACACTTAACTGACTGAGCCACCCAGGCACCCTATGCACCAAAATTTTAATCACCATAAATTATTATAAATTATCTTATTTCAGTTGAATTTAATAATTATTTGACAATACTGTATAAACTAGTCTGAATTGAGCAAATCAATTCAAATTCTTTCTTGAAATTGATTATATGAATTAAATAATATTAATTGAGTCTTCTGGGGGAATGTTTTCAGATTTTGATAAATAAACATAAATGGAAACATTTCTTCAAAACATAATATTGTGGAGTTTTATCCAGCATAACTGAGGTATGCTACAAAGAAGTTTAAGATAACTTTCCTTTGAATATTCTTTTTCCCCCAATTTTTAAAGGTTTTAACAATTTGGGTTAAAATCTGAATTGAGTAAAGTGAAACATTTGCAATTCACCTGGTTTGGATCAAGTCAGTCCAACAATCATTTTATTTCTCTCAGTGTTTCTCCTCTGTTAACTTTTAGGGTTTGGTTTTCTCTTTATTTTTTTCTATAATCTGGATCCCAGAAATAATATATATTTAAGAACTCAAGTACATAGTAGTTGTAACCTATCTTCTAGTCTTAAATGCTAAACTTTCAGCATGTTTTATTCAGAAAAGTTTACTAAGACTTGCATGAAGATGAGTATAAAATAACACTTGTTTAAAATATACATATATATTTCTCCACTTAATTGCCTCTCAGCATTTTTTTAAGTTCTCCAAAGTGTTCCTATTGATCACTTGGGACCACCACCTACATATAATCTTCCCTTATAAACCATCAGTTTTTATTTTCAAACTTGGATCACATAGATCATGTTTTCTCTTAAAAGATATGTGCACTTTCTCAAGAGCATACTATTTTATTTTTCTTAAAAGATTTATTTATCTGAGAGAGAGGGCGAGAGACAGCACGAGTGGGAGGGGCAGAGGGAGAGAGAATCCCATGCAGACTCCGTGCTGAGTGTGGAGCTCGAGGCAGGGCTTGATCTCCTGACCCTGAAATCACAACCCAGACAGAAACCAAGAGTTGGTCACTCAACCCACTGCACTACCCAGGCGCCCAAGAGCATATTATTTTAAACCAAACTAAGCGTTGGTTTTTAAATAAGATGTGACATTGAGATAAGTCTTGGTCATCATCCACCATGGGGAAACAGATATAATGTGCCAAATAGAATTCTTGTCTACTATTTTCTTTATAGATAGCTATTAACTCAAGATATAATGAAAACAACAAAAATACTCAGTAAGAGTTTAAAAATCATACATAGCATTCCATTTCTCATGTATAATGACAAAGAGCAATAAAGGATATGTGTTGGGCTCTAATATCAATCCTTAGTTGCATCTCACTAAGGAAGGAATAATATTCCCCCCCACCCTCCGCCCTCCCACATGTAGTTAAGGTAACAGTATCTGTTCTTAGAACATCTCCTCTTCTCCAATGTCGCCTTTCCAGTGTTGTCTATTCTAGAATGTCAGACTTTTACATGGAGTTTTAATCTTTGTTTTTATGCTGTCTCCAAATACCAATTTTAAGTACCAAGAAAACCCTTTACATTCGTTTCTATGAAAGTATTCCTTCCAATATGCTCTGCAAAATACTCACTATATCCTTTACTCTGTGATCCGAAATGACTCTGTGATGCTCTCTTCTATTTCCAGCCTAAGAGATCTGTTTCCTTTGCCAGCTGTGTGTTGTGGCAATGGAAGGGCAGTTCCACGGACTTCGGATATACGGAATCACTTCAACCTTGGTGTAGGACAAAAAGGGGCAATCTTCAGTCCAGAGGGCTATTAGCTTCCCATCTTGATTAAGCCCCCTTTTCAGCAAAAGCCAGAATTCCTCACTGCCAATATCATGAGTCACAGAAATATATAGTTTCATATATAGTAAATGTTTTGGTTTGGCTAGTATATATAAACAGGTGAATTGTCTTTCCACACAGTTAAATAAAAAAATATATATATATACTAATAGTAGTATTTATGTTTCTTAGCAAGTATTATAATTACCCACTATTTAAGTAATGAGGGAAAATATCTTTGAAAGAGTTAAGAAGTTAATTATAAATTATTTCATACCATGTTGAAAGCTTAGAAAATTTACAATATATGTGTTCAAAGTGAGCCTGAGTTTGATTCCTAAAACTTGTTCTACATTAAGTATTTTAGACTACTTAGGGCTGTTCATGCTTAGCTAATTTGTGAACACTTCAATGCATCAAGTAAGACTGTTTCTTGCCAGAAACCCAACATCAAGATGTGTTCTACTGATCCAGTTTATTCTTTTCATTAAATTAAGGAGAAAAGATAGTCTATATTATATGTAATTACATTAAATAAATTCATAAAAACTTTAGTAAATGTGGTAGACATTTTATAGGAATGTCTTTAGGGTAAGAATCATACTGACATGGTGATCATTTAGTGAAATATGCCACGAAGTAATTTCTCCAACCCTTTCTGTTGGCTTTTAAGTTTTTCTTCCTTTATAAATAAAATGCAGTGGTCAAGCTCAACTAGAATGAATTATTTCTGGGTAATGAACAAGATAAATTAGTCTATAAAACATTAAGTAGATATAAAATTTTTGCCTGGTTGCCAACAGTTTGTAAATGTTTATAGGAGCCTCATGGTATAGTAGAAAGAACATGGACTATTTCAGTCCTAAGTAATCTTCTAGAGGTGCTTGGTAAGTTCCTCAATGTCCCTGGATCTCCTACTATCATCTACTAGAGAAGAGAATCAGAGATGAACCAGAAAATTGTTAGATTTTGCCAAGCTCTTCTCTGACTCTACAATTTACTAGAACCTAAATTTTTAAGCCTTAAATGATCTAAACTTTTATCACTAAAAAGAAAAAAGAGACCAGGTTTCCTTATTTAGTAATTTTAGTTGATTCTGAGGCTTTGAAGTCTGTGCTCTAAATTAGACGGGTCAGAAGTTTTGATTGAATATACAACACCTCTTAAAATAATCTATAATGACTTAGGGGTTTTTTTGGTGGGGGATGAGGAAGTATTACAACTGACATTCCTGCCAACACCTCCTTATCATAGTAGATCTAATTTAGAAAGTTGGTGGACTTTTACTAGAACACAACACATTTCTAGTACTATTTTGTATTCTCCATAGATTTTTCCAACAGCAAAAACATTGCAGTGATTGTCCTTTACTTTTACCCGGTTAGTATTTAACACCCTTCCTTTACAGAATGGCAGCCTTTCCTTCTCTCTAAGGCTCAAGTGAAAATACACAAGCCACATAAGGATTCCGTCAGGCTTTTTCCCCAAATGTGAAATGCAGGAGGCATAAGATAGGGCCAAAGTTGGGTGTAGCTAGGATGCCCTGGCAAGAAAGTAGGATTTCTAATTTTCCAAAATTTTTCCTGAAGAATTGGTTTTACTAAAAAAAAGGGAGGAAAAAAGGCAAAACTATAAATAGCTTTATGACTTTATATACAAATATATTTTCTGGTACAGAAATAAGTTTACTTTTCAGGAAGAAATATTTTCAGTAACACTCTCAGCCTTACCCATGGCCTTCTTACCATTGAAATTAATTGTACCGGGCTTTTCTGAGGGTATCTTCAGCCTGCTTTTCTAAACTCTTCTGTTTTATGCTATTTCCTACCATTTAACACATTGTAAAATGGGATCCAATGTCAGTTATCCTGGGTCACAGCAAATGACTGAAACATGTAAGAATTCCAGTTTGTTTGTTTTCAGATTGCCGGTGGTTGGGAGTAGGGGCATGATTCCCATTTCTAGGGGGCACACAAGCTTTTCTAAATCTTTACTTCATGCAAATTTAGCCATATAATCTTTTCTCGCTTTGCAAGTTAAATTTATATCAGCACTTACTGTGGACAATTCTCAAAAATTCCAAATAAACTCTCATCCTTACAAACATTTAATCTATGTCTTGTCTATGACCATGCCGCCCTGAATGCGGCCGATCTCATCTAATCAATGTCTCACTGTGAATATATCCTAAGAACACAGAAGGTAATGTTTGAAAACATGGCACTATTAAAATGTTGATAACTAGTTATTTCCTGAAATAATTCAATAAAGTTAACCGGACAAAAAATCTCTGGAGAGGGAAAAAAACAGAAAGTAATTGTCACATTTACTAAATCTATTGATCTAGCACAGTTCCATGAAGAGACACATTAAATGACCATCTGCAAATATTTGTTGACTAATGACCAACATGGAAGACTCCAGCATCATATCTCATTTGCAATTAAAAATGCAGTAGAAAATTAATCTTTAACACATTTTAACAATTAATTTACAACTGAGACTATTGTCCCTAAAATTGTGTTGTTAGCTTCTAATACTTTTCATGGTAGGTCACTGACTATGGTCAAATTACAATACTGGTCAATTAAATATAGCCATAAACTTAGAAATGTTTTAGAATTTGCCACTATATTCCTCAATAAGGCCAACCTAATGACTGCATTTATCCTTGAAGCACCAGTTGAAAATGTAAAAGGTCACTCTGGTCTTTAGCAAATTGAGAAAAATACTGATCTTTTTATATAGAGATGGTAAGAATTTTCTGCTAATTTAGGTCCTGTTTCTGTCTGCAATTCTAAATGAATGTCAAGGGTATCTGAAAGAATTTGGATGATGGAGAAACTAAATCGCTCTGTTGCATTATTCTGAAAGGGCATCTGGAGTCTAAAACAGTACAAGGTAGGCCAGAACTAGATTAATGATTAGCCCACTCTGGTGTCCTCTTTTTAAAGGTGGTGAGATCATTCTAGAACAAGTATATGCCTTTAACTCTGGGTGGAGAATATGGGATGAAGTGAATCCCTACTTATTTATAGCAATTTCTTTGTCATCAGTGTAACTTCAAAGGGGCCACGTGGTCCCTTAATTTTTTTAGAATGTTGACACTATTAGCTCTATGAGAATGCATGTAAAATACTTAAGGGAGTAACTGAAGGCACTTAAGTTTCAACCAACATTTCCACACTCTTAGTGAGGGGAAGAAAATAAAGATTATGATATTGCAAATCTTAAAAAAAAAAAAAACCTGCCTGCCTATAGACAAAAATGAGGTGTATTTGTACACAAATTCCAAATGCACATAATTATAGTTAGGCAGATGTTGAGTCCCACACCTATCAAAAATACACAAAAGAAAAACCTAGCACTTCTTTCCACATTCTTTAAAATTTTTTCACTAATGTTAAGCAGCTACCATTATTTGTGTCTATTCCTGTTTGTGGTTCTGCTTCTCTGCACATTTTTCTGTCAGTGCTTTTTCATATCAAAGGTCTTCTCTGTCTCTGAATCATAGTGTATAGAACATTGTGTGGTCCTTGGACCAGCAGAATCAGCATTTCCTGGGAAATGGCTAGAAATTCAAATTCTCTGGCCCCACCCCAGAGCCACTAAATCAAAAATCTCAGCAATCTATGTTTCAACAAACCTTCCAGATGATTGTGATTCAGGCTCAAGTTTGAGAACCACTGGCATGAAAAACTGGCTAACTCCCCACCATCCTGATTCAGCAGACAGTAAATACCTATTGAATACCTACTGCTCCAGATTCTATGCAATCCTATGAGCTGTAGGCAATTAGCCCCAATTTGCAAATGAGGAAACCAAGACTCAGGAATTATAAATGACCTATTCAAGGTCATACAGCTGGTTAAGTAACAGAGCTGACATGTTAAGCCAAGTTCTTCTGCTCTTTTAGAGCTATTTCGTTCTCATTTACACCTAAGCCCTTCCATTAATTTTGTCACATAAAATATGACTTTGATGTTCCCTTTAAAAATTTGTGTGTGCACATGTGTCTGTGAAGTTATTAGCTGCCTTGTGTGTGTGTGTGTGTGCACGTGCACGCAGGCATGACTGAGAGACAGACAGACAGATGGTGGGGGGCAGGGTGGAGAGAAATGAAATGAGAAAATAAGTAGATAATACAAAAAATAAAATTAGTATCACAAACGTTGCTGTCCAGTCACTCTCAATATATAGCAATTAGATACATTTTGACATTCTTTCAAGACAGTTAACTTAAAGTCTAGATGCACTTTTTGAAATTGTTGAAGGTCAAACAAATATGCAATCCCAAACAGGTCTGTTTAAGCTAAGAGATACTAACGTAGTTCTGTTAACCCTCAGCTATGTGCTCTCCTTTCCCAGTCGGTCTTCAAAAACCCATTCTCTTCTTCCTTTTTACATTCACCACTCATGCACTATATTTTGCTGGGCACATGCTACCTATGAATTTGGTGGCAGTTTTCTACTTCATAATCTCTCTGAAATTTTTTGAGCTTATGTAATTGTCCAGCAAACAAACAGCACCAAATGTTTGTTAAAGGTGGAAAGACAAACTATTGCAGTAAGGGAGAGAAACTACAATATTAATTGAGCTCAACTCCAACTAAGACAAAGGTGATTAAGGTTTTTTTTTTTTAAGATTTTATTTTATTTATTTGACAGAGAGAGAGAGAGAGACAGCTAGAGAGGGAACACAAGCAGGGGGAGTGAGAGAGGGAGAAGCAGGCTTCCCGCCGAGCGGGGAGCCCGATGCGGGGCTCGATCCCAGGACCCCAGGATCATGACCTGAGCTGAAGGCAGACGCTTAATGATTGAGCCACCCAGGCGCCCCGGTGATTAAGGTTTTTAAGGGAGAACAAAGAGGGATTACAGGAAAGTGGAAAAGGTGAAAAAAAAAAAAAAAAGACAGAGAGATGAGAGACTGTGGAAGTGAAATTTACAGAAGGGAGTAGGTAGGGAATTACTGAAAATGGTTTGGGAAGGTGGGTTGGGACAATGTATAACTTGCAATTGGACAGGACTGCATTTTCTTTAAGACTCAGCATGGGACCTGAGGTCACCTTTAGGGACACAGCCTAGTGCAGGTGGAAGACAAGCTTAAGTTTGGTCAAGACTCTTGGCATAGTGTTCAGGAAGATCCTTTGTTCTGTGTGAGGGTTCAGCAGTTACATAATGTGTTGAGGCTTCAAGTAATTTAACTCTGTTACACATTAAAGAGAAATGAAAACATTATTTGAGAATGAAATATTCTTAATTATTATGATGGAAATTATTTAGATATTGAAAACTGCTATGTATTTTTTCTGGACATGATCTTATAAACCTAGAATCTATTGGATTTCCTAGATGTAAAGTAGTATTTCACTGCCAAAAATCATGAGTGGAATCATGTTTTCAACAAATTCAAGGGTATCAGTGGACTACCAACTGAAATAATAATTGCTGTGTAATTTTTTCCATACCAGTATTTAATATGAAGCAAAATTATACCCTATTAGATCGTTTGCAAATTATCACAATTTTTACAACATAGGAAAATTATTATGTTTTATCATAGATATAAAAGATAAAACTAATGTAGCTTGTTTTAGACACAAACCTAAATATTTTTTGTTTCCTCCGAATTTTGCACCACATTTGTGTAGAACGTCACTCTCTAGTGTAATGGAGAACCTATCAAAAAAAGATACTAGGATTTCTACACAAAACCTCATATCCTGTACTCAGAAAAAAACACTGCCAAGCCTCGCCCATAATTTTGACTCAATCCTAATCAGATTTCGTATTAACTCATCAGCTTATTTTAATGGAGGTACTTAGAAGCTCTTTAGAGCATTCTACTTTCATAGTAGAGAAAGTCATTAGAGATAATGTTGATGTCCATTAGTCATCAAGAACAACATTACATTCTTATTAGTAATCTCCATATATGAACAAGGAAGTGAATGAACTTGGGAGATGAAGGTGCCAAATTATTTTTTAAATAAATAATGTCCAAGGAACTGTAAAACTTTAGTCACCTAGAAAATCAGTTTATATGGAAATTAATCGCTTTGTGTTGACTAATCAGTATGCTTCTCTAAAGTACTTTTGAAATCTAAAAATCAAGTGTTTGCTATAATATGTAATATGGAGACGTATTCAAAAGAGGTAAAATGGTCTTTACCATTTTGCTATATTCAACTTTATTCAACAAAGCCTGATTTAGTGGAAAGAGAATGGGCCTTGGATCCAAATACCAAATCTACCATACCCTAGGTGAATGTATATTCACCAATTTATTTAATTTCTCCAAGGCCCAATTTCAACATGTGTAGAACATAAGGCTTACCTGATATATTTTGTGAGACTCAGATATGAATATTAAAGTATATGATACCTAACAGTCACTCTGTGTCATTCTTGATTTTTGTGCTATTGCTGTCTTTAAGTTCAACACTACCCCAAATGGTGCTTTCCTTAGCCAAGAATGTTGCCTTGAGACCTCACACTCTAGATAGCCTTTCTGATCCATGTTTGAGACCTCTTTTCTCACAATTTTAATAATGAATAGTTGAAGAGACATACATATATTATTTAGAAAATTTAAAGGAGTTTCAGATTTGTAATAATTGCCTTTAGATAACAAATATTTATATTTTGTAATTCACTGACTTTTCCTTTAAAGAATGCTCATTTGGCCATTTCCTTTTACTTTCATTTTCATTTTATTTTGATGTAGAGTTATTATCTCAAGGTTTTACAAATATGACCATACTATATCAAAAGAAAATAATTCTGGGGGTGCCTGGGTGGCTCAGTTGGTTGAGCGACTGCCTTCGGCTAAGGTCATGATCCCGGGGTCCTGGGATCGAGCCCCATGTCGGGCTCCCTGCTCAGTGGGGAGTCTGCTTCTCCCTCTCCCTCTGCTCCTCTGCCTGCTTGTGCTCTCTCTCTCAAATAAGAAAAATAAAAATCTTTAAAAAAAAAAGAATTTAAAGAAAGAAAAAAAATTCTATATTTAATGAATACTGAGTTTTCTTTTACTCAGCCAGTTGCTGGACTGATCATTCATTGATTCATTCAGTAAAATAATTCATTCAATAAAAATATATTGAGCATATTATGAATTATGTATGTACGTCCTGTTCTAATAAAAAGAAGAAGAAGATCACTGCAATTGCTATGGCTCTTTGAGAAAGATACACACTGAAAGAGGTATGATCTATGGTGATTCTCAAGACCACACTTGGAGCCATTTAGCACCACACTGTGGGGTATGGCCACATAATCTCTAAGGTATATAGTGTAAATGTGATAACAACTCTGGGGAGTTCCACAGGCTTTTTTATATTAGGATATAATATAATATAATATAATATAATATAATATAATATAATAAGTGGGACACTTGACAACAACTCATGAGAAAGAGATTTAGTTTAGAGAAGTTAGGATTTGTGTATTACATTATACTAATCATAATATGTTTCAGCACATTAACTAAAACTATCAAACTATACAGCATTATAATTTTGAGTAAAATATTTAGAGCAAAATAATAGATGTGACTGATTCTGAATTCATGAGGCTCTGACATTTACAGAGCTGCTTCCAAAGTTCACAACAAAGTTTTTGAAAAGTACATTCCTCGCCCAGGACAGCACCACTGCTACTCAATGAAGTACAATCTATACTTTTACTGAGTGGTCCCCACAAAGTACGATTGGTGCGGAGAGCCAACCATAGCTCAAATACAAACTGAATGCTTTTTTCTCCCCCAGGCCTTTCTTCACTCCTTCATTTTTCTCTGCATAGACTATTTCTCTCAACTTTGCAAATTCTCACCTACTAAAATCCTACACCTGACAGGTTCACCTCAAACATCAACCATCTTCAGGACAATAACTTTACTATTTAAAACCAAGACAATGTATTTTCTCTCTCATGTACCTCTTAGAATATTTTCTTTGTATTGTAAGTACTTTAATTATATGTGTCCTTATTCTACCCAGTTTTAAAGCTCCTTGAAGGTAAGGGCTGAGTCTTGTTTGTTTTTGCATCCTCCATAGTAAGAGCTAACACAAATCCTACACATTTGTGCTTAATACATTATTTAATTTACTCAAAGAATCTCTAGGATTTCTTATATATTCATGTTTTATTTATTTAGGAGAGGATAATGGGATTTTGCATTTGTTTTTTACATCTAGCTTTCCCTCTGTCTATATCCATTTTATTAAAGTTTTACTTGCCTTTTACTTTCTCCTGTTGTGTCATGAAAAAATGTTTAAGGAGAAAGTTATCATGCTGGCCAATAGTTTGTTTATTCTAATAGCCCAAAAAGAGAAGTATTCTTGGTCCAGGGTGATTGCTAGGGAGAAAATGGGTCAGGTGCTTCTCTTCTGGAGAAGGATGAGAAGCATAAACTGGGAAAGAAAATTGTGAATGGCCCTTCTCAGATTAACTACTCAATGATTCATCAAAACATAACTCATGCGTTGGCAAGTTAAAAGAAAAGATGATTTACATGAAAATTGTGACTTCTAGGTTATTTCCATTTGGATTTCATCAGTTTGCAAAATCTTCCCCATTACTATGGTGATGATGCATTCTTAGGTAGAATGTGCCCATTAACAGGTGCTGATTTATGTTGCAATCACTTGTAATGCCGATAATCAAACTTTATTATATAGGATTTCAAATATAATTCAAAATAAACTTTAGAGATTGCTATTATTTACTTAAATAAATTTGCCAAATATTGGATCTAACATGTTTTTTAAAGTCATATAGTTTTAGATAAAATACTTCCTATTTGCCAAAATTCTTAGAGTCCATACAAGATGGTTGATACCTTGAGTCTTACTTAACTCCCTAACCTCTCTTCTCATGACTTCCTGCCTTGTTTCTTGTTCTCTAGTTGATAAGTCAAACATGATTTTCTGAAAACACCACACTGTTTCATCTTAATGCTTTTGTTCATGTGTTCCCACCTTTCCCCTGGATGCTTCTTATTGAACCTTCAAAACCCAATTCAAGTCTCAGCTCCAAAAAGTAAGTCTGCCTTGGAGCCCCAGCCAATATGGACTACTTTTATTTTTGCCTCTTTTATCTTCTATCTTAGCTCGTACTATCACTTAAAATGTTTTATTGTAATTCTCTGCGTATTTGTCTTTTACTTCCAATACAGCATAGATTTTGCTCACGGAAAGCCATAACTTACTTGGCTTTATGTTCCCATTTCCTAAAAGAGTACCCTTCTCCCCACAGGTCTTCCTATGTGTTTGAATTAAACTGTCCAAAAGCTCTTAAATAGATTTAGAATACCACCTGGCATATTCATCTTTTAAGAGACATCAAAACTGATGTGGTTAAAACTTAATGTAAGTAATAGAATTTCACTACAAGAATATGTCTTCAAATTTAGAAAATACCTGACTTACATGAATAAGAAATATAATTTATGTTCCCTTTCATTAATGATATAATTTTCAGGAGTTAGTTTCTTTAAGTAACAAAACAGTACTTTATAACTTTTGAGATAATTGTAGATTCACAAAAATTGTAAGAAATACAGAGAAATCTGTATGCCTTTCACTTACTTTCCCCTAGGAGGTCATCCTTCAATTGGCATTTAATTTTGCATGAAAATATACAAATATAGAATGCTAAGTTATTAGTCCAACAACCATCAAGTAGAATTCTGGTTCTCTTTTTCAAAAAAGACTTTTATAAGCAAACTTAATCATCCTTACCAAAGGACAGAGAACACTGAAGAGGTTCTTCATTAAAAAAATGGACAAGTCTGCTACACTTGAGCCCCTCAGAAAGTTACTTTCACATTAACAGATGTTTATAATAAAGACAGTCATTGTTCATTACCACAAAATTATCAGATTCTTTTCAGAATTTGAAAAAATCTTAAGTCATCTAGGTCTTCCCACTTTCTATTTCAAAGCATAGTGAACTTTTTCACACTAGTCTTAACTGGTTGCAGAGTGGGAAAATGGTTAATTGATTGATGAATTCTTTGACTATTGAGTTCGTGTTTTGTGCAAAGCAGAAAAATCCAGGGGTTTCCAAGCTAATTATACCATGTACAATGCACTCTCAGAAATGATTGGTCAAGGATTAAGTAACATTTGTATCACGTTTTTCTTTTTGTCACCTTCAAAATCCTGCTTTATTCTTTGCTAAAATCATCCTTCAATGTTTTCATTCTAACAATTTTTGGTTACAAAAGCATACATAGGGAACAACTTGCAATTTACTGACAGTGCTTGTTTCTTAGGCGAAGTAAATACCGGCCTAAATATTTTGCCCAAGATTTCAACCTCCTGCTTACTCTGTATCTTCTGCTTGTGACATAAAGTACATTAGATTCCCTTCCCTGATACTTAGACATTTTCCTCTGTGGCATGCCTATTAAAGACTGTTATCTTGATGAGTCATTTTGTCAGATGGTTTTCCAACAGGATTCCCTTGGGAGAATGGGAAAAGGTGGGGAGATATGATAGAGAGATAAATAGAGATGGAGAGCACAACAGTCTGAAAGCCAGAAGCTTAGGTGTTGGATCCATCATAACTGACCTCTGTCACTTTAGCATCTTATGTGTGAGTTATATAATCTCATATCCTCTGTTTTTCATCTGTAAGTAAGAATAGCAATACCTTCTTAGAGGACTGTTGTGAGAATTAAAGAAATAAACTACAAGAAAGTATTTTTCAATATGCCAATAAATGGATGTATTTGCTTGTACCTCAAAGGCAAGGTAAAATATCGAATGCTTTCCCTGTAGTTACCTACAGACCTTTCAGAGAAAATTACCTTTAGATGCACCAACCAAAACATGTGTATTAGGGAAAAAGTTCTCTTGTCTATTAGTTACAAATTCCCTCAGTTTTCCATTCTTTCTAGGGGGAAAAAAAAAGCCTTTAAAAATGCTGATGGATACTGGATATTCTCCCAACCCAGAGTAGTGATTTTGCTATTTTAAAGACAATGTGGATGTTGGGATTAGACTTTCTGTATCACAGAATGTCAACACATTTTCCAAAACTGAATTTATCAGTTAAATGTAGCCAAGAGATTTAGTTTATCTAAGTGTCCTACAAAGGAGAAATAGTTTACCACTGTTTTTACAGATTGAGGCAAATCTGACATATTATTGACATATGCTATGGATTTAATTTAATACCATAGTACAGATGTGTGCTCTGATAAGTTTTTGTGAAATCCAGGCTAAGATAGAGTTGTTTCAATATTTATGGGGTTGAAAATGCAGAGTTAGCAAAGGAAGCATTTTAATTAAAACAATATTTTTCTTTATATGCTCAGAGTAAAATATAAGGGAATTCTTTTAAAGACTTACTACTTGTTTCAATATAGTTAGGCACATCGGAAGAGATTTTTTTTTCCAATTTTTAATTTTTTTAATTTTTATTTTTTCTAAAGATTGATTTATTTGAGAGACAGAGAGAAAGGGGGGGGAAAGGGGCAGAGGGAGAAGGAGAAAGAGAATTTTAAATAGACTCCGCGCTGAGTGGAGAGCCTGACACGGGGCTCAATCTCACCACCCTGAGATCAGGACCTGAGCTGAAATCAAGAGCCATTTGCTTAACTGACTGAGCCACCCGGATGCCCCCACTTTTTAAAAATCTACTAATTTTAGGGCGCCTGGGTGGCTCAGTTGGTTAAGCGACTGCCTTTGGCTCAGGTCATGATCCTGGAGTCCCTGGATCGAGTCCCGCATCGGGCTCCCTGCTCGGCAGGGAGTCTGCTTCTCCCTCTGACCCTCCTCCCTCTCATGTGCTTTCTGTCTCTCATTCTCTCTGTCTCAAATAAATAAATAAAATCTTTAAAAAAAATCTACTAATTTTAGAATGATCAGAAATTAAAACTCAATAGTTCTGATTTTCTCTTTCTTTCACCTAAATATATGTGACCCTTTAAATTTAGCTTTTTTTTTTATTGTATGTTTTAGGTATCCTAGAGATAACTTCAGTGGAAATCGGAGTTGTTGCCGTCAAAGCCATTAACAGCAACTATTATTTAGCCATGAACAAGAAGGGGAAACTCTATGGCTCAGTAAGTATTCTGCTTTAGTTTTCCAAGTCCACTGCAGTAAATCATTACCAGAGTTTTGGACTGTTTCCCTCAGACACTGAAGAGCTTTGTTATCATTCTATTGCTAGTAAATAGAGCCACGGTGGGCTGGTCACCAGAGTTTCAAGAGCTGGCAAAGCAGCTCTTGCAACTGTGTAATTTCCTCTGTTGTTCACCCTTCAGTCTGCCACACAGGCTGTTGCTGGCTTTCGTCAGTCCGTGCTCTGAACTGTTAACAGGTCAGACTCTCACGGAAGCATCTGGTCAGATTGGCACGGGTGCTGCAGACAACTTGGAGAAGAATCATTGAAAACAAAGATCTTAAATTGCATAGGAAACCATACACTGTGTGTGTTTTAGAGCAGAAGATAAAACAGGGGTTTGGTATTTTGTATTCTGTTAAAATATGAGATGGGGAGGCAGATTAAGAAATTCACCATTTGTGTGTGCCTTCAATCAACTTCATAATTTTATTTACCTAGACAACAGTCATTAGTTCATTGATGCAGCTGGTACCCAGCCAATGCTTTGGGTACATACATCTCTGAGTTTCATAGCAAGGATTAAGGAATATCACTTCAAAATGTGCAAATAACCTTATTTTGTTGATTAGCATAAGGACAATTGCACTGCCTGCCCAGAGGCAGCAGCTCCCAAACTTGACCACAATCACTGGGAAGGATTTTTTGATACATTAAAGCTGTGATAAGATCTAAGAATTTGCATTTCTAACAAGGTTCCAGGTGTTCCTGATGCAACACTTTGATAACCCAACTTAAGAACCACTGGTCTGATTATAGAATAGTCTTGTATTTCATTTGTATCAGATCCACTCATAACTGGGGAGTTGGGCACACACACTGTGGGCCAGTCCCTTTGTCTGGGGTAACTGCCTTTTGCATGGCAGGGGGAGGGACGTGGTTAAGGGAATTTTAAAATTTTCCATTATGTGCAGCTCTGCTCATGAGCCCAGGAGAGAAATGGGCCATTTTTTTATTATTTTTTTAAAGATTTTATTTATTTATTTGACAGAGAGAGAGACAGCGAGAGAGGGGACACAAGCAGAGGGAGTGGGAGAGGGAGAAGCAGGCTTCCCGCAGAGCAGGGAGCCCGATGCGGGGCTCGATCCCAGGACCCTGGGATCACGACCTGAGTGGAAGGCAGATGCTTAACAACTGAGCCACCCAGGTGCCCCAATAATGGGTCATTTTAAAAAGTGGTACCATTCAGGGGTTCACAGCATAATCACTTTTGAGGCATTTTTTATTTATTTTCTTGAATGAACATGTTTGAATCCCTCCTTAATCTACTATTATCAGAATCACTGGGTAAGAGGACCAGGTTTATATTCCTTGCAGAGATACTAATACACTTAGTCAAAACTAAAACTTTAAAGTCAGATCAACACGAATTTAAATTGAGAGAAAAAAAGGTAAACAATTTTAATTGCAATAAAAGACTGAAATTTAAGAATTCTTAAATGAACAGGGTCATAAAAATATTTAATAACCTTTTTCTTCTATCCCAACACAACTCGCATACTGTGCCTATGCTTCTTACTAAACTCTAAGATGTATGAATAATTTCATTGTTTCATCATTTCTGTATCTAAAGTAGATGCCCATTGCTTTCTATCATAGCACCCCCTTTTAGTTATCTGCAATGAGATTTATCAGAAATTCTCTCATGAATGTGTTTATTCTTGACTGCCTTCCCCCAATAAATTGTGAGCTTAAATTGGACAGGGGCTGCCTTATCCCACACTATACCCTCAGCACTCAGATCCATCCAGAGCATAGCCCCAAGACCCTTTCTTTTTTTTTTTTGACTTTCTTAAGTATGACTCGCCTAAATGCTGTAAACACATAGATTCCTAGGTCCCTCCTCCAGAGATTCTGATACATCTGAGCTAAGGTATAAATACTAAAAAAACACCTGAGATTAGGAATCTGCTGCAGGTATACCTCACTTGGAGACATTGTTCTAGGGGCACATGGGTGGTTCAGTCAATTGAGCAAATGACTCTTGGTTTCAAGTCAGGTCATAATCTCAGGGTAATGAGTTCAAGCCTGGCATCAGGCTCCGCACTCAACAGGAGTCTGCTTGAGACTTCCGCACACATGTTCTGTCTCTCTCTCAAATAAACAAATCTTTAAAAAAAAAAAAAAAGAGACATTACTCTATAAATTTATTTTGGAAAGGAAAAATAAGTATCTGCTGCTACTTTTCTAAACACAGCTCTGTTGCAAATATAAAATCATCTCAAATAACCCCAATCCTCCCACAGTCTCTAAACTGCATCCCCTTTATTAGAATGAATATGATTATTCACATAAAAAAATCATCACTGCTTTGAAGCCATATAGTTTTAGACAAACTATGTTTGTGGTCGTTCTGATAATGTTCAAAATGATGATCTAGTTCACAGAAACCCAGATACTTAAATATACACACATTCAGGAATTGAGAATTCAGTAAAAAAAAAATTTTTAAATCCCAAGGTGAGAAAAACTGCCCAGGAGAGGCCAACTAAAAGATCCCTACGATACTCTTGGTTTGGATTGGAAAACATAGAACCAGAAGAGCAAAATCCCGTATTCCTTAGCTTCTTATCTGCTTTAATATGGATATAAGAGAAGAGGGACATTTCTTTTTTTTTTTTTTTTAAGATTTTATTTATTTGACAGAGAGAGACACAGTGAGAGAGGGAACACAAGCAGCAGGAGTGGGAGAGGGAGAAGCCGGCTTCCCGAGCAGCAGGGAGCCCGATGCGGGGCTCAATCCCAGGACCCTGAGATCATGACCTGAGCCGAAGGCAGATGCTTAATGACTGAGCCACCCAGGAGCCCCTGGAGGGACATTTCTAAAGCCAGAGTTTTGAGATTAGTGGTTACTCTTCATCAGTAACTCCAGAGAAAGATACTGGATTTATGGAATGAAGGCAACATCAATTCTTGTCCCAAAAATCCCCTTAAAACACATGGCCACTTGAAACAAAGCCAAAGGACTATGGCTATAGAGTGGAATTTCCCAGGACCAAAGTCTCAGGTTTATACAATAAAGGCAGTGATAGTCACCATGTTTGTAATTTCTTTGATATGATAATTCACAAAGCAAGGCATTTCATGTCCTAGTTTTCAATCATTTTAGACCTCAGAGTAAATCTATTAAAATTCCAAGTTATGGAAAATTGTATATTATCTACCAAAATAGAGAAATCTAGTATTTGTAAAAAAGGAAAACTTCCCCCCACTGTTCCCTGGCCCTCTTGGTTATCTAGAACGATTATGATTTTGTTATATGATCTGCTTTCTTACCAATGTGGGTGTATTTATTATGGATTTATAGGTAAAGTTTGCAAACTTGATAAGCCCAAGTTTTTTCTGTAATTCTGTTTTCCCCATGAGACCCCTGGTCATTATTCTGAAGGAAAAAAAAAAAGGATTATAACACTATTCTTTATCATTGACTCATCACAAATACTGATAGTGGAACCTTTGCTTCTTGACAATCATTCTAGGCACTTAAGCCATGTCATATTCAAAACACACCAGCTTTTTAAAAGGGCCCTAACATGTGGTTATGATGATCAATTAAAGTGAATCATGAGCCTTCAAACACAGAACCTGTTTTGTGGTTGTGAGTTCTACTCTTCTACTGTTGACACCACACACTAGGTGCACAACTTACGTACAAATGACAACAGCAAACAAAACTCTTGAACTGGAGTTCTCTGGATGGTGTGTGTCAAATGGAAGTAAGTATCATCATCACCAGAATAAAAGATCTTATTTTCCCCTTGCAGAAAGAATTTAACAATGACTGTAAGCTGAAGGAGAGGATAGAGGAAAATGGATACAATACGTACGCATCCTTCAACTGGCAACACAATGGGAGGCAAATGTACGTGGCATTGAATGGAAAAGGAGCTCCCCGGAGAGGACAGAAAACACGAAGAAAAAACACCTCAGCTCATTTTCTTCCAATGGTGGTACACTCATAGAGGAAGGCAAGGTTTGTGGATGCAGGAGAACCAAAGGTTCTTTTGCCAGGACTAGTTGGTATTCTTCATGAAGACAGTAGCTCAAAAGGCAGAGACACACTGCAGATGTCAGATGTCTGCTTGCTTGAACGAAAGGAAGTCTTTGAAGGTTTTGTACTCACTGCTGACATATGATGTTCTTTTAATTAGTTCTGTGTCATGCCTTATAATCGAGATATAGGCAGAGTTACATGGGATGGAAGTTATTCCTAAGCAAACAACATTGTGGCTGGGTTTTTGGAGAAGTTTTTGTTTCTGTTCTTGTTTTTTAACCTCTGAGCTAGAACTTAAAGGACATGGAACAATCTGTTGGATCGTCGGGAAAGTTATTTATGGAATACGAACTCATATCAAAGACTTTCATTGCTCATGCAAGCCTAATGATTCAATGAGCAGTAAGACATGCAAGCATTTACTGGAAAGCACTTGGGTCACATCATATGCACAACCAAAGGAGCTTTGGGCGTGGCATCATGGAAGAGTTGGATAAGAATTAAAAAAATGTAAACATGTTAGTGTTAAACTGTTCTAACAAAACAAATAGTACGGTATGCTTGTGCATTCTGCCTTCATCCCTTTCTATTTCGTTCTAAGTTATTTATTTAATAGGATGTTAAATATCTTTTGGGGTTTTAAAGAGTATCCTCAGCAGCTGCCCTCTGATTTACCTTTTCTTTTTCTTCAGCACACCACATGCATGTTCATGACAAAGTGTTTTTAAAACTTGGCAAACACTTCAAGAATAGGAGAGGAGATAGGGAAGCAGGGTGAGAGCCCCATGTGCTATGAGTTAACTTAATATCACTCCTGCAATAAGAACCATCCACAATAAATATGACAGTGTTGTGGCATGGCTTGATGAGAGATATCTGCCATCGTTTAAAAACATCGATCACTCCTAAGGCTTCCTTTCATAAAAAAAATAGACCAGAAGGCCAAATTCTTCTCTTTCAATACACTAATGGGGCTCTAAGAATATACTAAAAGAAGGAAAATTGTTAAATAAATTTTAGTAGCCCAGCCTCATTATTTCCCAACGATTTTTTGCCATGTGTCACGGTGGTAAGTGATGAAGAGGCTGTCTGCATATATTAAGTCCCACAGAGTGCATTTCCCCCAAAGGAATTATCAAGGAATTTGAAGTGTAACTCTCCCAGGGGCTTAAACTGAGCAAATATATCCTCGTATATGTGTAACCATATACTGAAACCTGTTCGAGCTGTATGATCTAGTCTTTACAAAACCAAATAAAACTTATTTTCTGTCAATTTAAAGAGCTTTGGAAGATTCCATCATGTAACCATATCAAAATTCATTTTGTTAGAGCAGGTATAGAAAACAATACATAAGAGTATACCAGTCATCATCACATTGTATTCCAGTAAATAAATACATAAGCCTTATTTGCAGTGTCTGTAGTGATTTTTTTTTAAAAGTGTAGAAAAATATTATTTGTTTTAAATACTTTAAGTGATAACTATAAGATTATATTGATGCTGCAGTTTTATCTTCATATTTCTTGTTTTGAAAAGGTCTGTTTATTTTTATTGTTCGGACACAGTATTTTGGTACAAGGGAAAGATTCACTAAATGTGTCTTTTTACTAAAGTTTAACCTCTAGAAAGGCTGGTGTTTTGTGATCTTCTCTTATAACTTAATTGTGTCAATGCTTAACCAGCACTTCCAGTTAATCGGTTATTTAAGAATTAGTTTTAAAAGAAACTTTCCCATAAAGTCATCCCATAAAAGATCTTATTTATTTTTCATTCCTTAAAAAAGTTGGGATTTCAAAAGATACATATTTGAGGCAGAGAGTTTTGGCTTATGGCTAAAGTTGCATTTGATGGCACTTGGCTTCCAACTTGCTTCTTAACAAATCAGATTCTAAAAATGTTTAATTTTTGTGGTTGGAATCTGTATATGAAAATGTAATTGGTAACTGAGTCTGACCTATAATGTAATGTATTGCTATCAGAACTAGATTATCTTTGTTCTTTTATTTTAAAATAATAATTGCACCTGACACACGAACACAGACCACCCAAAACCAAAATTAAATGTTTGGTGAGACAAATATAGGATTAGATGACTACATGAACAGCAAACAGGGCACAAACTGGATTCGTATTTCACATAGCCATTTAGATTACCAAGGAGACTATGTGTAAACAGGCATCATTATCGGACTCCAAACACTAAAACAGCTTCTAGCAAAATATATCAAAGCTTGCAGAGCCAAAAGTAGAAAACATCTCCCTCACCCCCACCCACACCCCAACATCACACACACACACACACACAGATAAGGACAAAAACAGTCTGGTAAGGAGAAAGGAGATTCTCCTGCATTTAAAAACGGCATCTTGCTTGATACTGAAATAGAATTCTGGTCCCCTTTGCAGCTGGATTGTGCTACTGAAGAAAAGGCACTTCCAGCCCTGAATAGTGTATGTTAAAAAAAAAAATCATGATGATTTTGGGAGCTCAACCTCTGCGGGAAGTGTGGCCCCTGGCCACGATGTCAAGGTCTGTCAGCCACAAACGTGGTTCCGAGGAGACTCCTCATAAAGATATAGAATCCCTCCCTCCTCCTACCTCCCAAAAGGCTGAACAGTGTATAGTATGTTACCTTTAAATAAATCAATAAAAATGCTGGGAAAAGAAAATAAAAATATTGTCCTTGTTTGTTTTATTAGCCTATACCTAACTACACCTGGTAATAAAAAAAGAAGCTCAAGTGCTCTATGCATGGCAGGACGTGGTTAAATACCCCACAGTCCCAAACAACAACAAAAGAAAAAAAAAATCACTCAAACATTTGTAAGTTTTCTTTAATGTTTTACATGTGTGAGTCAGCTATCCTTACTCTAATAACAACCAAATGCTTTAAGATTTTTCCTAAGTTTTCAGGTCCACCTAGCTTACACAGTGGATAAAGAAGGATGAATTGAAAACAAGGATGGCTTGTGAAACAATGAAAGAATTTTGGAGGAAAGCCAGGAGGCTGCAAACTCTGATTTCAAGAGGAGAGAGTAGGCCAATGAATTTGATTTGAAAATTAGAAAGAGAAAAGTATATAGTTATGCAAGCTGGGTCCAGGGCCCAAGCAAGGTTTTGGACACTATCCAAATTGATCAGCATTAATGCTGCAAAATTCCAATAATTTGGATGTTGTTAATTCAGGATTTATGATTATTCAGCAAAAATAAAATTTACCTTTTCCTTATCAGTGAAGGCTCTAGCTGATCCAAACTTCGTTTAAATAAAAATATCTGTAGGAAACCAGGAAATACTTACAATACGTGGTACATTAGAAGTAACCCATTTAAGGAGCGCCTAGGTGGCTCAGTTGTTAAGCGTCTGCCTTCGGCTCAGGTCATGATCCCAGGGTCTTGGGATTGAGCCTTGCATCGAGCCCCGCATCGGGCTCCCCGCTCAGTGGGAAGCCTTCTTCTCCTTCTCCCACTCCCCCTGCTTGTGTTCCCTCTCTCTCTCTGTCTCTCTCTCTCTGTCAATAAATAAATAAAATCTTAAAAAAAAAAGTAACCCATTTAATGCAAACAAATGCCATGTTGATTAAGAATTCTTATATATTTCACTCGACAGGACTTTTGCAACTTAAGCAAAGCAGTTAAGAAAAAAAGGGGAGTATTTTGTAAGGATACTGGAAAGAAATGGGCAGGTCTGAATTCCACCAGAACTGGGACATGAAGCAACTAAACTCTGCCTCCTCCCAGCACTCATTTCCTCTTACCTCTGACTGGCTTTATTTGCTGGGCTACTGCTTGCCACCAATTTACATCTTTCCAACTCTAAAACCCAAAACCTCTTTTTCTCAAGATCCCCAAATGGAAACATCCTAGGTGTGACTGTTATTGGCCAGGAGTGGATAGCATCCCAACCTCTAGAGCAAACAGTCTGACAAACCATAGGGACACTGGGATTGGCCAGGTTTCAGTCACATGACCACAGAGCTTCAAGGTGCAGATTTTGACAGCCCACACATTTGAAGAAATGAAGAATAGTGTACCAAGGGAAGGGCAGTGCTGGACAGATCAAAAACAAATATGGTTCTTAGTTACATCTATTTAAATGAGACCACTGCATGGAGCACTGGGTGTTATACACAAACAATGAATCATGGAACACTACATCAAAAACTAATGATGTAATGTATGGTGATTAACATAACATAATAATAAAAAATAATAAAAATAAATGAGATCACTGACTTAAACATTTACCTTTTTTCAAAACACATATCATCTAATCTTATATTTTTCGCTAATTCTAATTAGCCTTCAGCTAATTTGTTCAAATCAGAGACATCTCAAGATGTTTTTCTTTTATGTATTTTTTATAAGGGAAAGATTGTATTTGTTTTGTTTTGTTTTGTTTTGTTTTAAAGCCAAGAGAAGGGCTCTGAATGTAGCCAGGATCACTATAATTCTGCAAACTTTATGGAATAATAATTGAGATGAATGCAAGTTTTCACTAAATCAAAAGGTAATCCTGCTAAATATTAAACTATACCATAACGACATCAAAAGTATTTCTTTACCTCAAAAGCATGTACCAGTATTTTCAAGTATATCAACATGTAGACAAAATCTGCAACTCAAATGCCATTCATTTTTTAAATGTAGAATAAAAAAGAAAGAAAAAGAAAAAAACCTGCTTTATGTCTTTTACTACGTCTTGTATACATTCACAATGAGACAAAAGAAAACTCTGTAACATGCATTTCTCTTTCACTGATTAGAATAAAACACAAAATGCCCTTGCAAGTGAATAATCTACTGAAAATACCTTTACAAACACCATGTATTAGTTCAAATGGAATAATCATGATCAAACTAATGAGATCAAAGGAACTGATCTCGTTCCTAAGTGGCTAATAATGAATATTTCCATGTGGCTGCTGCACGGTATCAGCTAAGGGCAACAATTCTACACCCAAAGACAACAGCCATATGTCAACCATATATGCATGTGGCATGTATTATCTTACACATTTTTATTATCCTCCACAAAAGAGCCTATGTTCATTTTTTAATATAGGCAATTGCATCCTCTAGAGATGAGCACAGCAAATGAAGAATCAAAACATCCCATGTTCCTCATTACAACTGTAAATTGAACATATGCCTTCATACAACTTAGGCAGTGACCCTAGCTGTAGAATAACCAACTACAGTGAGGTCTTAACCCTCCTGACGTTTGTTTTTAATTACCTTACACACATTGTAAATGACTAAATAATCTTACAATTTTCTAAATTAGTTATCATTTCTGTGCTCAATTTAAGCTGCTGACAATGCAAATATTCCCAGGTCTTTCAAGGAGCAGTAAATTAAAATCAGTGTTTCATAGGTATTATAAAAAAAAAAAAAAGACTGCTTTTTATGGTTTTCAGGTTAGAGGTCGCTTATCAATTCAATTCAACAACAAAAAAAAATATTTTAACATCTGGTATTTAACCACCAGACTTTTCTATACCCATTTTTTTTCAGTGACATGATCAATACGTTCAGACATTAATAGTATTTAAGCCAATATCTGTAAAACCAATATAAGAAAAAATCTGGGTTTTGGGGAGCTTTCCAACTGACAAAAGAAAAACCCTGAAAAATGACATTGCGAATAAGTTACAAACAATATCTTGTTTTCCTGATAAACTGATATTAAGTGTAAAATGCATTTTATGATGCAAGCTTACCCTCATGCAGGAAACAAATGAAATTTAATAGTATTTTTAATAGTATTTTTAAAGTCAGATCAGACAATTTTCCTTTTCATCTTACCCTGGGAAAGTTCTGCATTCCGTCCTCTAAAATCTCCTAAGAAATAAGCAAATAACCACATATCAACTGCAACATCCCCATTCTTAACTCCAGGTGATATTAAATAGCTATATGAAATCTATTTTCTTATTAAACTCACAAGAAAAGAGACTTTATTTAGACCCATACCCGCCTTCAGCTGCTTCAAACAAGTAAAGACACCATAGTAATGTTAGTAGAGATTGTTGGAGGCCTCTAATATTGGGTGCCTGGAATTGCTATTTTCACCCTTCTGGTTTTATTTATTTTTTTCATTTCTATTTCTCTCTATGGTTAGAAATATTTGCAGATGTAATTAGTTAAGGCCAATTCAAACTAGAGTGGACCCCTAATCTAGCATGACTTGTGTCCTGATAAAAATCAGAAACTTGGACACAGACATGCACACAGGGAGAACACCACATGAACACAAAGACAGAGATTGCGGTGAGGATTCTACAAGCCAAGCAACACCAATGATCACCAGCAAACCACCAAAAGCTCTTCACTCACAGCCCTCAGAAGGAACCAACCCTGCCAGTACCTTCATTTCAGACTTCTAGCCTTCTGTACAGTGAGACTATGAAATTGTTAAATCCACCCAGTTTGTGATACTTTATTATGATAGCCCTGGGAAACTAGTAAAGAGCCTGTAATGTAAGACCCACAGAACTCACAGTTAGGAGGATGTCTGACACATCTGGAATCATAATGCTTTCATGTGAATACACAGAATTGTTTGACACCAACCTTCATATCAAACAACCTTAACCAACGCCTAAGCCATGTCACTGCAAAGTCTAATGTACGGTTTTGCTCAATAAATCTTTACTTAACCCATAGATTTTTGGAGTATCCCCACAATGTCATACTTTCCCCCTAAATTTTGTAGTTTGCTCAATGGCCCCAAATATGATAGATTCCAAAAACGACACTTGACCAAAGTCTCAAAATGCTAGTTAGATGAAACTGATGTAAGCCAGAAAACTTAGTGAGGAACAGACATACTTTCAGGAGTTCTGTTATTTTTAAATCTTGACCTTCCTTGTTTACTAAAGGAACAACAAAAAACAATCAAGTTAGGACATACAAATACAAATCTACATATGGTAGCCCCCATTAATTCCTGATAATTTATGACAATTTTAGGAATTAACATCTCAATTATTTTATGTGAAATATTTATAATTAGACTATAAAAGAGACAGAACTACAAAATAATGGAATTGGCTAATATATTAAAATTTATACATCTAATGAATATTGCCCACTTCGGAGAACATTAGACCATATTTATATTAATAATATTCTTCATCTTAGAAACCAAATGTTCTCAGTTCCTACCTCCTTTCAAGGGCATGATTTGATGCAAGTCACTTTCTATTCCACCCCATCCATAGCAGGTTACACCAGAGATAGGTACCTGTGCTCACACAAATTTACAATCCTAGCTTCCATCTTTGCAGTCTTAATTTTCCCAGTAGAATTACACAATTAGCTTTTGAGTCCAAATATATCACTGAATTGGTTCCTATGATCCTACAGTGGTGCAACCATAAAATGGGTAGCTAATAAGCGTTCCCCCTTCTCCAAAAACCTTAGTAAATCCATCCGGAACCAACAATGTATAAAACAAGGAAATGTTTGTGTTATGTACTCAAAACTACAAGGATCTTCTGTAAATATAGTCACATTTGCCAAACCGTTTCTCCTAATTTGTTTATTCCCCCTCCTTTGATTATTTACCATCTGAATTTCCATCTTCTTATGTACATCTAGTAATCAAATAAGCAAGAAGCCAACATCAAAACAGACATCTGCTATGGAGAAAAATGACTCCAGGATAACCCAATGCTAAGTCAGTGCTGCACAAAACCACAGGAGCACTCAACATTCACAACATCACAGTTTGGTTCCGGGATACAACGTAGCCCCATCACGGGAAACCTTGTTCAAGATTTGTCTCCTGTATCAAATGCAGTATATTAGCTGAAAGGTTGAGCTCTCTCATTCTGCTTTCAGACCCTAACTTTATAATTGATAAGACTGAAGTTCAGTTTCTTTACCAGAGCTCAGTGTGAGGTAACAAATGCAGGTCTCCTGATTCCAAAATCACTTTTCCCTCCATTATATGGACACTTTGCCAAGAAAGAAAGAAAGAAATGAGGACCACACTATTTACAGCCCAATGTTTTGTTTTGTTTCAATGTACTTTGAAGGATAATGAAGGTGTTTCCTTTAGTGACACATCTCTCTTAATGGATGTTTTTTTTGAGAGGAATAGCATACACTTCTGAATCAGAGAGAGATCATTTTTTTTAATTGATATTTATTTATTTTGACACAGAGAGAATGGGCACAAGCAGGGGAGTGGGAGATGGAGAAGCAGTCTCCCCACTGAGCAGGGAGCCCGATACGGGACTCGATCCCAGGACCCTGGGATCATGACCTGAGCTGAAGGCAGATGCTTAACCGACTGAGCCACCCAGGCGCCCCGAGAGAGATCATTTGTAATCCTAGCTCTTCCACTCTCTGGCAGTGTAAACCTACAAAAGTTATCCCATTTAAGATAAAAATGAATGAACAAAAAACTTGAATAATAATTCCTAACATTTGGAACACTGGTAAGGATTGAATATTCACATTTGTTAACTGTTTTGTATAATGACTGGCAAGCAATAAGTGCTCAATACATGTTGACTTTCTGCCCTCTCACTGGTCAATTGTTAATATTATAAAACATTTCCTAATGTGCTAAAATAATGACTGGGTCACTTTCAAAATCTCCACACTTACTCAAGAAGATTACATCATTACAAAATTTCAGGTTTAATTCATGTATTATTTCATTCTTCTCCAGAAAATCTTTTTCTGACCATTGACTAGATCATCAGTGTATATTAAAATCATGCTTCTCTCAGCACTGTTGATTCCTGGGCTCTGGGCCAGCTCATGAGGAGGTACTTTGGTTATGAAGTATAATTTTCTCACCTGAAAAAAATGGGCTTTCTGAGGCATCAGAATGAAGGAGGCACAGATAATAAAAAAGAACATAAGCATGGACATAGCTTTCTTACTTCGGATATGGAGATGCCAACGTCTATGGAAAGTTTGGTTTGAGAACCAAGAGGGATTGATGTTTTAAAATATTCACTTGGAAGAATAAACACCATGAGCACAAGGGTTTCCAGTAAAATTATAGATGCTTTAGTATAGCACTGTTTTAACAATATTTCAGCTTTTCTTCCACAACTAATACAAAGCCTCACTTTCCTAGAAAGTGAATGTGATAACTATCCAGCCCACAGTGAATAGGGGGTACAAAAAAACACACAAAATATTTTTCATATCTCCACTGTGTAGCCACCTGCTTTCTGTTACATGTTTAATCCTTTTGCAAATAAATTGGGAAATGAGGGAAACTATGCCTATCTATCCTCTTTGTTTCCAAGTAAATTGGTTAGCTTTTAGAATCCTGCATACTTAATGGGTGGTACACCTGCCCAGATCCCCTTTTCAGGACCTAGGCACTCATTCCCTAGGTGCTAAAGGCAAGTTGCCTGCTTTCTCTGGTCCCTGCTGTGGCAGCCAACATCCAAAGACAGCTCAATATCAGGTATAAAAGCCTGTCCTCTTGCTCAGTTGGGAATAAGGGTCATCCCTTATTTGACGGGTCGTCCCTGTGGGATCAGCTGAGACATCTGTTGTGACTTCATCTCAGATCAACTTTTCTTCCCTTTGCCTAGAGCTGTTTACTTCACCTCTCACAGGTGTTCAGTCTAAGAGCTCTCCCCCATAAACTTCCTACATGCAAATCTCCATCACAGAGTCTGTTTCCTTTGGAACTAGTTCTAAGACTTCCTGTTAAGTATAGTTTGTTTGTTTTTGAGGTAGGGACTATTTGATAAAACTGTAGCAAAACAACTAGCCCTTCTTCTGAATGATGGCTGCCTCCGTTTTTAACTTAAGTAACATGTGAGTTTAATAAGTCCACTAGAGAAACCTAAGGACACACACACACAACACTTCCTAGGAACAAATTGATGAAGAAAGTAGCAATTTTTAGGACTAGCTTGGACAGAGCCAACAGCATAAGTGATTAAGAATGGGTTTGCCAATATAGTTCCAGGATATGAACTAGAGGCCCATGGGCACTGAGCTAACTGCCAAAATCATGCAGAGGCAAAATGGCAATTGTCTAAAAATCCTTCCTTTTTTATTTTATGAAAGAACCAGCAGAGAGAATCTATGATAGATGCAGTTCCGTTGTGGAAAACCTAAAGGTTAGAAAAGTATACTCAGACATTTTTAAAGGAATATTCCTAAATGTTTCCTTACAGGAAAAAAAAAAAGTCAGTATAAAATGAGAGATGTGTAAGTATATGAACTTCACTATAAGAAAGTTCATTTCAGTTTACCATGAGTCCAGAAAGCAAAGGATACTATTTTCAAAACTAAGAAAAGTTCCAGATCAGCCCCTCCAAACAGTTTCTAAGTATTTGTATTTTTGTAAAGAAAATCACTGATAACAATTTGCTATTATTTTTTCCCCAATGTGCTATGTTGAAATTCCATTACAGAGAGACTCAAACATCATTATCCAGGACAATTCCCTATTATTATGTTGGAAATGGAACTTAATTTTAGGTTTTCAATTCCAAGTCCTAAGTGGGAACTAAATGTCACAGAACAAAATGTCACGCAATGAGATTGGATACTCAAATATGTGACAGTAACCAGATGTTTCCCTAACAATTACCACATAGCAAAAGCCAGTCAAAGAAATGAGGTACAATGCTTCTCCACATTGTTATGTGGCATGCTAGTATTTGCCAGTTTATATTCTGATGAGCACACCCTGGATGCCTCTGAAGAAATACAGAATATAAAATATGGTTATTTCTGTGAAAGACTTTTTTAAAGAAATTACTCAAAGAAGTCTCAAACAGGGCAAATCATAGTATCGACAATAAAATCCAGGTTCTCATTAAAATATGAAGCAAACAGAAATAGGTTCCTAATCATTCAACTAAAATCCTTCTCACCATCATCCCTGCCCTAACGCTCTCCCATTAACTACTTTGCCATTTGTGAGGCATGAGAAAAGCAAAAAGAAATGGGATTTAGGAGACAGATGTTCAGCTCAGAGATGAAGAAGCAAAATTAGAGCGGACCGAAGAACATGCTGCCCTCCACCTTGGATACTATTTATGTCCAGATCCTGAGTCTCAGTCCTTGGACTGGCCTCAACATTAACATAAAATTGGAAGTTTCAGGGAGCAAGTGATTTGTTTTAGGACTGATATCCCTCTAGCCTCTTGATATACAGTTTCAATGCTGTGGGAAAGTGGTGGCCAGTAGTGAAACCAAAGATGAAAAGCAGAAACATTCTTTAAGTCCAATGGAGATAGATACTCAAACCTCCATGAGACAAGGGTAAATATTAGTTTAAGGGACTTATTAGTTTAATGGATTCGAGAAAATATTTCAATAACCCAAGTCAGAAATAGGATATAGGGAATACAAAGCATTTGATGTAAAAACAAACTCAGATTAAAACAAATCTTAGAGATAGTCATATGGTATAACAATTTTACCTGAGAAAACATAAAATATATTTAATTCACCTTATATGTGCAATGTTTCTTTTCTGGAGGCTCTCAAGGATTATGTAAACTAGTATATTTGTATTAATATGTATGAGTTTAACATAGGACAGGATAACCATTTTGGAAGTGTTTAAGTTCTAAAATGTATCCTTAAAAACTTTTCAAAAACCTCACTCTTCATTATATCTAAGATATTCCTGGGCAGCTAAAACACAATATAGTATATATTGGGTGGTTTTTTTTTTTTAATTCTGAGTTTGTTAGCAAACCTTAAAATATAAAAGTATATAGTGTCCCTCTTTGTCTACTTTCACAAAAATAATCTTTGATGAAATTTGCATTTGTCTTCAGCAGTCTTGGTATGCAAAATGCAAGAAACAGGTGACTCCATCAATTTGGAGAGAAAAAGGCCAAGATTTTTCTATGATTTCACACAAATATTAACTTGGTACATTTGTTTTAACTGCTGAATGGCATTCCATTTTATGAAAATAACATTATTCATTTATTCATCTATCCTCAAACCGATGCACATATAAGGTTGTTTCTAAATTTTTATAACCACTGATGCAGTGAAACATCTCATACACATCCCTTGCTGTCCAAGGTCAAAAGGACTCTTCAGCGTGTAATTAGAGATGGACTCTAGGGTTTTATCACCTTTGAACTTTCCCACATATTGTCAAGTTGCTCTCCAAAAGAAAAACTTCATTTTAACATGGTTCGTGTTTTCATGTCATTTTCAAGAGATTCTTCCCCATCTTAATGTTATAAAGCTTTTCTTATAATTCTTTCTAAAGGTTTTGAAGATTTCTTTCATATTTAGATTTTCAATTCATGTGAACTTTTATTTGTTATAGTGTAGGATATGGATAAAATTTTATATGGACAGCAATTGGTATCCCTATTTATTTTCAGGTCCACCCTTGTCATATATACATATATTTTTCATCCAAACCAAAAAGCTTTCGAAATTAAAGGGGGAATTGTTAACTAATAATGCTCAGACAACAAGCATAAGCAAAAACTGTCCCAGGCAAACTGGGACATACAGTTATTTTACTCATAAACCAAATTCAAATATGTGTGTGGGTCTATTTTTTGACTACTTGGTTTCCTCTGTTAAAGCTTATCTATTCCTCCAGCTGTAACATACAATTTTAGTGATGAGGTTATAATGCCAGATAGTTTCAGGCCAGTTTTAACAAAATGTTAAGAAAGACATGATCTTACAGTATAAAACTATTTCATATAAAGTTCAGATGGGGCGGGGGGTGCCTGGGTGGCTCAGTTCGTTAAGCCTCTGCCTTCAGCTCAGGTCATGCTCTTGGGATCCTGAGATCGAGCCCCGAATTGGGCTCCCTGATCAGCGGGGAGTCTACTTCTCACTCTGCCCCTCCCTCTGCTTATGTGTGCTCTTTCTATCTCAAATAAATAAATAAAATCTTAAAAAAAAATAAAGTTCAGACTGGGAATGGTTATTTTCAGCACATAACACTGAGAAAGATTAATATGTAGAATATATCAAGAACCCCTACAAATTTCTATGAAAATAAAGAAACCACTTCATATCCATCAAATTAGGAAAAATTGGAAATTCTGGTAACACTAAGTGTTGGAGAAGATTTGGTGAAATGGATAATCTTACATACTGCTGGTGTCTTGTCAAACAGAGAGGAAAAAAGGAGAACAATCTACTTACCTTCTTCATTGGAAATGTTCCAAAATGTTTCATGGCCCTTTTTATTTTACGTGAGTTTTCAAATCAACTCATCTTGTTCCTCTGAAAACTGGTTTCATCTGAGTGGTTTTTCTGCTCTCAACTGGCCACATCACAGTTTATTGCTGAGGAGAGTACCAGTGAATTTAAATTATTGACAATGTTGCTTTATTGCACCAAGGGATACATGTGCTTTACTACACTAAGGATACAGATATGGCACCATGACAGTCGTGGTGGAAAGATGCTGGGGGGGAACTGTGATGTGAGTGACAGAGTTCAGGTGCCTCAAGCTGTCCTTTAGGATCATGGTGGTCATTATTTTTGAAACCCTTAAACTTGTATTTTGAGATACTTAAGATTTCACACGCAGTTGTAAAAAACAACAGAGCAAGAGCCTGTGACTCTTTGAGCTAATTTCCCCCAATGGTAACATCTTGCAAAACTGTAATACAATATCACAACCAGGATACTGGGATGAAGAGAGTCAACATATAGGACATTCTCATTACCACAAGCCTCCCTTATAATGCCACACCCACTTCCTTCTCACCCCCCTGCCCTTAACATCTGGCAACCATTAATCTGTTTTCTATTTCTGTGGTTTTGTCATTTCAAGAATGTGATATAATGAAATCATATAGCATGTAACCTTTTGGAAGCAAGGAAAAGCAAGGAGGGGGTAGGGAAGGAGAAGAGAAATAGGAAGCATCATTTTGGGATTTTGACTGAACTGTTAAAAATGCATAGCCTAATTAGGGGGATTTTTTTTTCATCAATCGTCTCCTTCTCTTGTTTCAACAGGTTTCTACCTCTTCTCCTGCATTTAGGTTTCCTCCTTTGTAATTGCATCCCTGCCAACTGTTCTGACAAATTTGTGAAGGGAACAGTCTGATATTCTAAACTCATGTAGCAGAGCCCTTCCAGGTGTACTCCTAAATCTAAATGGTGGAATAACAACTATTTCAATGTGCTGGTTACTATTTCTTTCACTCGCCAGCTTGTGATCTAGACTCAGTAACAGAATTTCTTTCTTGCTCAAACTCTCAACATGCCTTTTACTATTTCCTCCACGCTCACTCATCTCCACCACATTGTTCTCACTGCTTCTCAAATACACAGGCATGAGGGTACTTCAGGACCTTTGTGCTTGCTGGTCCTCCTTTGTGGGACTCTTCGTCCAGAGTACCTATACGGCTAACTCGCTCATTTCAATCAGGTCTCTGCTTAAATGTTACTTTTCAGAAAGCCATTCCTAACTATTCTACATAAAATATTTTTGTACATGGATTCACTTTTATGTATGGCACTTAATACAATCTAACATATTGTATATTTGCATGTTTATTCTCCACTGGCATTTAAAGTCCATAAGAAAAAATTCCTTTTGTTCACAGTTATAGCCCCAAAACTTAGACTAGCTCCTGGCATATAGTTGGCAAGCAAACATTCGTTGGGCAAATGAACAAATAAATGATAAAAGGAATTTTCACCCCCTTCGGATGCTTGTATATCCCTAGTGATGGGGCCCAGGGAGATCTTACTCCTGCGTATTTTTAAGGTAGGAATTCAGAGAAAAAGTTTGGGAAAAAATCACAGAATTAACAGCAAAACAAAGAAGAGAACCCAAGCTTCAGGATCCAAAGCTTAAATTCAAGCTCTCCATGAATTCTGACACTTCTCTACTTTTACATTATTATCTAAATGTTATTATCTGAAATTCTTGCATCTGTTCAGCCCACTAGAAATTTCACAGACAGAACTTTTTTAACATAAAATTTATAGCAGGAGTTGGCTTCCTCAAATCAGGTCTAAATTACCCCAAGAACAAGCCTTTCCCCATAGTATTTTGGCATTTCCCCTCCTGGCTCCAGTCAGATCCCAGAAGCCAAAAGGTGTTCCAAAGTGAAAAGTAACAGGAAGGAAAAATTAACCAAACTCTTGAAGCTCCAAAACTAGTGGTTTCAAGTTGCATTTGCATTTTTGGTTGGATCAGTCATGAGAGATGAAGGGGAAGGGTTATTATTCAGTCTGAGCATTCAGGTTTGAGATAATTTTTTTGTTGTTATGTTTACTTGGAGTTTCTTTGTTTAAATCTCCCTGGTGTCTTGCTGACAATTCATTTTTAACAAGGTCCTCCTTCATGTATATTTAGATAATTTTCTTAATGGGAGCCAGAACACATTTAACATAATCAGAATGGACCTAATTAAATGGAGGACTGATGTCGATCTTTCCAAAATACATAGAAAAGTTGTAAGATTTCTTTTTAATTGAGCATGAAATATGCAACAGATTTGTTGTCACCTATGTAGAATTACAGATTCAATAAGTATATGTGATAGTGTATACATACATATACAACAGTTTTCAAAGATACAGGAAAATAAAAAATAAACACTTTTAGAAAATATTTTACGTGTAGTTGTTACGCATGTCAGCCTAAAACCAAACTTACCAAGTTTGAGAAAGAACTACCTTCCATTCCTTCCGGTAGTATAAAAGTACATTCACTATACAATGATGAAAATCATTATCATGTCTTGCCTCATCTCATTATTGAACCCCTCCATACCCAAGGTAAAGTAACAACAAATTTTTTCATAAACTATTTCACAGGTTTATTAAAGAACTGGCCTGAACAATCTCAATGTAGTTGAGACAATACGGGTATTGGATCTGACATAACCTGCATTCAAATTTTGGCTTAGTCATTTAGCTGAATTTAAAGGAGGTTTTCTCATGATAAAATAGGGATTGTAATTCTTCCCTGGAAGGTTATTATAAAGATCTGAAACAATGCACACAAAGCTCCTAGCACAGCTTCTGGCTTCCAGAAAATGCTCAAGAAATGCAAAACTAACTGACTTGACCCCTAAATTTTTCAAGCCTGGCTTCAAAGTAATGACAAAAATTCATTTAAAAAAATGAAATTCACAATTCCATGACTGATCACTCTCATTTTTCTGAGGTTTTCCCTCTCACCTCTTTTCATATGGCTATTTCTTCTCCTGTGTTGGAATTACAGCTAAATATAATTTTATAGTTTTTTTTTAAAGCCTATGATTTAAGAAGTAGGAGAAGAAGAAACGAAGAAACACAGGAAAAGAATATCCCTTTGGGGGAATTACTGTTGTTTGATGGTCTCAAAGTCTGGTTGGACAAGTATCTTCACATTTATATTCACACTCAGTTGGAATTTTCTTTTTCTTTCTAAGCAAATGACCACTGCGATCTAATACCACGGTCCTCAACCTGGGATAGTACAGAGGAAAATCATATGTATGCATCAACTGTGAAAAAGTTTGTGAATTCTTCATCTCTTTATGTTGCATTAACAATCACTGGATTAATTCATAGGATCTCAAAAGTGGAATGTACAAAATCATCTGTGTGATGCGTGAAAAACTGTTAAGATATTTTAAGTGAAAAAGTGAACAAAAACTAAACTTTCATAAAATCCAACAAATGCACGGACACTGTTGACCTTGGAGTCCTTTTCTCTGATGGCTGTGATCACTCACTAGGTGAGATGCCTTGAGCGAAGAGCAAGGCAGACAGTGAGACCCTCCAGACTTGTTTGCTTTCAGCATGTTAGCATATAGTGGACTTCACATGTGGCCAACTAAGCAGATTCATTAGGTTATATTAGCCAGTTGTAATTCAACTAGCCCTAACAAGATGAGCTGGACAATGGACTTTAAAAGATTTCCATAAATATTCAGAATAAAGATAACCTTACTCATAGAAGCACAAGCAAACAATAATAGAAGTACTTCTATTCCTAGACCAAGCTTTAGCTTTATCACAAGGTTCAAAACAGTAACTGTGCAACCCAACCTGACACGGAAAGATGGCATACAGTTGTTGAAAATAAAAAGTCCATTTCTCCAAAGTAAAATATAAAGTCTATTTTTCCAAAGTAATATTTCATCAATGAGTTTGAAAATAAAGCTTTGTTAAAAAGTACACTCATTGAGTGGTGAGAGTAATTTGGAAACAGAGGCTTGGACATGTTTCTATCGTTACATGATTTTATATTGAAAATTAGGTACATTTATTACTTCAAAACTCAAGTATTTTTGCCTGTGCACACACATGTGCACATATGCACAGACACACAGGCACTGTGAACCATTCTTCCTAATTCCATTTTCATAGCTTTGCCCCTAAAACAATCCGCTTCCTTATAGTTGGCTAAAAATTTGAAAATACAGAGCAAAGTGTTCTTCCTTCCTTTAACCTCATTATAGGGCTTTAAGGGTTTTATAATAAAGTGAATTTTAGTCAAAATATACAATTCCATAAAAAGAGTGTAATTGTACATATTCTAGGTGCTTTACTAAAGGCTGTGAGGTTGTAAAAAGTTAAGGACTTAAAATCTCTGAGATGGTAGCAATATAAAGGGAATCATGGACAAGTAGATAAATAATCTTGTACAAAATATAATGTGATAATATAGTAATATATTACAGAAAGACTGAGTAAATTCTGGATTGTGGAGAAAAGGTATTCAAATTTGGCTATTCGAAACAGGGTAAGATTTAAACAGGTGATATTAGGTAAAGAGAAAGAGGAGAGCAGAAAGCCAAATAAATAGTACCATCAAAGGGAGAAGAAGGATACTAAGGGAAGAGGGTGCTGGGATAATCAATGCCTGGTTTTTCATTAATAGTTTTATCACATATGGATGTACTCCTAAGCAACTTACTGTTTAGTTTAACTTATTTTTGAACCTTATATGAAAGAAACCAAACTGTATGTATTTTGTAAATTTTTCCCAAATGTGGGTTTGAGACTCATCCATATTGAAAAATTGGCTACAGTTAATTCATATTTATTTTTGTAATTTTATTTTATTTTTTAAAGATTTTATTTATTTATTTGACAGAGAGAGAGAGAGACAGCGAGAGAGGGAACACAAGCAGGGGGAGTGGGAGAGGGAGAAGCAGGCTCTGCACTGAGCAGGGAGCCTAATGCAGGACTTGATCCCAGGACCCTGGGATCATGACCTGAACCAAAGGCAGATGCTTAACCATCTGAGCCACCCAGGCGCCCCTATTTTTGTAGTTTTATAAAGATACCAGTAATTAATTATTCTAGTATTAAAGAATCTAGGTTTTGTTTGCTTATTTTGTTTTGTAGTTTTTGCTGCTATAACACATTGTCTAGTATACACACCTACCTAAGAGCAGGATTGATGGTATGTGTGCATTTATTACCTTACCAGGTAATATGAAATGGTTGTTCACAGTAACGGTAATCGTTACACTTGCATGATGTTCCCATTCCAACACATCCTCACCAACACATTGTATATTTAGAACTTTAAAAAAATTTTTTAGTGACCTGGTAGTGTGAAATGGTAACACTGTTACCATTAATACTCATGAAAGTAAAAGTTAGTTAATAAAGATGAGTATTTCATAGGTTTGTAGGTCATTCTTGGCATAAGGTATGTCTTCAGTAACTGTTTCTTAAATAAATGAATAAAGAATAATCAAATAGCATTATGTGAATTCTATCAAATCATGAATAGTATTACAACAAGATCGTACTATTTTTCTGAAGGTACCAAGAATTTTGAAAACCAAACCCATGTTATTTGGAAAGTGTTGCTATATATCTTTTAGGGTTGTGCTGATTCTTTAGAAACAAAGTAGAATGGTATGCTTCTTATTTAACTCCAATTTTTTTTATCATTTGAGCTGAATCTATAAGAATATTTGCTTCTAATTAGAGTAATGCTCCCATAACATTAGCTTGCTCTTAAATTTCTCGAATTGTTTGATAGGCAATTTAAAATTAGATTTACTAATCATTATTTAACAGCTCTGTAGTTACAGATCACAGAAATATTTAAAAATCATGACCACAGATCAGTTGTAATTGTCTGCTCTACATCCACTATAGAAGGACCCCTAATGTTTTGTTAAATTAAACATAGGTTCCAGCCATGGTGAACTTATTTCAGGTTTATGAATGTGCCATGACCTTTGTGCCTCCAGGTCTTTAAATATGCAGTTCTGTTATTAATTCCTCCACCAGTTTCTGGGTCCATGATTTCTTGGACTCTACATATCAAAAAATCATCTTTTCTCATATAGACATTAACCCATTATGGCAGATACTTACAATCATTACCTCCTTCCCCTTTTCACACAATCATATTCCACTTTATCACTCTTCCTCATTATTCTTTGAACAGATAAAAATCATGTAGAAAGCTATTATTTAAAAGTAATATTTTCAAACAAATAATACATTATATGTTAAAAAAATAGTAGGAAGGGAAAAATGAAGGGGGGGAAATCGGAGGGGGAGACAAACCATGAGAGACTATGGACACTGAGAAACAAACTGAGGGTTCTAGAGGGGAGGGGGATGGGGGGATGGGTTAGCCTGGTGATGGGTATTAAAGAGGGCACGTATTGTATGGAGCATAGGGTGTTATACGCAAACAATGAATCATGGAACACTACATCAAAAACTAATGATGCAATGTATGGTGATTAACATAACATAATAAAATTTAAAAATAAAATAAAAAATAAAAAAACAAAAAAATCTGCAGATTAAAAAAAAGTAATATTTTCAGATAATCTTTTTATGTTTTAACAATATCCACAGAGTCAAGAAGCCAATGGATATTTTTCTTATTAAAGACATATGTTAAAATAAAATCAATGGTGTAGTCAACAGACTCTTTTGTTTGTTCTTTACACCTTTAACATTTGTGAACAGTTATATTTTTGCCAGTATAAATTTTCTATGTATTTTTAGGATGACTATTTTCATAAATATATATTAACTATTTGAGATAATCCCATTTGGGTTTTTCCACTTAATAGTTTGAATAAAGAAGAAAATGTTTAATTCACCATTCCAATAAGGATAGTAAAAAATAAATAATTTCCAGGAAAGAAATAAAAGAATCAAGTCAATAGAATTATGCAGACACAAAATTAAGTATTTTTACTTACCCAAGTATGATCACATCAGGAAGTTTCCTGAAACCAAAGCAACTTTCTTGGTGAGCCCTTCCCCTCCATAAAATGCAGAATATAAGATTATTTCTTAGAACTTCCCATTTTGTTTTGGTTTTCTATTTGCTTCCCCTTGAAAGAGTGCACCATTTCCCAGGTTTTAGACATTTTTATTCATCTATGTCTGTAGAGTTTAATAATAGAAACATACTATTTTAGAAGGGTATGTATATAGTATTTTCAACTTTATGCTCTACACATTTTTCTAGACATAAAAGATCAGTTCTGCACACGAGAGGCAGAAATGTTTCAAATTCTATCCTCCTACTCCCAACATTCAAATTCTTCCCCTAGGCTATAAGGAAGGCTGGCAAAGCTCCGGGTACTTCATCGCCTGCTTCCTTTTGCAGGGAATGTTTCCCGTTACTTTGAGGAATTATTGGGTTTGCCTTCTCTAAGACACTAGTCATTCTATACAAGGAGTTGAACTAGCATTTCAGTTCTGTTGCAAGAACATCAAGCTTTACCCTCACCCTCCAGAGTTCCTTCCCTAATGAATAACTTAGGTATTTTAAAAACACAGTATGTTATCCCATGAGTAAAGGGATATTATAAGGAAATAGAGACTAGAGATCTAGCTCTCCCTTGCCTGGAGGACTTAATGTGATGTGCTGATGTGTTGCATTGAAGGTTCTTCAAACTGGCCATCCTTATATCCTCTTCCCAAAATACTAACCCATTTGATATCTTCCTTATGTTTAATTTTGTGAAACAGTTCTTTTTAAGTCTGATTCTAGTCATTTTTTCAAATTTTTGAATGTTTTGTATTTCACTCCAAATTACTGAAAACTACCAATTAAAGCTAGATATGGAATTAGTTATTGATTTTATTTAATATTTGATAATATGAGTATAGATACTGAAGAAGAAACAATATTCTTTGTACTTTCTCATATTATGTCAATACATCTTGTTAAAGAAAGTGTTTTGTTACTTCACCCTGTGATCTTCCTTTGTGTGTCAATTAAAGCAATTTACACACACACACCTGCATAAGGAAGCAAATCCTATGAGTTGGACCAAATCTAATCTTCTGCATGTTCTATAATAATTCCCACTGAAGTAATTTAATTAATTTTAAATATTTCTTGGATTTTTAAGGTTTTACTTTATAATGCTGGTGTTTTTTCCAAATTCTGTAAAGAATTTTACTAATTTTATTATTTCAACTTACCAAGTAACTTTGATAGTTAGCATATAACTTTGTGTTTTTATGTTTGTACTGGACATTCTTACCATAGATGAGTAGTCTATAAAATGAATTCAGAAATCCAGCTATAAGCCATCCCATCATAACTTGGGCCTGTGAATCCCAGGGGAAAACATAATTCAGCTGCATCTCAATAGCTTGTAGAATAATTAGGACCCATAGGTTTGGAATATCATCTAATCAATTCCATTCACTATTTAGAATTCAAAAATGTTATTTTTCTTGTAACCTCTCTCACACTGTGATATGAGGTGAATACAAGACAGTCCACCTTTGACCAAAATTAAGACAACCCACTATTTGGGGGCAAGTGTCAGGTGAGCACCTACTGTGGATGTGACGGTATTTTTGTCTTATGATTAACCGCTTCTCTTTTAAGAGGTTCTCCAACCATTTCTATTTAGGAATATGCTTAGATAACCCATTTCTATTTCCCAAAATTGATTTAAGGGGCACAAAGAGTGGTAGGACTGAGAGCAGCAAATGGAGAACCTGCCATCTCATCCCAGTCACTAGTTTCTGTTTGGTTTTGCTTTTTAGACATTTGTTCCTAGCAAGGGTAATGCTGTGAAGGAAGTATATGACAATTTTCTATTTTAATGGAACTAGTGGTCTTGCTGGGAACAAAAGAAATGGAGACAAGATTTATACATGTGAAACAGAATTTTAAAAGTGAATCGGGTTCTCACCCCAATGTTGGTACCCCAACTAGAATACATGTGGCATGGTAACAAGGACCTTGGCTGTCTTACTCAGCTCTATCCTCAAGGCCTGAGACAGTGCCTGGTACACAGTAACAACCAACTCTGTGATCTGGACTGTCACTGACCATCACCTTGACTGTGAAGATGGCAGCATGTGGGGGGCGGGGGGAAGAGTTCATTTGACCTAGAGTGCTTACAGAGGCTCCTTGGAGCAAGCAGGATCTGAAGAATCAAGTGCGTCTTTGATTCTTACAGAGCCGTTAACTGGGAACTAATGAACATCTGTAGCAACTGATAAGGAACTCTCCTGAACCACACTCCCCTGACTTCCAAATCCTACACCACATTTGAAAACCATTTCTTCTTCTACCAGCACGACTACTATTTAGTGCTACCACTAAGAGTTAGGTAACTTTTAACATGTTTATTTTTGAAATATTTCCTCTCATGAGCTTTCTGTACACAAAAAATTCTATTATTTCCATTGAATATTTTTGAATTCCATCATCACCAGGTGTGATAAGGTGCTGAGAGTATAAATATGAATGAGAAATGGTTCGTTCCTCAAGGACCTCAAAATCCACTATGTTTAAAATATAATTCCCATACTGAATAATAAATGCTATAGTAGGAAGCAGAGAAGCCAGATATTATTGGGAACCAACTGTGTTCCAACCTTAGGATCAAGCAATATTCTATGACTTTACATGATCTTGCAAGTTAGGTCCTATAATATCTAATGTTAAATCTGAGGATTCTGTGTTCACAGAGACAGAATATCTTCCCAAAACAAGAACTGTACTCCTGAGATCCATACTTCATCGTGCTGACTACTCTGTGCTACAAGTTGTAGCTCACTCCTCAACTCCCATTATACTCCATCATACTGATTACCCCATAGTGGGTTGCCTCTTCCATTTGTCTCTTTGCTACCCCTCCTTCTCTGATCCCCTGGTGTGTCCTCTGGCATGAGGTAAAAGAAATACATAATTATCTAATCTTAGATAAGATAAGCTTAGGTAAGATGTTTTTAGAGTCCTAAAATTTCTTCTCATTATCAATGAAACCATATAATTTGATACAGTGACCTCATATTCTGTGTTTTAAGAAATGCAAAACTGCTGTTGGGTTATGGGAAATCTAAGGCACCACTCAAGCTGATTCAAATACTGTTTTACTGCAGATGCAATGAACTCAACAGGAATATGTTCCCATAACTATTACAAGGCTTCGGGGAGTTTAGATGCATCCCCTTTGGCCACACAGAGCCTTCAGTCTAAAGAAATAATATCAAAGTGATATTTTCCCTTAAATCTGCTAGATGGTTCAAATACTTAAATTCATCTGTAAAAACCTATAAGGACTTACATATATTTCTATTGTTTTCATCTGAATGGAGATCACCAGATTGCAGGTTTTAAAAAATGCGCTCTGCTAACTAGACCCCCAAACTTAAATTGTGAGCTCAAAACAAGCTTGTAAAAACTAATAGATGCCTTTTATGTGTCCTAAGTCTTGCCTCTGATTTTATAAAATTCGTTTTCCAATGGCATCATTCATATAAAAGAAATATGTTTAAGTTTTTCCCTCTTTTCCACATTTGTGGTAACGATTCACTCCTAGTTATTAATATCATAATACAGAAAGTGTACTTCTCTGAACAATGGTGTGGCCACTGTGGCTGGAAAAACATGAGAATTTGCTTACAAAGAATTAGCCACCAAAGCAAATAAACTGGTTTTGAACTATACAAGCTACCCACAAAATATTTCTGGGCTTTTTTACCCTGTTTTTCCTTTGTGTAAATGGAACTCAAGGACATGAATACCAATGCTGCCATAAAGTCCACTTTACTGAATCCTCACTTTCTCTTGTTTCTGAAACGATGTTACCCCTGCAGAGGGTAACAAGGATCTGATACAAGCCTTTATGGTCCATCTCACTTTCTTCCAGCTCAAGTACATTTTAAAGTTACTTTGACAGAACAGAACAGCAGGAGCTAACATATCCTTTTACCTTTCTGGCAACATTTCATATTTTAAATGTTTTAGATATTTAATTTGGTATTCTTATCTGAAACAGAGAAGTAGGAAATAAAATTGTGCATAACATTCAGTCATAGAACAGTGATAGTTTTAGGCCATGTGATGACAACTGTCTTTTATACAGATTCTCTCTCAGACAGCAGAATGAAAAGGTAATCTTACTTGTATTTAGAGAACTGAGTACTTTATTGTCTCTGTATTTGAAGATTTTGTTTCTTCTGGACTGACAAGTTCTTAGAAATAATCCCATACAATTTGCTTCACTTTGCTTCCTACACAATTATTTAAGTATCTTGGTTCACTGTCTGATACGTACCACCTTCTCAAACATCTTCAGAATATTTGAGACAAATATTTGAACAAATGAACAAATGTATATAGAAAAATAAAAATCATATCCTATGGAATATATAATGGCCCTCTAAAATAACGACTTAACCCACAAATGGGTCGCTTTTAGTGTATCTACCTTTCTACGATACTGGTTACAGAAATACCAGATGTTTTTACTTAGGTCACTGTGGTGGCCTGAAAATAATTATTTCCTTTTTTGAGGGTCTTGCAGACATGTGGCAGAGAAAAAATGTTCAATGCCTTGTAGCTCTGGTGGAGACACACATAATGGTACATCTATCATCAAGTCTGCTAGGAAGAAACACCTTGGCAGCTTACGAACATAACAGTGCCATATTACATAATGTGCCTTATAAAACATAGGCCAAAAAATCCATATTAAGGAAATAGGAATCTACCATGCTTCAAGTCAGTGTTTTGAAGAAAATCTAACACTTAAATTAAAAGTAAATAAAAGCTGAACCATATCCAGACCACATTTATCCTTCACTTGCAAGTTAGTATCTATAAATAGGTTCACCCTGTAAGCAATTCAGAAAGACATTTTTTTTAATGAAATTCACAGTGACACGTTGGGTTCCAAGAGATCTGAAGGTCTTTTCAACTGTCACCTTCAACAGGCTTATTCAGGAAATCTTTTTTTTGTCCCCTCTTTATAACTTATTAAGCATACGTTGTTGGGTGATGAGATGCCATGATGCAGATCACATGCCTTTACTGTCCACAAATTATTTGACCTCAACCAAAGCTATTTCAGATGTATTGTTGAAAACAACAGTTCTTGTCAATCTGTGTTGCATATAACAACTGCTGAGTTGTGAGTACATCATCAGAGATTTGAAATAATACCAAGATTATGATGAACCATGAGAAGTCCAAACCAATGAATAAATTAATTTCTTTGAAGGGCTCTGAAAATCTTGACCAGGCCTTTTTAATGACATCCTATATGTGGAAAAATAAGTTAACTTTACCAAATTAATGAGTGCCCAGTCATTAAACTCCACTGTAGATTTCTGTTCAATTTCAAATTGTTCCCACTAGTATATAGCAATACAACTGATTTTTACATTTTGACCTAGTATCCTCTGACCTTGCTAAACTCAATTTTTAAATCTAATATCTTTTTTGTAGGTTCTGTGTACACTCTTCATAGACAATCATGCCATCTATAAACAGAGTACGTTTTACTCCTTTCTCTCCAATCGGTATGGAATTTATTTATTTACCTATTTACTTCCCTTGTTGCACTGGTTAAGAGTTCCAACATAATGCAAAATTGAAGTGAGAGGAGAGTGAGCATACTTTCCTCTCTCCCAATCTTAAGGGAAAAGAATTCAGTCTTTCTCAATGAAGTATTATGTTAATTAATTTGGGGGGTGGGGAGGAGGGGAGAAGACCTTTTTTTTTTTATTCTTATGTTAATCCACATACATTACATCATTAGTTTTAGATGAAGTGTTCCATGATTCATTGTCTGTGCATAACACCCAGTGCTCCATGCAGAATGTGCCCTCCTCAATACCCATCACCAGGCTAACCCATCCTCCCACCCCCCTCCCCTCTAGAACCCTCAGTTTGTTTTTCAGAGTCCATCATCTCTATGGTTCGTCTACCCCTCCGATTTCCCCCGCTTCATTCTTCCCCTCCCGCTACCACCTTCTTCTTCTTTTTTTTTTCTCAACATATATTGCATTATTTGTTTCAGAGGTACAAATCTGAGATTCAACAGTCTTGCACAATTCACAGCGCTTACCAGAGCACATACCCTCCCCAGTGTCTATCACCCAGTCACCCCAGGGAGAAGACCTTTTTTTGGGTTGAGAAAATAATCTTTAATTTCTAATTTGTCAAGAATTTCATCATGAATGGATGTTGAATTTTGTCAAAAGCTTCTTCTGTATAAATATGATCATATGGATTTTCTTCTTTAATTATTGATATCCTGATTGCATTGATTTTGAGTATGGAACGAGCCTTATTTTTCAAGGATAAATCTCATTCAACTTTGGTGTCATAACATTTTCTTAAAATTGTTGATCCTAATCTGATTATATTTTACTAAGGATCTTTGTATATGTTTTCATGAGAAATACCAGCCTATGGTTTTCTTTTCCTGTAATGTCTTTGTCTGGTTTTGTTAAAAGGTTCTGACTTGGGCACCTGGATGGCTCAGTCAGTTAAGCATCAGCCTTCGGCTCAGGTAATGATCCCAGGGTTCTGGGTTCGAATCCCACATTGGGCTCTTTGCTCAGCAGGGAGGCTGCTTCTCCCTCTTGTGTGCTGTCTCTCTCTCTCTCTGACAAATAAATAAATAAAATCTTAAAAAAAAAAAAAGGTTCTGACTTTATAAAATGAATCTAGAAGTTTTCACTCCTCTTCCGTGGTCTCAAAGAGTTTGTGTAGAACTGATATTTCTTTCTTAAATGTTTGGTATATCAAGTCCATTCTACTGAACATACTTTAAAATCAGTAATTTCATGTAAACTAACACCATTTGCACCATAGGTAGGAATCCTCAATGTTTTAAAGATGTCACTTCTCAAATTGACTTTTTGGATTTATTTAATTTAAATCTAAATTGTAATAGGGTTTTACAAAGAATTTGATAAGTTGATTCTAAGTTTATGTGGAAGAATTGAAAGTATTTCTAAAGAAGGATAAGAAGATGGTGTGACAACAGATGAATGGATAAAGATGTGGTACACACACACACACAGACACACACACACACACACAGGAATATTATGCAAGCATCAAAAAGATGAGATCTTGCCATTTGGATGACATGGATGGAAATGGAGGGTAATTATGCCAAGCGAAATAAGTCAATCAGAGAAAGACAATTATCATATGATCTCACTGATATGCAGAATTTAAGAAACAAGGCAGAGAATCATACAGGAAGAGAGGAAAAAATGAAACAAGATGAAACCAGAGAGGGAGACAAACCATAAGAGACCCTTAATCATAGGAAACAAACTGAGGGTTGCTGGAGAGGGGGCGGGATGGAGTGGCTGGGCGATGGACATTGGGAAGGGTATGTGTTATGGTGAGGGCTGTGAATTGTGTAAGACTGATAAATCACAGACCTGTACCCCTGAAACAAATAATACATTATATGTTAATTTAAAAAATTTAAAAAAAGAAGATGGTGTGATAAGCCCCCATGAAACATCAATGCTTATTGTAAAGCTATAATAATTAAGATAGTATTGAGGGCATGGGATAGACAAATTAACTAATGTAACTAAACTGAGAGACCAGAAATGAACCCATACATATAAGGATATGAGAATATGAGACAAATGAAAGAAATGGGTTATAATTCCCTGAAGAAAGGTTGAGTCTTTTTATATGTTAACAAAAAGAATTTTTAATAAATAAATAAATAGACATGTGGAAGGAAAACTTTAAAATTTAAGAAACGAAAGTAGAATACCCATGACCTTGAAATAGGAAAGAGTGTATTAAATTAAGTGCAAGAAAAAAAAGGATGATTTTCAAAAGTAGGTTGATTAAATTACATTAAAATTAAGAATTTCTGTTAATACAGCAAAAGAAGCCATCAACAAACTTAAAAGACAACCTAAAGAATGCAAAAAAATATTTGCAAACCATATACTTGATAAGGGGTTAATATCCAAAATATATAAATAACTCATACAATTCAATAGCAAAAAAAAAAAAAAACTAAAATTAAAAATAACCCAATTTGAAAATGAGCAAAGGACCTGAACTGATATTTCTCCAAAGAAGATATATGAAAGGCCAACAGGTATATGTAAAGATGTTCAACATCACTACTCATTATGGAAATACAAATTAAAACCACAATGAGATATCACTCACACATGTTAGAATGGCAATCATAAAAAAAGACAAGAGATAACAAATGATGGCATGGATATGAAGAAGAGAGAATCTTTGTGCACTATTGGTGTGGTTGTAAATTGGTACAGCCTCTTGGAATATAGGATGAAGGATCCTTAAAAAATTAAAAATGGAACTACGATATGGTTCATTCCACTTTTGGGAATATATCCAAAGGAAATGAAAACACTAACTCCAAAAGCTATCTGCACCCCCATGTTCACAGCAGCATTTTTTTACAGTAGCCAAGACATGGAAGCTATCTGAATGTCCATTGATGGATAAATGGATAAAGAAATTGTAATATATATACATAAATGGAATTCAATTCAGCCATAAAAAGGAAATCTTACCATTTGTAACAGCATGGATGGACCCTAAAGACATTATGCTGAGTGAAATAAGTTAGAGAGAGGCAAATACTGTATGATCTCACTTATATATGGAATCTAAAAAAACCAAAACAAAACAAAACAAAACACCTCACAGAAAAGGAGATCAGACTTGTGGTTACTAGAGTTGGAGGGTGAGGAGAGGGAGAATTGAAGGAAGGTGGTCACAGATACAAACTTCTAGTTTTAAGATAAATAAATGCTAGGGTTGTAATGTACAACATGATGACTATAGCTAACATTTCTGTATGGTATATAGAAAAGTTGTTAAAGAGAGTAAGTCCTGGGATGCCTGGGTAGCTCAGTCGGTTAAGCATCCGACTCCATTTTAGCTCAGGTCATGATCTCGGGATGATGAGATCCAGCCCTGCATCAGGCTATGCACTCAGCACAGAGTCTACTTGAGATTCTCTCCCTCCCCCTCTCCTTCTTTCTCCCTCTGCCTCTTCCCTTGTGTGCACTGTCTCTCAAATAAATAAATAAAATCTTTAAAAAAGAGAGAATAAATCCTAAGAGTTCTCATCACAAGAAGAATGTTTTTCTTTTTTTTCTTCCTTTTCTGTTTATTGTATCTATATGGGAAGATGGATATTAGCTGAACCTATCATGGTAATCATTTCACAATATACATAAATCAAACCATCATGCTGTATATCTTAAAGTTATACAGTGATGTATGGTAATTAATTCTCAATGAAATTGGGAAAAAAATTTCTGTTATCAAAAAACAAAGTAAAACTATAGACTAAACTGAGACAAGTTACTTGTAGCACAAAGGAATAGTATAGTTATAATATAAGAGACTATAAATTGGTAAGTAAATGATAAGTAATAGAAAAATAAGCAAATAAAAGACATTCTACAAAAGAGGGACTATAAATGTGAATAAATAGAAAAGAAAATGCACAGCATCAGTAATCACATAAATTCAAACTAAGACTACAGTGAGATACCATTTTATATCCACTACATTGGAAAAACTAAGAAGTCAGATACTACCAAGTATTAGAGGGTAATGTGGATCAACAGGAACTCATATACGTTACTCGTGGGAAAGTAAATTGTTACGATCATTTTGCAAAATAATTGGGCACTATCATGTAAGTGAAATGATAGTTTCACTAGGTTACTGAGTTTTCTTTCAATACTTTTTATGCCTTTTACGTCATAGGAACTCCACTCCTAGAGAAATGTTTGTATAAGTTCACCAGAAGATTTATACAAGAAACTTCAGAGCAGAATTATTTATAATTGCAAAACAATAGAAACTGAAATGTGCTTCAGCATTAGAAAAATGAATAAATTATGTTATACTCAATAAAATTCTATAGAATAAATTTACAACTACATGCAAAACCATGAATGAATTGTAGAAGTATAATATTGATAAAATAAGACCCAGAAGACTATATATAATATGATAACATTTTTATAAAGCTCAACTGTTTAGGGATTCATATGCAGTCGGAAACTATTTTTTATGACAAGGTAATGATAAACAATGTTCAGCACAGAGGTTGTTGGAAAAGCAAGGGATTGTGATAGGAGAGTAGCACATGAGCCTTCAGTGACTTTGGTTTCATACCTGAGCATTTTATAATTATAATTTACATAATTTACATATGTATCCTTTGGTTTATATCAATTATATAATTTAACAGTTTTTAAAGATTAAATAAGGTTGTGTGTGTGTTTGTGTGTGTACTTTCAAAATGGTTAGTTGTTATCACTATTCATGATTTAAGCCTATGCAGAAGGAATGAGCAAATGGCCAGATTTTCTAGATTCCTCCAACTCCATACAGTGAGTGATGGGAGAAAGAATTTTCATCGGATTAAGGGCTCAATTACCACAAAATATTTCACTCTAGCACTATACCACTCTGCCAGAAGACCCCATCCCTCAGCCTGTCATTAGCTTACCAGCCTGTGCAGGACTTCTGCTTTATATGGCTAAGGCAAAGAAAAAGTCAGAGAAAGCTTTATCACCAGGTAATGAGTTCAGTTTTTTGTCTCCCCAATCTCTTCCTCCAAAAGAAAAGCAAAAAGAAGCCCAAATCAGTTACAAATCCTGAAGGTAAATACGCCCAATGCCTTCCATAATCCTACAACCCATACACTATCTTCTCATTAGGAGAAAAATAAAATCGAATAAAGGAGAATAAAAGGGGAACGGAAAGAAACAATGCTTGACTGGTTGCTGAAACTGTTCTATTTCTGACCCACTGAAGCTCAAGGCACATTTTTAGCTTTCAGATAAACTTGTACAAAAACTGGATCCAGATAAAAATATGTTCCCCCTTGTAAGATAATTTTTCAAAACTGTCCATTTTTCTAGAAATACTTTGAGTAATCTACTGACATCTTTCTGTGGTCAAATTAATCTAGCACTATATATGCTGCAGACCATATATCAAGTAATGTGAAGCAGCCATTCCCAAGACAGATTTTTGCCATGCCCTTGCCAAAACAAGTAGAAGCCTCCCTGAACCTATCACAATTCATACTTTAAAAACTTCCAACCATATCAACTGTATGATTATAGAAATCTTAATGAGCATATGATGGTTTCGACAAACTTGAAGAAAATCTTATGAGAATCCTTGTGGAAGATGTCTCTACTACTTTTTGAAGCCATAACCCACCGGTCTAGTGTTAGAGCAGAGACAAAACACAGAGCAATAAAAGGTAACTCAACTTACATGCTTACATCATCCAAACACCATTAGGTGATATATTCCAAAGAAACACTTATTTAAAAACCCCCTTTCTTTGTCCATAAGTTTCCCTCAAATGCTGCCTATAATTTTATTCTAATTTCTCTCAAAAAAAAAGTGAGAGAAAGAAAACATATTAAAAATTCTTCTCTGAGTCTTAAATCAGCCTTGTTCTCCACCTTCTCTTTCTTTCTCTTTGTTAGGCAGGAAGGTTCTCAAGGAGAGGAGGCACTGTTGATGGCTTGTTAGTCTGGCTGTAGCTAACAGGCTCCATCCCAGTGTTACAGCAGCTCCAGCAGCATAGGACTGACTGACTCATGGCTCTCAGTTTCCGGTCCTGGGGACACAGGGCCTGGAAAATTTTTTCTAAAATTTTTAAATAAAAATAAATTTTTAAAAATTTTTAAAAAGGAAGGTGAGGGAAAAAAACTGGGTTCATAAAGCCAGATTCATCCTTAGTGGTTAGTGAAAGACAAAGGAGTGTATTTTAAGTTAATAATTTTTGACTAAAACTATTCATAAGAATCATTCTATATGGGGCGCCTGGGTGGCTCAGTTGGTTAAGCGACTGCCTTCGGCTCAGGTCATGATCCTGGAGTCCCGGGATCGAGTCCCGCATCAGGCTCCCTGCTCGGCAGGGAGTCTGCTTCTCCCTCTGACCCTCCTCCCTCTCATGCTCTCTGTCTCTCATTCTCTCTCTCGCAAATAAATACAATCGAAAAAAAAAAAGAATCTTTCTATATGTTCATGCAATCTAAGCCACCTTTATCTTAACCAGGGGTTCTCAATTAAAAACACTTAAGGAGTTAATTTAAAATATTTAAGGGGCACCTGCATGGCTCAGTCAGTTAAGTGTCTGCCTTCAGCACAGGTCATGATCTCGGGGTCCTGGGATTGAGTCCCACATTGGTCTCACTGCTTGGTGGGGGGTCTGCTTCTCCCTCTCCCTTTTCTCCTTCCCTCTGCTCATGCATGCTCTCTCTCTCTCAAATAAATAAAATATTTTTTAAAATAATGATAAAAAAATTAAACATTTAAGTGACTTTCATTTCTCTACTACTGAAGGATAATTTTGCTGGATATAGAATTCTAGGTTACTGAGTCTTTCTTTCAATACTGTAAATAACTCAGTCCACTTTCTCCTTGCTTGCATGATTTCTGATGAGAAATCTGCTGTAATTCTTATCCTGTTTCTCTATAGGTAAGGGGTTTCATTCCCTCTTTTTTTTTTTTTTAAGATTTTATTTACTTATTTGACAGAGAGCGACACAGCGAGAGAGGGAACACAAGCAGGGGGAGTGGAAGAGGGAGAAGCAGGCTTCCTGCGGGGCAGGGAGCCCGATGCGGGGCTCAATCCCAGGACCCTGGGATCATGACCTGAGCCTAAGGCAGACGCCTAACGACTGAACCACCCAGGCGCCCCTCCCTCTTTTTCATTCCCTCAAAATTTTCTCTTAGCCTTTGATTTTCTGCAGTTTGAATAAGATATTCCTAGGTGTGTGTGTGTGTGTGTGTGTGTGTGTGTGTGTTTAGATATAGATATAGATATAAATATTTTTACCCTGCTTGGCTGTAACTGTCTGGATTCATCAATCTCTCTACATTTGGGGGGAGTGGTTTTCCCTATGATTTCAGTCTTCTGGTAGGTTCAACAAAAATCAGTGATTTTTAGTTTGTTCTGATCTTTACTTGTTATAAGGACAGGAATGATGACTTTTAAGCTCTTTATATGTCAGAGCTGAAGCCAGAAGTCTCAGGGGGCTTTTAAAATCCAACTGGATTGGGTTGTTGCCAAGAATTTCTTTTGTTTTTGTTTTTTGGTGTTTTGTTTGTTTGTTTGCTTGCTTTTTTACTTCCCTGAATGACTATAATGTGTAGCCAGTATTAAGTCACTTCCTTAGATCTTTAGATCTTAGAACATTTCTAAATTATGTCACTATTCAAGTCACTTAATAACAGATAATATGAAATACTCTATTTATAATTTTCTTTCTGATAAATGTTACATGGCATATTCATTTAATAGCATTTTTTTCTGTGATGATCATTGTAAAATGTGAGAGCACAATTGTGGCACCTCTGGACTTAATCCTGCATGTCAGAACCAATCTGCCACTTTTACTTAGTAGGATCATCTATCACCTCCTAAAAACTCACTCACCTGGGACAAATGACTCCTGATCAGTCACCTTTTACATACTGAGCCTTGCTATTATCCCAGAGAACTACAAAATCCATACAAAAAACAAAAAACCATAATTTCTAGTCTTATAGATCCATGACTTCCTGAAGTCCTGAGAACTTTACTACTTCTCTTAAAATAGCCAACCACATGGTTGCCCTCTTTACCTTACCTGACCTCAATAACACTTAGCAATATTGCTCACACTGTCCTTGAAAATACATTCCCCCCCATTCCTGTCATAATACTTTTGGCATCTCTTCTCTTTGGCTATTGCCTCTTATTCTCCTTCATGAGCTTTTCTTCTTTCATTCTCCCCTCTGTTTGTGTCTTTCAGCGTTGCTCTTCTTCCATTCTTTGTTTTCTAAACACTACCCATGGGTAATTTTATCAACATTTTTAGCTTCAATTGTCACCCATCAAGGAAACCAAAGAACTATGCCTCAACTTTCTCTAAGAAAACATGTTTAAAAGTAGATATCTATACTATTTTGGTTGTATATATTTTATATGCATCATAATTTGAAGGTATGTAGTTGGAATCATTTTCATTTTTCAACTACCTATAATTTAAAACATATTCTTTTTGCAAAAGTTTCAAATAGCCATCAAATTCAAAAAGAGCCTACCACCAAGAAAAAAAAATTTACCATCAGTAGTCTAGGCAAGTGATATGTCATTTCTAACTGATCAACCGAATTTTAATCATCAACATACTGCCTCAGTCCAAATATAAGAAGTAGTATTTGTTATCTGAGGAGAATTACAATCGTCATCAATTACTTGCTTTTATTTTCTGTGTAAAGACCTAGTCTCCTGAACTCTACAGTAATCTCCTCCCCTTTTGCAGAAAGACTTAGGTGTTTCACTTCTTTAGGATAACGCTTCCAGAATAATGAAACTCAAACTGGGTTAGCAACAAGATTCTAGTGCCTTATCACCATCTGCATTTATAAACTGCCCAGATGATTCTGTTACAAATCACAGTAGCTCAGTCTGGTCCAATGTTGAAGACCTAGTAGTGACTGATAGGTACTTGTTAATTGATTGCTGTCTATCCAAAACAGCTGGAAATCTGACTCCACATTTAATATATAGAAAAAGATGACAATTTTTTAATAGGTAAAAAAGTTATTTTCTTGTTTTGCTTTGCTTTTGCTTTTATTTCCTCTTTAGCAATTTGACTTTGGATGCAAATAGGATAACTTTCTTGCATTAATGGGATTATTATCCCTCAATTTTCTTTGAAATAAGTAGCTTAGAGTTATTATATGAACACATGATCTATAAACCCTCCAAAAATTCTCATTAGTTTGTAGGATATTTCCCTTTTTATAAAATAGAAATTATTTATTCATGGTTATTCAGCATACATCATGATTATCTGTCATCTATGACTTCTACTACTGCTCCTTTCCATTTTTTCCAAATAAGCAGTCACATTTCCATCATTAAACATCATTTAAGTCATGACTGTATCTAGAGACTGTACCAAATATGGGAGAACATGAAATCTAGATTCCAGCACCAATCATGAACCATGCTTAGCCAGAGGACACACAGTTTGAGAAGAGAGAGGTGACACAGCCTTAAATTTAGCCCTTAAGCACAGTAAGATGTTTAGTGGGCCATTATTTTCACAGTTCATCACAATGAGTAGTTTTGCCATATTTGCTTTATAGAGAACATTTTATCCACCCCATAAAAATCTTTTTTCCTCTCCCCTCTTCTTTAAGCAAGGGTTGATAATCAGAAATTGAATTTTAATAAGTGCAAGAATATCCCAGTTCACCGAGATCAGAAGCTTTCATTTGCAAGATTCCATTCTAGCTTCAGGAAAACTTCTCTAACACTCTCCAGCATAATATATTGCTACTGCTTTGACTTTCATTCACCAAATAACTCCATTAATTACCAGCAACCAGACTTCACTTCCTTACAATGTTTTGTGCACCTGGTTTGCAGACGGGATGTAGTAACAGAAGCCTACACAGCACACCCAGACTGCAGTACAGGCCAGAATGTTGGCTACTCTCAACTAATTTTATGTGTCTGTGGAAAACAGAGCTTTGGAATTCAACCAGCTGAAATTACTGTTTGCTATTTCTCTATTCAACACCAACACTGTTCTGTACAAAGTCAGAACAAGGAAAGTGAATTTTCAAGATGGTGACCAAGTCATCATTTACTTGCAGACCTATTCAAATAACTATGGATTCACATGTTGAAATAGAAACCACATGAACCAAAGCCTCCCAATAGTGTGGATCTTTGTCATTGACGTTGCATATTAACAGCATGATATATCTTTCTTGTAATAATTTCACAATAAAGGCTGAGGGCTCCTCTGAAAAAACAAACAAAAAACGCCTTAATATACTGCATTCTTATTTACCATTTATGTCTGTATTAGTTCAGGAAGTTGAATGTCTACTTAAAGTAAGTCTTAAAATGCCTTCTCTGCATGTGGCATGAGCTCCATGCCTGTAATATGCCCAATAAATATTTGGGGGAAAGAACAATGCTTTGTTTTTACTGTGAAATCAGACTCTCTTCCCTCCTATTTCTCTCACATTAACATGTTTTGCCATATCCAGGGACAGTTTTCTGATAAGAAACTAGCCACAGGAGCTGTCTTTGGATCTTGCCTCCCTGCAATCTTTCTAATAAAACCTCCAAATAAAAGTGTTGATGGTGTTCTAGGGAACTGTCCCAAGACCAGGCATGTAGGGGGTAAGGAGCAAGCTGTCTAGGAGAGTGCAGGAAGAGTACATTCCCCACTTTGACTAGGGGGTTATACTGAGCTAAAGATACAGATGGGGAAAAGACCATAGCATAATTCCTCAAAGATCTCCAGCACAGTTGAGTTAAAGCTGTTAACTACAGACCACTTTTAGGTACATTACAAAAATCCTTACACTAACTTCAGCATTCTAGAGTGAAATGCAAAAAGATGTACCCTTGGGGTGTATATGTTCTCTCTGGACCCCAAGGACCTCGACTTAGGGAGGTCTAGGATCACAAAAACCAACGCAGGGCTGCCTTCAGGGCCACTCTGTGACACCCCAGGAAAGAACCAGAATCTTTCCATAATAACAACAATTTGGACCAAATTTATTTTATTTCCCCAATGTCATTAAGAAAAATGGAATGAGGAGATTGATTTTGTGATAGGATAAACATATTTAAAGCTACAGAAAACTGGATATCTGAATTTTTTTCTCTCTTAAGGATACGGCTACTTCATTCTAAAACTAAATGGGACTTGGCTCCAAAAAGATTCAATATTCTAAATTTTTTCTAAAGTAAGAACAAATATGAAGGTAGAAAATTTGCTGGACTATACAAAAAAATGAAATCTGCAACAGCATTTCCTCTAATAATGATTTCATCATTGAAGAAATAATTGGAATTTTTCTTCTAGAGTACAGACTTTGATAGAAATGTCAAAAGATTTTTGCTAACTTTATCTTTTAATCTTAGTCTTTGTGGCAATTATTCCCAGACCTTATTGTGGTTTCCTGCACAAAATTATACCCTTAAGCAAAGCAGCCTTACATTTACTACAGGCCCAGGACAATAAAAAGTCAACAGCAGGAGAAAATATGTTTTATATGTTCAGTTAACTTTACACAGAACTGGAAAAAATTGGCAAGTGGCACTTAATTATGTTATTCTAGTTTCTTTAATATATATAAAAATTGCCAACCCAAATGGATATTATTAATTTCTGGTTATTTTGAGATAGAATAACTATTTCTATTATTAAGGCCTTCAAATAATGGCCTCTGTATTTAAGACTTTTAAATTCTTCCCCTATTCAATTTATAGCATTATCACTTATTTTTAACTTAAATTATCTTCAAATATAAAATGAAGGAAAAGTGATTTTATTTGAGACACATAAACATATAAACTAGACCTAATTTCTTTAGCAGGTTGATTTGGGACTTGTATTAGTTTAACATCATTTGGATCAGAGATCTTCCCATTGGTGGTAGAGTATATATGCTTTAGTTATATACTGCTATATAATGAATTACTCCTAAACCTGGCTGCTTTAAATAAAAAACATTTATTTTCTTACAGTTTGGTGGGCCAGAAATTCAGGGGTGGCTTCACTGAGTGGTTCTGGCTCAGGTTCTCTCATGAGATTACAGGCAAGATGACTGCAGTCATCTCAGTGCTTGGCTGGGGTGGGGGATTGGCTTCCAAAATTGCTCACTCTTTCATGCTTACTGGCAAGAGGCCTCAGTTCCTTGCTGGTTGTCGGCAGGAAGCATCAGGTCCTTGCCACAGGTTTTTCCATAGGGCTTCTTGAGTGTCCTTACAAAATGGCAGCTGGCTTTCCCCAAAGCAAGTCATATAAGGAAACCACAATGTCTTATCACCTAGCTTCAGAAGAGGAAAGCCACACTGTCTTATCAACTAGCTTCAGAAGTCACATTCCATCACTTCCACAATAATCTACAGGTTACACAGTTATCTCTGTTCCACGTAAGAGGAAACTCTACCAGGATGTGATGACCAGGAGATCGAGATGGTTGAGATAAGCTACACCAATTGAGTCCAGAAAAGAAGAAGGAAGAAGAAGAGAAAGAGGAGGAAAGAAGAAAAAAGAGGAAGGGAGGAAGGAAGAAGAGAAGAAGAACAACAACAACAACACAATAGAAAGAAAAATCCCCACACACATGAAAGATGGACTGTAAGGTCATAGACAGTGAGAATTTGAGAGCTTGACTAGTTGGCACATTTTTAGTATTAAAACATTTCTGGGAAATAGCTGCACAAAAGCTACTCACACTTTAAAATAAAATGCAAATGCAAGTGGCCAAAACCTTGTGGGATTCTAGGCATGTACCTGCCTTTTATTACATTATTTTAATTTCAATTCTCAAATCTTTCAGTAATTGATACTTATTATGATTGCTGCTTGGATTTCCTACTCCCTCTAAGCACTAAGAAGACAGAGAATAACATGTGTCACAAGGACCTCATGAAATTTTGCCAACAGAAATTTAAATCAAATGATATAAATAATAATTTGTTACCATTTGAGTTGTAAGCTGACACCATTGGTTGCTATCAGCCTGTGGCTATGTAACTAAAAAGTAAGATTTGTAAACTATAATCTGAGTTTGTACATATATAAATGAAATCTCGGCTAGAAATACCATATGCGTATCCTGTGTGTAAACCTACGTGTAATAGAGACCATACGGAGGTATAAACAAAAAGCATTTTTGCAGTTTCTCAAAGTCCTATTGGATGACTGACTCATTGGTCCTACTTTTTTGACAAATCTTCAAAGAAACATCATGTAACCTCGATTGGTTTTATTTCCTCATTACTGACTTCCTATTTGCACTCAAGGACGTATACCCTCCAGAATGACAATGAACTCCTAGTGGAGTTCAATAGTGTCCTCCACTATCCAGGAAATGACAGTGAGAAACTTATCAATGGTGAGGTCAAACACTTCATTAGCTCCATGTCTGCCCATAGTAACAGATGGCCAGAAAATACGCAAACTTAAATTAGAGATGGACATTAACTGGAAGGGAAACACAGTGAATCTAAGCTCAAAAGATGGTAAATGAGCACAGTAGTAGGAGAAGGAGGAGGAAAGAGGAGGAGGAGGAGAAGGAGAAGAAGGAAGAAGAAGAAGAAGAAGAAGAAGAAGCAGAAGCAGCAGCAGCAGCTGCTGCAGCAGGGAATGGGCTGAAGGAGAGGAGAAACAACAGAAAGGATAAGCTGAGTGTACATGGAGCAAGGAATGTATTATGCAACTTCAGGTGGGGAAAATACAAAAACAAAACAAAAATAAAACAAACAAAAAACCAGAGAGAGAGAGAGAAGAAAGAGAAAAAAGAAAATCGAAGGTATGGGAGAAGAGACAAAGAAAAGCTTTATTAGAATTAGCATCCAGCACTGCAAGTACCCAGAAACATACTGCAGAACATCAAGTACAAGCAGAGATACTCTGACCCACACACAGACATAACAGAAGAGAATCTTGGGATTACAGCTGACTTAGTAGTCACAAGTGAGGAGTGGAGTTAGAGACAAATCTAGGCTTATATTTAGGGAATGCTAAGCTTCATAGAGAAGGATATCTTATAGGTGTGTTTTGGGGGTAGGGGTAGGAGGAGGGTTAGGAGGAGCTAGGGGTAAAAACGTGGCACAAAAAGGAGATTCCAAATGGCATCAGGTGTCACAATGGAGCAAAGGAGGTTGGAGAACAGGGCCCAGACAAGTTCTAAAGATTATACTCTTGTAGTTTAATTTCCTAGACACAAATGACAGAGCTCCAGTACTAAAATCACCTAACGGCACAGAGCAGCTTATCACAAGAAGATGACCCATTAATCAAGAAACCATGAATCAAACATTAATTATCCATGACCCAAGAGACTATAGGACTCATAATGCCAAGGTGGCTTGACTGAAATCCTTAATTCGCAAAATTCCATACATAGAGTTACATTTATATATGCAGCATATTACCAAATACTCCACGGATACTAAATGAGCTATTCTTTCACTTGAATTTCTTACTTCCTTATGACTTAAAAATGTAAGAAAAAAAGTAATGCTACCTTTGGGCATTTTTAGTAGGAGGTTAAGCAAATGTGAGTGGGGTTTAACCATGTAGCAATCAAGGATGTGGCTCAAAATATAGAGGTGGAATAAATTGAAGAGCCAAGTAGCTCTACAAATCTGTGGTTCTATTGACCACATTAGAGTATCAATTTATATAAACAGTGCACTTTTAATCTTTTGAAGTACTTCCACATATTTTCCATATTCCATTTCATATCCTTACAACAGTCCTAGGGTAAGCTGGATAGGTATAATTATATCTGCTCCTTTAGCTGGAGAAATAGACTCACAGAGGATAAATAGCTTGTATAAGCTGGTAAGTAACAGAGCTCTGGCATACAAGAACCCTGAATCCCAGTATGGTTTGTCTCACCCAGACCACGCTTCTGGAACTTGAAAACAAATCACTAGGAATCTTGCTGAATTACAGATTCTAATGTAGTAGTTCTAGGGTGGGACCTAAGATTCTGCATTTCTAACAAGCTCCCAGGTTATACCAATGCTACTGGTCTGTAGTTCTAAACCAGACTGCATCTAACTCAGTAATCTCTTAACTCAGTAGCTGTCCATCAAGTATTTTTTGAAATATGGATTCAAGAGCCTTAGCTGAGGGCCTTCAGTAGGTCTCGTGCAGAACCCTGACCTCTGCATTTTCTTTAAAGTTCCGTGAAAGATTCTGATTAGTAACTAGGGCTGAGAATGTTTTCACACTTATAAAGACATAGCACCTGTATTGTACATTTAAAAATCTTCAAGGGAGTATTTTTGTTGCAATTATTAGGAATTCTAGTTCCATCCTAACTCACCACAAGAAAATTTTTTCATACATTCGTAGAATATTGAACTCTTTCAGATTTCTATCTCTCATCTTTGGATCTTGAGATTTTAATTTCTCTAGTTTCCAAGGTACAAAATATCCCACCACTCTATAATGTCATGAGATGTCAGTTTCACTCATTTTTGTTTAAAATAACATCCCTTACATATTTCAATCCCTACTTTCTTTGCCCTTTTAAGATGTCTATGGTTCTTGCAGAATTTATTGTCAGGTGTAGTTTTCATTATAAGGCACATTTTAGAGGTCTGTACACAGAGATAAGGATGAAGTGTTCAAGATATAAAAATCACTTCAAGAATTACATTTTGGAAGGGAAAAAAACTAATATCTGAGTGACAATTAAAGAGATGGCAACCTTATTGCACAGTTAAGCTTCCCAAGTGAGCACACAGCAAAGACTGGTTGAGATAAGAGCAAGCCCTGATAGAAGGTGTTAGAAATGATGTGCCATGCTGGTCTTGCATGTGGTCTTTCAGAGTTTGATACACTAGCAGGTTATCTTCCAGAATTTCCACTCACTGACTTGAGGCCCAAGTTAAGAACAGTCTAAGGAGGCACATATCTTTCTTTTCTTTATAAGGATGACCTTGGCTTTCAATTGCTAAACTCCACTGTAGCCTGCGTCACTCTTCATATAAAAGCAAACAAAGGTGGTGGTCACAGGCTGTAGATTTTGGAAGAACAGTCCAGGCAATTGAGAGTTCTCTCCACCCACAATCTCAGCTTATTAATGTTAATGCTTTTGGGTACTAATGGGTAATGTCACCGGAGCAGAGATGCTTTCTCAGTTTACAGTGTTCTTAATATCACAGTAATTTTTTCACAGCACACCCTAAGGTAAAAGAAATACCTAACAGTTCTATTTATTCAGTGGTTAGGATCTAACCATTTGTAAGTACTTATTTCCTAACAACTCAGTGCCTGTTGAGCACAACACAACACCTCAAACCTTGGAGTCAGAAAACACTGCTACATCATTTCCTGTTCCAAAATGATTTTCACACACTCCTTGCTTTTTATCATAGAAAACCCAGCCTCACAAAGATACAACATTAACAAATGGAACATAACAATCTAATGTTTAAACTGTTAGTAGTTCATGTAGAGTCCAAAAGATGTTACTGTATTTCCCTTGAATTTTTAAAATATTTAGTTATGTCCCTATACATCTGCTGCAGGACCACAAAATGCCTTTGTACACAATTTAGAAATGGTGGCTCTAGCAAATTTGAAGCCCAAGACTCAGATTTCTGGTCCTGGCAGCTGAACCTTCTAGCCATGTCTTATGGGGGAAGTCTATTAATTACTCTGAGCTTCAATTTCTTCATTTTAAATTATAAACAATTTCATCATTCTAAGAAGGAACACAACCAAAAGTACTTTGGTACATAGAAATGCTATACTAGAGGTATATTTTCTTAAAAGTGAGTTGGTCTAGTATAGTGAATTTTAAACTTTTGGGGTTTTTTTGAATATAGAATCCCTTCTTCAATAAAACCTCCTTAAGATACAAAGCACACATGTGAGATTAGACATAGAGATACTCCATTGGAAAAGGCATGATGGTCATTTCCCTCAGACCCAGCCCTTGATCTCTTCATGCTCTACTATGTTCCAAGGGGGATGGACTCCCACTCTCTTACAAACTGGCTTACCACTGAGCTCGTTTTATAGGCTATTGGAAGAAGAATCTAATATTCCCCTCACTCTGTCTCCCAGAAACATCTTCAGTAGTCCTGCTTTTTGTCCCCCATTAAAGGCTCCCTCCTACAAGGTTCCCATTCCCACCACATGGCCTCAGTTCCTCCTATCTCCCCTCCAGCCCTCTGAGTAAGGGTGGATTTCTGCAGGTGCTTACCTTGGAGTTTCCTCAACTTCCCCAAGTTGCTATTTCAAGCTCTTCTAACCCATAGCTAATATTCTGTATTAAATTCCCTACATTAAAATTTTTGCTGTTGGCTTTATTTATGACTGGTCCCTAACCAATACTAAGATGTGAATAGCCCAGAGCCCTGCCTCTAGGACCCAGGCTTCGGATATGGTTGTTCCTTAGGCACATCTGAAAAAATTAGGCTCACTCCTCACTTTATCACTAAAAAGCTGTGCAATCTTAGGCAAGTCGCAGAATATCTCTGAGGCCCATTCTCCTCATTCTGCAAGGATCATACTTACCTCGACCTCTCCTGATAAATGGAAAGTATTGGATGACTTAAAATGATCAGACTGACCTTTTATTACAGCTCAAGACTTTGTGTATTTGGATAAAGGGTTTACATTTAAAAATAAAGATATTGGTTTCCAAGAAACCCCAAAAAAGACCTCTCCTCCACACTCACCATCATAACCCAGGCCTAGCTTTAAAGATAAAAAATTCTAAACTGTTCTTTCAAACAATTAGATTAGATGTGAATTGATGGACTTCTATCAATTGTAACAAAGTTAAAACAGATCTTATTTACAGCTACTGATTCATGTTTCTATTCTGATCTTGCTGTTTATGCCTAACAACCCACACTGGTATTGTGCTCATTTTTTTCTTGTATTGTGGTTTCAGCACTTCCAGAGTGGTTTTAGGCACTCCTAATCCAAATTTTAGGTTCATGTACTCAGAGATAATTACCTTTGGTTGCAAGGAGGATGCATACATGACAGAAGATGGAATTAGACAATTATGGTTTGAGAACTGCTGCTCCAAATAGAAAAGTTGAAATATATATGTTTGTAAATAACTGTGGCCTAGTGTATATTGTAGGGTTTTTTTCCTCAATAAAACTTTTTTTTTTTTAAGTTTCACTTTCTGATTTGCTGTAGCATCAACTCTGTTGGAAAGAAGACATTTGGGTCAATGTTGCTACCACACATAGTCTGATCCATGACTGAGTACTGACTAAACAGACTACAGCAATATGAATACATCTTATTGTGACTCCTCTTATCAGCCTGGCATAATTGCCTGGTTTTCCAAACACTGGAGATGAATTAATGACTAAATGCAAGCCTCCATTAAGACCAAATGATGCCCTCAGCACAGTCCAAAAACGGTGCCCTCTCAGCCACGGCTCAAGAGGAAGAGCTTAAGGATCATATATACTAATCAGCTGGCAAATTAAATGCTAGCCGGACTCACCAGCTATGTTTACACTGGATATAAGTGAAACTCTCAAGCCATGAGATAGAAATAAATGTGTTATCTGACAACACCTTCAACCCAAACGTAAGTCACTCACAATGACAAAGAAAATGTTTAATAATAACAGATTAAAGTAAATTATGGCAGATGAAGGTAATACAAAAAATGGACTAACGTCAAGAGAAGCAGTGAAAGAGTAAAGGGCATAAAAGCTGGAGTGGGGAGAAACTCAACCCCTTCCCTTGGTGCACCTGCTTATTTTGCTTAACGATTAATCCAGGGCTGAATGGATGGCAGAAAATGCAGAGCTAATATTAGAGAAAGTCTCCCTTAACAGTCTCCCTGTCTGATTTTCCTAAAATGCTTTAAGCCTCAGGTCACAGTTCTATTCCATGACTCTTATTTCTTCATGTATCTTTCCCCCTTTCCCCAGACATCATGCCTGACTTAGGGTTTTCCTCTGGTAGCAGTCTGCACCCTCACCACCCAAGAATTTTCCTCTCAGAACTGGTCCTCTCTAGCCACCTAGTCAACCAGTTTTGTTACATAATGTGCATAACACTATGGAAAGCATGAGAGACCTAGAATATAAAGGAAAGAAAAAACAACAGCAAGTCCCTCATTCTGAAAATAGTTATTATCTAGCTTGATAGCCAAGGCACATATGCATGAAAATACTCGAGGTCTCAATCTTATTTTACTAATAGGAAAAAGTAGGTTTTTCTAGCTCTATTATTCTTTGACTAAAAGATCTAGAAAATAATGAATCACCAAGTCCAAATTGATATAGAATATGCAAATGGCCACAGTATAATTGGAGAGTTACTAAGTCATACAAAGTTACCCAAGAGTCATAGTTAAATGCCTTAGATAGACTTCTGAGAAGAGGGTATAGTTTGAATGATATTGGATAATTAAGATCTTAGGAATGAGAAGGTCTCAAGAAGCCACTCATCTAACCCCTTTATCCAGCTTTATTAAATCTTAACCTTTTTTCACACTTTTCTCAAATCCCTTATTTTTAAGAAGTAATGGTAAAACAATGGTAATTCCTGTGATCTTGATCATATTCTCCTTCCCCACTTCATAAATCAATTAAAAGAAGAATGAATAAATTAATTGAGATATACTCATACTGTGGAATACTCTACAATAGTTACAAGAAATAAACATCAACACAGATAAATTTTTAAAACAATGAATGAACAGTTAGGTTGATTTCAGTTGTTCACCAACACAAGCATCATTGCAATAAACATTCCTGTACATATCTCCTTAGACATAAGTGCAAGAGTTTCTCAAGAGCATATGTTAAGTGAAATGTGTGGGTTTCAAAGGATATGCACATTTTCAGCATTACTAGATATTGTCAAAATCTCTCCAAATAGTTTTTTTCTTACCAATTAGTAGCATATGATAGTTCTCATTTCTGCCATCCTCAGTGATATTTAATTTAAAAAATTTTTCAATAAATAAAATCTTTAAAAATTTTTTTCAATTTTTGACAATCTAATAGTTTTAGAATAATATCTCTCTTTTGTTTTTATGCATACTCTGGTTATTCGTGAAGTAGCACATTAGTTCTCAAGTTTATTGCTTGTTCCTCTCCTATGAATTGCCTGTTATACCCTTTGCATATTTTTTCACTTGTTTTGCTATTTTTATGTTGATTTGGAGGAATTATTTACATATCCTAGGTAATAACATCTTGCTAGCTATATGCATCTAAAATAATGCATAATAATAACTTCATCAGGTGTGTGTTTTTTTTAGAATTTGCTCACTTTGAAACAATCAAATTTGGCATTTTATATGATGATTTTATAGTCCTATGTCTTCTCTAAGATACTCTCTCCTGTATTTGCTTGCAAAAACTTTTAGAAAAAAATTAATGTTTATTCTACCTATATCTTCCTTTGTATGATGTGACATAGGAATCTAATTTCTTTTTTTCCTATATGAACAACAAACTTTCACACTATTGTCACTGCTTTATAACTCTGCCTCTCATCTATTCCTAAAAGTAATCTTTTCAGAACATTCCAGAATGCAGAACATTCTAAAAATTACAGTCTTTCTTTTAAGCTATTTTGGGACAGAAGTAGCTAAAGGAAACTTAATGGATTTCTGTGTGTGTGTGTGTGTGTGTGTGTGTATTCCAGAAGCACTGAACTACTGGAAATCCTGTTTTTAAAATACTCATTATGAGATAGTAGTGGGCTGGAAAGCAGAGGAAGAAAAGAATATTAATGATGCTGGGGACTCTTACGTATAGCTCAGCTACAGAGGTCATCCCCAGCCATATCCTGCAACTTAGGACCACTGGCATAACCAGAGTCTCACAATCATGCCATGGATAGACACTAAGCTTCTTGTGAGCCTTTGACATGTACCTCTAGGACCTCACCTTCAGCCTGAATTTATCTATAGCCCACAACCTGAGTCCATGACAGTCTCTAGATCAGTACTTCTCTGGGAGCACAATACGGAGGGACATTTTTAAGTTGTTTCAACACACCACCATCTTCAGAGTGGCATGGTCCACTATCGGTCCATCGTCTTCAGCATAGCAGTTCACCGTGGTGTTTCCCTGAGGGAAGCTGACCATGTTCTGAAGGAAATGCTTTCTTCTGGGAGACACTGGGTCATCCATCAGGGAAAGAGAAATGACCCATACAAACTACTCAACAGACCATTTCCAGCAGGCATCTCTGAGGAAGCCAGTGGACAAGGACATTACTGAATTATCTCAGATAATAAAGGAAGGGCTGTTAATATAATCAGAGGGAACCTTCAGCTGTTCAAAACAAATTCTGAGCCCCGGTAGTAAAGAGACACATATGAAAGCAGTAATTTCTGGGGTGGTTTTTTTTTTTTTTTCTCACTTTAACACTCCCATAATTTAAAAAGAATTTAATGGATTTTCATTTTCAGGACCTGGAAAAACAAAAGTCCTCCTAAGCAGAGAGCAAATGCTTCCAGTGTTTGCCTGAAGCCATTCTTTTTATTGGGAGAGTTACAGCCCCTTGAGAAGAAGGGGTTTATAATGGAAAAAATGAGACAGCATCAACCATAACGAAGCTCAGAATATAAATAATAAAAACCCTGTTAATGCCTGACACTTTATGTTTCTAAAGAAAATCCCTGCCTTTTATCTAAAATAAGACAGTTGCTGAGCAAGTGGATAAAGACCAGGCCAACTTGCCCACAGTGGTTCATTCCCTTTAGAATATTCTTCAGACAAAAGACCAAACCTTTTATGAGAAAAACAAGCATATATTTAGCACGATTCTTTTATTTTACCTTTATTATCCTTCAGAGAAAATGGTCCCTTGATGTATGTTAGATTTCCATTAATTTCAATCTCCCATCTAATGCAGTGGAAACACTTTCAACAAAGTCTCCAGTGAGGAGAGGATCATGCTTTTCAGATAAACCCTACAGTGCCTTAATGTATGAGGAACAACAGCAGAAATCCCAGGGCCCACTTCTTACTGCAGTACAGATTTTGCATGTAGAATTCTTCCATGAGGGGGTGTGTGATTTCTTGGAGAAACAGTACTTTTTTAAACAGTATACAGAAATATGAACTCAATTCATAACCTCATGGAGCTCGGTACCACAGACATGGCAGTGTATGTGATACCGTCCCTGTCCTCAAAGAACTCCTATTCCAGGAAGCGGAGTCGGGCATTAAACATAATTGTGGACAGTTATTAAACACTTTATGTGTGCTTTCCACTAGGCTTAACTCTTCCCATGCCTTATGTCCTATCATCTGCATATCAATCCCAGCGAGGCAGGGACTATTATATTACTTTTTATTATACACTTTTTGAGATGCTGAAACAGTTTTCAAGGGATTAATGAGCCTCCACACAGGCACAGGGCACCTTGAAAATTCTGTGATTCTTTAATAATTATATTTTAAATTTTAAAAAATGACAGGACAAAATTACTATGAAGATGACATTCTCAGCATGCACACTTGACAGACTGTGAAAAGTTTTCAGCTAGCTCACAGATAAACATCATAAGCATCATATTGGTATTTTTATATTATACTAAATATTAGTGATTTTGGAATATAATGTAGAGAAGAATTCTTTTGGTCTAAATGACAGAAACTCAACCCAAAGTGAACTAAGCTAAATAAATAAATTAAGGAAAATATTCAAAGCTCAAAGGTCCAGGACTAGTTCTCTCCAGGTATAGTTACATGCAGGTACTCACATGATATTAGCAGTAGTCATTCCTCTACACATAGCTCTCCTCTCCCCTGGGTTGCCCTCACCGGCAGGTAATCTTTCCCCTTACGAGGGCATCTCCTTACATCTTAGTAAGTCTGATGGAAAGAACTTTTTTTTTATATCAATCTTTATAACAGAAGTCCCAGAATTGAATATCATTAACCTGATTTGGATATCACTGCAGTCAGAGGAGTAGAATGTTCTGATGGATAAATCTGGATCATATAGCCACTGATGGCTCTGAGTGGAGAAAGTAATCCCACCTAAACCGCATGGACTGAGCATGGGAGAAAGGGATTCCTCAAATGAAAACCAGAGAGTTGTTGCCCTCCCCACCCCCCAAAAAAGTGGCTGGGTTCTGAACAAGGAAACAAAACTGATGTCTTTCACTAAGAGGAGAAATAAGTAAAGAGCTGGGCATGCTCAGGAGGATTGGCGACCAGGTAGAGTTATATAAAACCACTTTAATCCTCTTTTCCATAATTATTTGATGTTTCTGAAAAGAAAGTTGGGTGAAAAAAAGTAGAAGAAAAACAGTATCATGAAATTAACTATACCAGTTAAACCACCAGTCACCTCATGCTCCTAGCTCTTCTCTGGGGCAGAGAAGTACTCATTGAACCACTGAATGGAGGTAAAAGAGTCTATTTCAATTTAGTGCTGAGGTAGAGCAGTTATTAATTGAGCAAAACACTTTTCCTACTGTTTCTTAATTCCAAAAATCATAGAGGTGCTCGCTATTAATACTGAGGAAGAAAAAAGTTAGAGGAAGGTATTGATTTTAAAAGATTCTATTTTTCTTAAAGGAGAAATCTCTTAGCTTATCCTCCCATGTTTCTCTCGAAATTCTCTACCTTTGAAATTGCTGGATGAGATACTAATCAAAGAGCTTTGAATTCTTCAGAGAAAAGTCTCTAAATATTAAAATCTATGTTAAAAATATTGGAACTTGGAAATATAAAACTATTTAGGTATTATACAGCACAACAAGTTTTTCAGTCACATTAAACTCATTGATTATTTTAAGATCAACAACCCCTTTGTGATTGGCATTTTGTCCAATCAAAATGTATTCTAGTTTACACACTCAGTTTTGTATACACTCTGAACATCAGAGCATAAATAATACACATACCAAATATTGACTTTGGAGCTTTGTGTAGGCAGAAAGTTTTTGCTCAAAATTAGATATACAACTAAGGAGGCATGTTTCACAACCTTATATGAAAGTATCTTAAGCTTCTGCCAAGAATTCCAGTAGAAATTTAGATTTTTTTTTTTACAGTCTATCTTAAAACAGGAGATAGCTGAATAAACATCTTCTAAAGACTTGTTTTCTATAAAATTTTATTCATGAACAACCCTTACGAATCATGTATTCTACAAACTTCTTGGATTCTTCAGCTTTCACCCTGATCAAGTATAAAAACCAATCCCACTGAAGGTGGCCTCAGAAGAGCAATTTTATTCACTGGAGTTGAATAATGGACACTTAATACTATTAATTCCTACCTTATAATCCTTCAGAGCTTAAGTTAGCACATCAACTTATCCTCCCCAACTTTTCTGTTACATAATTCCCTTATTCTTTAAACATGTTTACCACACAAAACATTGGTAGGATCTGAACTCTGTGCCAGATGAAAAAAGAACAAATTATTTCCATATAGGTCCAACTCATACAAGTTCCCATATGCATGTCTTGCTTTATGTTCATCAATCTCACTTCCAACTCCAGAAACGCAGGGAGGTCAGAGTTCCAGTTCCCATAATTGGCCTTTTATGGAACAAAAGCTACTCCTCCTTTGTACACCTTGAAATAATATTCTTTGGCAAGAGCCTGGAAGGATATTGTGTGTACATTTCAGGGTGTTATACATACATACACATATACACATATGTGAAAATGTATGTATATAGATAGATATGTATATATGCATATATATATGAAAAACATGATAGATCATTTTCTTTTTTCTTTTTTTGGCATTTAGATCTCACACCACTCACAAAAAAAGTTTAGAGAGGAAAATATTTGTACTCCAGCCTCTCCAAAGGAGACCCGTACAAGATTATTCATGATGAGAACTCATTCAAAATAGTTTTAAATGTCAAAATAATGGATCTTTTACTACTTTCATCTAGCCTGCTTTCCCAAGACGTTTAGTGAATTTGATGTTTCCAATAGATATTTTCTCTAGATACTAAGTCTAAATATAGGTTTTCCCTCATTTCCCCTCCCCCAACTTTTTAGATTTATGCCCATCACATTCTTGGTCTTTCGTGGACAGTCACACTCTAGCCAACAGTGATTTTGTGTCTCACTCAATGAGACTTAGCTACAAAGGAAACACACACGACCAAATCCTACCACAGATAGGTTCTTCTCACACTGGAGTCAAAAGAGTTCTGTGCAGACAACAGGGAAAAGCACAGAACAGGAGGGCCTTTCATCTCTCCTTAGAAGATAATCGCTCCAGGCCTCTTGTTCTTTAGTTCCTCTCCTCTGAAATTCCTGGATTGTTTTCCACTTAAAGGCCAAGCTACTGCTCCCTTAGCTAATGTCAAATGCAAGACTGCCACAGCTGCCAAAAGACAAACCAGAGAATCGTAAACTGGCCAACACTGAATTCTCAACAGTATCCATTAGCTTGCTGAGTCACATGTTACTTATTCCCACTCTAAAATACAAAAAGTTAGGCAATGGGAAACCACAGCACATTTAACCTGAAGCTTTGAAATGTGTACGGATGACAGCAATACATGAAGTCAACACAGGAAATATAAGTTTAGAGCTACGGCAAGCTTGGAGAGTTTCTGGAACCACAGATCTTACTTTGATGTTCACAGCAATTTCCATCAGCAAAAGTAGCAGTTGTAGAGGAGAGAAAGCAATCATACAACTTCGACGAGCATTTCTCTAGAGGACTTTTCTTTCCTTTAAGGAATTCTTTTCTATTTATTAAGTTATCTATCTCCTTTTTGGCAAAGTGTTTTAGAATGTAAGAATTTACCAAAGTGACAAGTAACCTACTGGGAATTAAACCAAAACGCATACTTAGCTGTTGTCTTTAAAACCACATGTCTTTAAATCCCTTGGTTGTTAACTTTTATCCCAAAGAGAAGAGGTCTTAACTTTCATTGACTGTCACTAGGTAATAACTGGACTATTTTGAGTTATATTTCTCCCTACCTTGACAACTTAATTGACCTGTTAGAAGTGTAATTTACTATATAAAAATGATCCAAAAGCATTAAATAAATTTTATATAAAAATCATGACAGTCTATATTTTAAAATAGTATGGAATAAAAATTAGCTGAAAATGGTTTTAAGAAACCCAAATGCAAAATTATGATGCTATAATTTCTATTCAGAAACCTTTATTCCAAAGCCTTAACCCAACTGTCTACCTCAGATGTATCATGGCCATCCACACAGCGACTTTCTTTGGAATTAAACTTTGGAATTACTTGTTTACACAAGAAAACTCATCTCAGATGTAGCATCTGTTTCTCACTAAGGCTTAGCTTTCACCTAATTCTCCAAATGGGTTGACTGAGGTTCAAGAATGTGAGGTGACTCACTCAAGATCATACAGTGAATCCAGGGCAAGCAGCCTCTCTCCCTTGAGTAGTAGATGTATATCTTGGTACAAAACTCAATTGATGCTGTTCTCAGGCCTGTGACACATACTGACATCCGCTCAAAAATCTTAGTTCATTGAGTAAATCACCTGACATCTTTATATTTTTAAGTGTATCAGAGGAAGGGGAAAACACCATGGAATTTGAATACATTCACCAGGTCTCCTCCTTTATTAAATTATATGTCGTCTTGACTCCAGAAGCAGCCTCACCTAAAATATTTGAGTATTAAACCCACAGGTAATATTATATACCTTGAATAACGCAGTAAGAATGTAGTAAAGGGAAAAGAATATATGTGGAGTATATTAAAAGGTAAAAAAAAATCAGCAAAAATCTGTTTACATAGCCCTATGTATTTATTTCATATGAAACATTTTACTGTCTTTATATACTATGAACGACTACTTACACATACTAATTTTTGCTTGGATAATTTATTGTTTTACATCATCCTTTGTAAGGAAGCCAAATAATACTTAAGTTTACCATAAATCCAAAATGATTATATTTCAAGGAAATTTACAGTGCCAAAATATAAGTATAAATCTACATATACTCAGCCAAACTAAATAAATATTTTTACAAGTTGCCACTGTGTGAACTTATAGATTTTCCTATCAATAAGCCTGTATATGTCAACATTTTTTCATTTTAATCATGATCTTTAGTTAAATGTGTGTGTACGTATATATATACACACATCTAGATACAGATATAGACTTGTTTCAATTCTTTTCTAAAGTACAGTGAATAGAATTATTCAAATTTTCTTCGGCACTTTTCAAAGAGTAATATCTATTTGATCCATTACTATAAGAACAGCTTTGACTCAAGTAACATATCCACAGAGGTTACTTTCAGACTCGTTATTTTTCTACAGAGTCAAAGTTCTAAGTTCAGATGTTTCTACATACTATAATTATCTGTGATTGACTCAGTGATTCCTAAGTCTGGCACTGTAACTAAAATGTTCTCTTCCATAACTTCCAATGGGTATTATATAATTCTTCAGACATTCCCACCAAAGAATTGCTCAAATTACTTTCTACTTCATTTTAAATGAAAAATAAATGGATTATGTCAGATGTTAACATTATGGAAGCATGATATAAGGTGAAGAATATATGAAAATTCTTTATATCTTTGCAACTTTTCTATAAACAAAATTTTCCATAAAAAAAGTTTAATTTTAAAAAGTCTGCTCTCTATATCACTTTAAAGAGGAATGAAGTGATGGTGAATATGAAAATAATCAGGTTCTGAGGGCAGAAAAAGATAGGGAATTCTTTGGAGTAACCCCATGTTTCTTTCATGATTTTGACTAACCCTTAACTATTTTTCTTCTTCTAATTCTCTGAAATGTTAATTAAAACAATCAAAACATCTATAGTCATACCAAAAGTATATCCAAGTCTTTCCATAAAGATGACTTGTCATGAATGTTCTTCAATCACCTCACAGTAATTTTGATAAATCATTCAGCAAACATGTACAGAGCACTCACTGTATCCCGGATATCCTATTGGGCCCTGGAGCTATGAGGTGGTAAGGCGTGGTTCCTATGCTTGGGGAGCTAACACTGCAGAGGGGAAAGACATAGACAACACATAATGAGAGCCTCTCACCCAATGATACTGTACTCCTGGTGGGCATTCAGGAAAGCTCCACAAAATAGTTTATCTTTTAACCTATGGGTCACAAATCTTATATTTGATAGCACTGTGTAGATTACAAAATGGCCTCAGATAATTTTTCTCCTCCCAGCCTCATCAGAGGCAAATAATGCCAGATGAGCAGCTTTTTCATTCCCATGTTACTGATGAGAGTTAGACCCTGCTGCACCTGAGGCTCATAGTTTCATTCATGTCCTGTGAACTCCTGATTTGTCCTTTTTCTACTGCTTCATACCTTCCTAGGCAGAGATCTTGCCAGACTCCTATAAAGATTCCATTCTTTCTTGATATTAAAGTGAATGCCCAATGTATTTATTTTTCCTTGGCCTTTCTTCTCTTACCACCTATTTCTCAAAACAAGGTAAATAATGATAATTATTCTAGTTTTAAATCAAATATCCCTTCCCAGGATAAGAGGTTCGGTTTTGAAAATAAGTGATTTTCTTAGAATCAAAAGTCCTGTAAGTAAATTAGACATATTTTGGAAGTTAATTTAATCTTTTCAAGTCATTCATTACTTTTTAGTGTGCTGAATGAAGCAGCTCACACATGAAAAATATTCTGCATTATTGTGCTTCACGCAACATATTAGTTTGACTCTTTTTATGTGCCAGGTATTATGCTGAACCCTAGCAATGCAAAGATAAATAAAAAATAGGATCTTCCCTAAAGGAGGCCCTGGTCTAATGCAGGTAGGAAGATGGATGATTATAACACATATGAGAATAACTATTATATATGTATGTCCAGGACCTTAAGAGGACTTGCAAGGTGTTCCTAAAGCAGAGGGTTGGAGGGAAGCATTTTAAGCTGAGTTAGAAGCAAAGGTTTGGAGGTGGGAGTGTAGCTGGTCAAGGAATTGGTAGTAATTTAGAAAGGCTAGGTACAGAGGGAGTTGAGGGAATGAAGAGAGATAAGATTACAGATAAGTGGCTTTGCATATCAGGCTAAGGATCACAGGCTTTATTTTGAAAATGAGTAGCCAAAGAAGGATTTTAAGCAAGAAAGATGTCATCAGAGATAATGTGAAAGATATAAAGATCACTCTAGCTGCTGTGTAGAGAGCAGATAGGAGCAGAGTGAAAACTGGAATCAGAAATAAGTGAGAAGAGTTCAAGGATTCATTAGTTGCACGTAATACCCAGTGCTCACCACAATACCTGCCCTCCAAGGAAGCCAATATAATTCAGGAGACAATGTGAGTGGAATGGAGATGTATAGAGAAAAGAGGATTGAAGGGTCTCCCAGGTTGCCAGCTTAGGTAGATTGAGAGGGGCTATTCATGGAGAAGAGGAAAAAGGAGGTTGCCAGGAGGTCAGACTCACTTTTGGGAGGGGGAAGGGGAGCCAGTATGAACAGATGAGGCGTTTAGTTCAGGACACGCTGAGGTAGATGCCTACTCATGTGCTGTGAGTCTACAACTCAGGAAAAATGTCTGTGATCATAGTATCTGGGACTCATGTGCTACACTAATGCTTGGGTTTCTGAAAACTGTGCACACTGTGAAGTCAAGGGCTAAGGTTTCAGAGGAGCAAGCCAGAGGCGACTTTCCCATCTGTTATTACCTATCACATATCACTATTGCAAGGATAAAACAGTGTGTAAAATAAAAAGCCTGGTATTTAGCAATAGAAAGGGAACATAATAATTGTACATTATCATGACCTTTCAAAAATGCTCAAAGCAAATCTAACGCATTTTATAAGGGCTTTTCTTCTAAGAGAGAAGAGTAAGTACCTCTCATTTCAATTATTTGATAATTTTGTATATTTATGCTGTGATTCCTCAAGTTTTTTAAAAAGCAAATTTTACTGCTTTCTGGCTCAATATATGTTAAAATTTTGAAATTTAATATATAATAAAAATTTAATTCTAAGCAAATGAAATCCTCTCACTTTATAAAAAGTTAATATTTTGTGCTATTAGGAACTATTCTGAGTTTCACCACTTGTATATTCTAGAGATTAAGGTGACTAAGAAAAAATATGGAGGTATCCCAGCTTTGAATTGCCTAATTGTAAGTTTTGGTTGGTAATTTCCCTTTTTGAAAAAGACAGAGATGATAGTTCCAAAAATTTCAGCTGGACTTAATAAGCTCACACTCTAAAATATAACAGAGTAGAACGCCCTCCCATCTTACTTGAGAGCTCATCCTTAAGAATTCCCTTCAGTCATTCTTCCTACTAAAGGTCATTGAAAGGAAACTGGAAGGTCTAGTGGCTTTTTTTTTTTTTTCCACCAACTTTCTGTGCTACAATTTTAAAAGTCTGGATGCAGCACAATCAGAACTCCTCAACTACAGAACATAAATTTTTAGTACTTGTTGTTCTGGAATCCAACAGAAGAAATATTTGGCTTTTGCTTGGCCCCATCCCATTAGCATTAATAGGTTGTTTTCATTGGAGTTGTCTTCAAAAAAGATACGGATATGAGAAATGATATATTTAAACACCAGTTTTCAAACTAAGGTCATGAAAGGCAGTTTTTAAAAGTGAAATAGAATTAACTAGAATATAGTAAAGTAGAATAGAAAATATCAGACTGCACCCACTATAGAAAAGGTAAATACTGTTTTGGGAGACGTTTTATTCATACATTGTATAAGATATTGATATATATACAGACATAAAGAGAGACATATATAGCCATACAGACATATCTGCATGTCTTTACTGGGTCACAGTATATGTTAATCGCAGTTAAATGTTTGAAGGTCGCAGTACTGTGAATTATACACTATAAGACAAGCAAACTAGAAAAGATATAATACTGCTCCCCAAAATTCTTTTCCTTGCAAAGTTATGCCCATCTTGCATTCAAAATCTGGCTCAAACTTCGTTTTTAAAATAGAAATATCCTCTGCTTAAATATGTTAAATGCTGTACATTAATGATCCTGACAATAACAGTAACCCCACTCTGTTCATATTATACTCTGCAAAAAGGATTTCAAGTCAGTTACTTAATTTTATTCCATTTACTTTTCAGCAATACTGCAAAACCAACAGGAGAAGCAGTAGCAGCTCTGTTTACACTAAAGCACAGAGAGGCCAAGTAATTTGCGTCAGGTAACTCAGTAGCAAAACTACATGCATAAACCTGGTCACTGAAATCACAGTCCTGCTTCTCTGGATTGTGCGGCTTCATGCTACACAGATGCAATTAGTTTGCCACTGTTTATCTCATGGGTCTTTGTCATTTGTTTTGTGTTTAAAACTCTGTCCACAAAAGAGTCCAAAATATTTGGGAAAAGGCAAGGAGGAGGAACATACAGAGATGACTTCATGATTTAGGAGTTTGTAAGTTGTCAACTGTATTTTCACCCAAGACTGAGGCTTTAACTGCACCTCACTAGCAGCCAATCTGCTTGTAGATGTCTTTTCATTCCAAAGACAATCCCAGGGCCCACGATGCAATACACCACCCAATTAATATTGCTTAATTGAAATGAAAACTGCAACTTGCCAGGCCATTTTTAATATGGGAATTCATGGTTCTAGGAGACGGATTACAAATTAAAAGAGAGAGATGTGAGATGGAGCTGGGGGTGAAGGAGAAGCTGGGAGTCCTTTGAGGAAGCACCCAGTATAACCACAGAAAATGAGCTGGAGAGCTTCCCCTGCTTCTGTAGGCTCTGGAACAGAGACCGGGAACTATCTGACCTACGTATGTTTAAAACTCCCTGGTAGGATGCTTTTTTTGATAAGAGATTTGAAAACTACTGATTTGAATACTTTAATGGGTTTGTAGGTAAACTGTATTTGTTACATTATAACATTATATTTGTCTAGAAAATTGCCTGTTTTATAAAATTTTCTGTAAGGTTTTCACAGAATTTACTGATTTATTCAGTCTCTTTGGTCTCGAATTTTCCTTGTTTCATTCCTAACAATGCTTAAGGGATTGAGTTGTATTTTTTCTTTATTTCTTAACTATTTCTGCAGAGCAAATATATTTTATCAATACATTTAAAGAACAACCTCTTGATTATTCTACTATTTTGGTGCTTTGTACGTCACTAAAATACATCTATGATTTTCTTCATTTTGATATATTTGGGTTAACTCTATTAGATATTTCTTACTTCTTAAACTTGAAAATAGCTATTACATTTTGAAATGTTTTCTTTTTTTTAAAGATTTTACTTATTTATTATTTGAGAGAGAGAGAGAGAGATTGAGAGAATGAGCAGGGGGAGGGGCAGAGGGAGAAGCAAACTCCCCACCAAGCAGGGAGCCTGACTCTGGACTCAATCCCAGGACCCTCAGAACATGACCTGAGCTGAAGGCAGACGCTTAACTGACTGAGTCACCCAGGTGCCTGAAATGTTTTCTAGATAGATATATAGATATGTATAGATAGATACATATGTATGTATACATATGTATAGTTAGATAGATAGACCTATAGATATATATATAGGTTTGGTTATTAATTCCATTTTATATAACATTGATAAAAAACATGGTCTGTATATTTTCTATTTGTGTTTGCTGAGCCCATTTTGCAGCCTACAAAGGGTCAATTTTTGTAAAGTTTCCATACATGTTTGAATAGTGTAAATTCTCTAATTTGAAAGTTCAGACTTCTATAAATATCCATTATACCTCTCCATTAAAGTCAGCTAATTGTGTAGTTCAAATTTATATCTTTACTTACTCTTTTTCTCTCTCACACACGAAGTGTGTACTTAATATTCCACTATCACTGAGAAACTGAACATTTCTCCTTATAATACTATTAGCTTGAACTGGATAGTTACGTTTTCAGGCACATATACCTTCAGAATTATTATGTATTCCTTGTGAATGCTGTCTTTTACTGCTATATTATGGTCTGCCTTATCCCTGATAAAATTTTTTCCCATAAGGCCTATTTTACATAACAGAAATACTGCTACATTAGATTTCTTTTGATTAGTATTTTCTCAGTGAATTTCTCCTCTACCTCACTACGTGTATTCTTTCATTATGTTTTAAGCATGTTTCCTGTATATAGCATATGCCTGGAGTTTTATGCACTTCCTTTTTTTTAAATATTTAAAAATTTTAACAGAAAATTTGGAATTACAGTCAAAGAACATTTTTTCTGAATGATTTGAGAGTAAGCTGGAAACATCATTCTCCATAACCCTGGAATACTGTAGCGTGCAGTTCCTACAAACAGAGCATTTGCCTACATAAACACAATACAACCTTCAAAATCAGGGAATTAGCAGTGATACATTGCTAGGATGTAATCCACAGACCCCATTACGATTTCAGCAATTGTCCCAACAATATTCTCAATGGCAAAATTATCTAATCCAGGGCCACATAGTACATCTATCAATGTCTTTTTTTCTCTTTTAACTGAAATACTGACTTGACTTTCCTTGATATTCATGAACTTGACACTTTCAAAAATTAAAATTAATCATTTTATAGGATGTCCCAAAATTTAGGTTGTCTGATGTTTCCAGGTTATACGTTTTGGGCAGTAATATTAAGGAAGTGATGCAGTGTCCTCCTGATTATATCCTACTAGATGGTACATTGGTTCCATGTATCCCTTGATAGAGATAGTGTCCCCCAGGTCTCTCCACCCTGAGGCTTTTTCCCTTGTAATTAACAAATCTTTGAGACTAAGTCATTATTGCATTCCTCATCAACTTTTCACCCAGTAGTCCTAGCATCTGTTGCTATTTTGTGACTCAATTGTCAGTATGACGGTTGACAAAAGATGATTCTTAATTCCATCATTCCACCTACATTTATTAGTTGACATTCTATTGCAACAAAGAGCTTTTCTTCTCCCCATATATCTATGCATTTGTTTATTGATATTTATATAGACAAACGGCTTCCTATTTTATTCAATTGATTATAACCCATTACTAGCATTACTCTGATGCTCAAATCATTCCAATACTTGGCTAATGGGGGCCTCTTCACAGTGCTTCTGTCTATATCACTTTCTGAGCATTTTCCATGCTCATCTTGTATTTTGCTTACCCCAGCCTTGAAACCAAGCATTTCTCCAAGATGCCTTAGTTCATTACGGTGAGAATTATATTTAGAAATGAAGATCTGTGTGCTACACATGTATATGACTGTTGGTGTTTCACCACTCAACGCCCCCAGTAAACATAACTGAGGAATACGTATAAGAATATCCATCTACATTTATATCTATTTTTCCATCCATCTGTATATATCACACCACATACCTCCAGTCCAACACCACAGGATTAATTCCAGCTTCTTTTCCTACTCCCATCATGAGAAATCTGACTCCCATTGTATTAGTCTGTCCAGGCTACCGTAATACAGACTGGGTGGCTTAAAAAACAGAAATTTATTTCTTAAAGTTCTGATAGGCTGGAAGTTCAAGATCAAGGTGCAGGCCAATGTGGTCCCTGCCAAGAGCCCTTTTCCTGGCTTGTGATAATTGTTACATAGCAATAGAGAAACTAATAAACCTCTCTAACACACTTACCACAGAATTCATTTCAAAGCAATTTCCATCTCCTCAGCTCTAATACACTTGTGCTTTCTGGATGGCCTTGCCTCCCACTTTCTGATAAGGTGTCTACATGAATTTCTTCAAATCCCTTCCCCTCCACAAACATTTCCTTAGTATTATTTTGTCTTCACTTATTGTCTTTCCCTCCTTCTACCTGTCAGAGAACAAAATGTCTCTTCAATGCCAATTCTTACACTTATGCCTTTATTCTCTTTTCTTTCTGTCTCCTCTGGACATTTTTCCCAGAAAGAAAAACCCCTATATTTTCTTTCTTCTTTTTTTTTTTTAGATTTTATTTATTTGAGAGAGAGAGTGGCAGACAGAGGGAGAATGAGAAGCAGGCTCCCCACAGAGCAGGAAGCCCGAAATGGGGCTCGATCCCAAGACCCTGGGATCGTGACCTGAGCTGAAGGCAGACGCTTAACCAACTGAGCCACTCAGGTGCCCCAAAATCCCTATATTTTCAATGATGTATTTTCAACACAGTCTCATCACTCATGTGTGCTCACTCTGACCTCTCTCCTCCTGGCTCAGCCTAAAAAGCCTAAGCTTACTTCCACTCCCCTTTCAAGCTATTATCAAATTTCTCCTTACTTTTATTTTCACTCTTCAACTTTTCCAAATACACTATATTTGTAATACTTGTATACTTGTAATACTAAACTATTGTTAATCCCTTAAAATCTGGCTTCAGCCTTCATCACTCTGTGAAACTGTTCTTTCAAAGATCGCTGGAGTACAGGCAAACTGCCAAATCTAAATTGTTTGTTTAGTTTCCGTCTTTCTCAGCCTCTCAGGGGCATCAAGGATTGTTGACCAACTACTTTTGGACAACAACAGGTTCTTCTTCTATCCATGTGATCACTCCTTATGTCTCTATCTGGCTCCTGCCATTCCCTAAACCTAGATTTTCACAAAGATGTGTGTAGTTCTTGCTCTTCCCCCTGTGGATCAAAACAAAACAAAAAACTAACAATGGCTCCCATCACAACCAAAATAAAATCCAACGCTTAACCTGCTTTCCTAAACTCTCCATCTGCTATGCCTGTCTTACCTTTCCAACATTACTGAAACCTAGTGAAAGCAAATTATTTTCCAATTCATAAATATTTCCTCAACTTTTATTTTCTAAGCTTGGTTTTCACTCCATAACCCTTTAAATAGTTTAACATTTCTGTCATGTGCATAAAATGTTTTTCATTATTGTAAATGTTCAGGTCCTATATGTCTTTCAATAATAATAATGTAATGACTATTATCAACACTTAAAACATATTAGGTATTGTGCTAAGCATTGTTTATTTATTAACCCATTTAATCTCCAGAACAACCCCATGACCCAGCTCAAATGCTACCTCCCCAATGAAGTTCTTCACATAAACACCATGTACTCTGGAAGACATTTTTTCTCCATTTTGAAGTCTCAGATTCCTTAAATGTTATATCTTTTTTAGTTCTAGATGCTTTGTCTCACAGTTATCTGCCTTTATCTTATTTATACTTTATCCTCAACGATAAGGTGTTGAGGGCAAGAGTCTTGCTAACCCCTTATTGCACAATTAAATCACATCTTTCTTGCCAAAGTTCTGAAATCACCTGTTATAAGAAACCTCCTGATTCTAAAACTCTGTATTAGGTGTTGCTCATTGTGCCCTTGCAGTTCTTTGCATGTCTTTACCATCTTTTCTCAATCTTATTACAATTGCCTATCTACCTCTATGTGTTCTCTTGAGGGAAGAACAAGGTCTTTTCCCTTTTCTTATTTACAGCATTTGTCACAATACCTACAGAGTAGGTACTCCATAAATGTTTATGGGATGAATAAATGATTATCCCAAGCATGACCATCTGATCTCCCAAATCACAGGAGATTGCAACCTATAAACAGAAAGGAAATAATAACTTGGAGAAAATACATTATGTTACTGAGGAAGAAAGAGACAATGAGACTTTTAGCTCACAATATAGTTCAAGATCAGTTTTAAGCCTAAATCAGCATGAACACATTAAATATATTTGGGGCCCTATGTCCCCATATAAAAAATTAATTCAAGATGGGTCCTAAGCCCAAACATAAAACCTAAAAACCATAAAGCTTTTAGAAAGAAATGTAAGAGAATCTCCTGTGCCCTGGGACTTGGTCTACAAGTTTCTTAGGCCACAAGAAACAATAACCATTAAAAAAATATATACAGGGGCTCAGTCAGTTAAGCATCTAACTCTTGATCTCAGCTCAGGTCTTGACCTCAGGGTCTGAGTTCAAGCCCTGCATTGGGCTCCATGCTGGGCATGGAGCTTATGTAAAAAAATAAAAAATAAATTTCACTTTATATTTTTAAATGACTACTTATTAAAACATATTGTTAAGGAAATATGTAGGTGAGCTACAAATTAGGAGGAAAATATCTGATAAAGCACTATTATACAGTTTCAGTAAATAACTCTTCCAGCTCAAAAACAGATAACCCAAAATAACAACAAAAAAATGGCCAACAAGCCCATGAAAAACTGCTCAATATTGTCAGTTATTAGGAATATGTCAATTAAAATAAAAATACCACTACACACTTATCAGAGTGATTAAAATTAAAAGACCTATCACCATCAGGTGTTGTCATCACAGCATCTGGACTTTTCATATATCCCTTGGAGGCATTAGAAAACAGTAAAACTACTCTGGAAAAGGTATGACAGTTTCACATAAAACTAAAAATATATGTACTCAATGATCCAGCAATTCCATTCCTAGGTATTTACCTAAGGGAAGTGAAAACATAAGTTCACGAAAAAATTAAAATATAGAAGCTTTATTGATAATGGCCCAAAACAGGAAAAAGCTGTGTGTCCACCAGAACAAGAATGGATGAACAAACTGTGGTATGTTCAGCACTCTGAGCAATTAAAAAAAAAAATACTGACAGATTAAACTAAAATATATCATGCAGATGGAAACAGAAAAAAAGCTATACATAAAACCATTCTGTTTGATTCCATTTACATGGAAATTATAGAATGACAAAAGTAGAATGTCAGTGGTTGCCTTTAAAAAGGTGGGAGTGAAGATTGACTAGAAAGTGCCCTGAGGAAACTTTCTGGCTGATAATAATATTCTGTGCCTGGAAATGGATTTGGATTATATACATATAGGCATTTGTAAGAACCCAGCAAACATAATCTAATGGTAGTGTATTTCACTGTATATAAATTATTCATCAAAAGTAAAAACTACTGAAGTCTAATACTAATAAGTCTCAAAATCTAGTTAATGCTAAAACATTTAGGAGGAAATATATGTGCAATTTACATTGAAATGCATCCAAAATAAGCTAGATGAAAAGGTGCAGAGATGGATACATTTGTGTTTACAAAAGTATAGTAAAATGTTAACAGGAGACTATGTGGTAAGTATATAAGTGCTTGATGTAAAAGTTTTTCAATTTCTGTTGGTAAAATAAAATGGGCAACCAAAGCACTATGTTGTAGGGAGACTCCTTTTCATGATACATCTTTACGAACTGTTTGAAATGTCTGCCATAGGCAAAAAAGGAAAATCTAAATATCAAGATAAAGCACTGTCATATTTAATTTATCTATGAGGTTGAATAGTTCCAAACATTATATTCAGAAAATTCAGAAGCATGGTTGACTAATAAGATATCTAATTATTCATTTAGAGAAAATGAGAAACAATTATTCCAAACTGAACTTGGACTTGTTCAGCATTTGGGAATGAGGGCTCCAGGAGGAGAGGGAAAAAGCAGTTTTCATAAGTTCTTAGTTTTTGTGTTTTTTTTTTTAACAGATTTAATCCCTTACTAGACTTCTTGGGTGCTTCTACACACACTGATACTTGAGTTTTTCTAAAATTCCACTTAAAACTGGATAGCAAGGACATCTCTCAAACAGAAAGCCAGTCACTGATTCTCAGAATTCTTCTTTTCCATCTGTGTCCACTCCTGCCATTTCCTTACCCCTTTTCTGTAGCCTATTCAATTTCATCCAGTTATCCCGTGTTTTTGAAACATTTTCTTTGTGTGAAGACTAAATCCCCATTTCCTCCTTTTTGATCTCCATTTAGTCTTGATTACAAACCTAACTGAATTATGGTCAGTATTACTAAGCTCCTTCCTCCACCCACTCACCTTATTAGACCAGTCACATCATCTCCTTTTAAAAAAGTTTTTACAATGGCCCACTTATCATGATGACTTTAACATGGATTAAAAAGAAAAGCCATCATATAATATCTATCTTCCCAGAGTAAAACGCTAAGAGAGGAAACCCAGGGATCTCTGAAAATGTTTGGTAGTTTGAGGCTTAGTTAAATATGTAAAACACTTTAGAATAACACTCAAAAAGAGTTCTAAAATAAGTTAAAACTCTTGCTCTCTTCTTCCATAAGGAGACTGGCCAGTGGTTGGTCAAACAAGTTAATATTAAACCTTAATTCCTCTCTGATTCCAAAGTAATTCTATAACTGGTAGTAATATTATTTAACATCTTTACAAGAAACACGGGTAGATAAATGGAAGGATACCTACTGTTCCCATCTTGGTTAGCCAAAGCCCAATCCTGAAATCTCTCTTCCTATATCCATTTAAAGAAATTCTATAAATAGTAAAGGTGCCTAGACTGAAACAATAGGAAATTTTTTAATTTAGCTATTATATAAAAACATGGAGCCATAAATGTTAAAGCTAAATAGAGTGACCTTCTATTCCAGTATTTCCTAGATAGCTTGGTGCAGATCTTTTGTTCTATGGGATGTTATTCAGTGTGGTTCCCCAAGTAAGTAGGGTGGGAGGTGGTAGATTCAATCCAGATTCAAGTCCAGAATGAACTAGGGTAAATTTTAATGATCTCTTTGGGAGAGTAATTCATCTTTTCTGCTGTCATTTTATCTGCAAAGAGGTGAGGTGATTAGCCTAGATTATGAGTCGCAAATCTAGACACAGGTCTAAAACCAAGCACAGGGCTAGTTACAATACATCTTAATACATCCCATTAATTTAATATGGCATTAAATATAATATCCATAAAGTTTTGTGGAATATATGCTGTTAACACATCTGACATTTCCTTTTATCTCTCTGTGAGAGAACAAATCAGATATTTTATCTTTTAGAGTATTCTGGTGTTTATCCACCGAAACTTGGGCATTGTCAGGAAAAAGTTAACACAAAGATTTTTATATTTCCCCACTTTCTGCTTTCTCTCCCTATCAAAAACCAAAACAAATCAGACAAAAATCTCAAGTACAGCATCTCAAAAAGTCCTTGCAAGTAGAAAAGATCCTTCTTTTATCAAAAATAAAGATTTTAATTAGAATTAAGCCTTCAGAATTAAGACTAAAAGGTAACAGTTGGTATAATGTCTCCATTTCCATGTCATATGAAAAATAATCTGGCTATGTTCTTAATAAGTAGCCAACAAAAAGACCACACTTCAGCAATGTTCCCAATGAAGGTCTGAACAGGTAAATCCAAAAATAGCTGTCTGTATCAAGCTGGCAGATGTCATTCCTAAAGAGCTCAAGGAGACCTAAAGCCAAAACAGTGAGAGTAAAAGAAGGAAGTGATAAACAGGAGAAAAACTACTTTAAAAGGTTCTCCATTCCATGTCTTCTGATGGTGAAAATGAATAGCATTTCTCAAATTATTTTATTTCATTAAGAGACATTTTCATAATCTAGATCATTCTGACTCTTTGGCAAGTAAATTATTAGCAGAAAAGATTACTACCCCAAAAGCATCACTAAAATGAACTCTGATTTATTTATTCTGGTCCCCTTCCAATATTTGCTCCGTGCCCCAAGCACCAATAATAAAAAGCACATCCGTTTTTCAGGTGGGTGCCCCCTAGCTAAGAGTAGATAGAACATAACTCAAATGAATTCAGATTCCTTCTGACTCGAAAAATGATTCAATAACAATCTCCATCATTTGATCAAAAATGGATGCTGTATCATTGCAAAGTTAATTGAAAAAAATAGGAAAGAAGATACAGGTGTTCCCCTCTTGCTATTCTCTTTTTTAAAGAGTAACACTCAAGTCCATATTGACTCCTGTGGTATTGTCCTCCAGGTAACCAACTAAAATTGGATTTTTGCTTAATCAACCAGCCTAATTAAGGCTTCTGTTCAGATCTTTGGATGACAAGGCAGAGTGTGGCTTCAATCAAATTGCTGGTTGACTCTTCCATGGGCCTAAATCATACCCAGTAATGTAATCAAACCAGTTTGGCTAAATTACACACCATATATCAGGAAATGGCTTTTCTAGGTCACTAGCCTACACACAATCTGGCATTAAAGTATACCAGATAAAAAGAAATGTTTTAACATTTCCAAGAAACTCACATGCATTACTTAAGGTTTTAACTAATAAGAAACTATTAGAAGAAAAAAAGAGAGACATGAAAGCATAACAACACTGTGTCCATCCCAAATGTCATTAGCTACAATCTTTAATCAGGCACTCACTCCAGTTACTGGGCGGTATTGCCAACCTCCCAGAGGGAAGTCAGCCGCAGACCAAGAATGAGAAAACCAATTTAAAAAAAAAAAAAGAAGAAATGAACCTGAATGATAACTGAGCCCAGATGGGGAGAAGAAAGGTTAACTCTGGAACTGGTCTTATTTAAAGGCCACCAGTAAATTTAAGCCACAGAGAGACTTGCCTAAATAGGGAAAATACTGTGTTTTCTTCCCTACAGTAAAAAAGGGAAATGAACATACTCAATTTGACCCACCAGCAGTCTTTTCCCAAGGTTTAGTGTGGAACATAAGGTCCATGAGCAGGAGTTATAGGCTAAATACTGCAGTGGGGCAATGTAGGAAAGAAGCAGCTGTTTCTTATTATTTGCATCTATTTTTCTTATGGGTAAAACTGTGGGCAGAGTGCCATGGTGTACTGCTGTACAGACCTCCCCAAACGGCAAGGGCAGGGCACTGGCTTTCCCCTGCTACCATCAAGCATGTGATCAACAAGAGATCCATCCAAAGAAACTCCAGTAGAAACGAGACCTGTTGTATAGCCATTGGCGTGCAGCTCTATAAAAGAAGAAATGAATTGAGGGGCGGCTTTTAAAAGGGACATTTAAAACTCTGATTAAAAATAATACCGAGAGGAATTGGACCTTAATATAATCAAACATGACACATTAAGTCTTTCAAGCCTATGCTCCTTAATTTTTTTAAAGGACACGAGCTATGATAAAATAGACACCACCAAAACCATGATTTGGCAGAGAGGGCAGAAGAGGCAAATACCCAAACCTCTCTCTCATCCTCCCACAGACCTCCTACAAACACCTCCCTCTGCACACACTCGTTTGGATGTGGAGGTCAGCCCAGGGATATAGGGCAGGGAAGACCCAAGGATGGATCTAGAGGGGCAATGAAGAATATTCTGCATGTTCCACCAGGCTCTATTCTCAACATGGCATTGTGACTGAGCCCTTTTTAAACCTAGTTCAAAAGTGCCAACCACCTTTCTACTTACAACCCTTCAATGACCTGCCATGGCAACAAGACAGAAATTGGAAACTTCACCAGGTCTGTCCTCACCTTGACTCGGCCTTTGCTCCAAGGTCCCTCCGCAGTATGGCATACCATGATTGCCCTACTTCATATTTCAGCCTTGACCCCTGACCAAGCTGCCCTTCCTCCAGGATTTATTTTTCCTCATAGCATTACCACCAGTAGCCCGACTACATGTTTGACTTTTTTGTTATTGTTTATCTCTTCCTTACTAGCGCGTAAGTTCCAGAAGCACATGTTTGTTTTGTTCTTAGATATAATCCCAGAACGCATGGCACCTGGTAGCCATTTAATATTTGTTGACTGGATAAATGAAACAATGCATTAATAAGCACTGAAGATATTTAATGTTAGCATGCTTTTTGATCATTAAGTATTATTCATTTATGGACAATAATAGTACCTCCTGTTAACTGACTTGGCAAAATAAGTTCTTTCAAAGTTTAATTATAGGATTATATTTAATGTGGGTTAAGGGACAAAAACAATTCTCAACACTCTTTACCGTATCAAGCAGCATGAAAACTGAACAAATTGCTTTAGACGAGGAAAAAATGACATCTCTTTGATTTTAGGAACAAATTTTCTCCCTTTTAATGTAGAGTTGTAAAGGTCACAGTGATTGACCTACTACTTACCAAATCCGACAAACACTCCTCAGTATTTATCTTTCCTGACTTCTCTGAGTTATCTGACACTCTTGAGGATCTCGTCCTTCAAAAAATTACTTAGTGATTTGATTTATTATGGTTTACTAAATAGGTGGGAGATTCTTTAGTAAAATTAAATCTACTTTGTTAAATCTTTTTGTTACTATTAAAGTACTAAAACTTGCAACTTAAAATGTAAAGTGTCATTGTCTAATGATATAGGGAGTACATGTCTTATAAAAACTAAATCAGAAAAAATAAAGAAAATTCAAATCCCACTCACTAGAAATAAGCAATTTAAAAGCTTGATGTGTATTATAATAATATTTATAAAATAATTTTCACTTTAAAAAGTTATATTTATTCTTGTTAAAATATCTGCATACACTTTTATATAGTATTTTAATGTATTTTATCTCATTGTAGGAATGCATCAAATTTATTTAACCCATGCATCTTTGTTATGCATTTAGATTATTTCCATTTTTTGTAGTTTAGTATATCTAGATTAACTTCCTTGAATATATATTTTTGTATAATTAACCCACTATATCCTCAAGAATAACTCTTGGAAACTGAATCACTGGGTTACAATATCTATAAAAAGGAAGAATACTGACTTTTCAATATATATTGTTCTTTTGCTTATTTACGTTTTTATTTATTGCTTTAGTTTTTTAATGTTGCTTTGGCTAGAATCTCCAGAATAATTGCATAGCGAGCAGATATCTTGATTTATTCCTGACTTTATGAGAAATCCCTCTTGATACTATTTTTTTAATAGCTTTCTCAAACTTAGGAACAGATAGTAAATATACTGAACACACAACTATGGAATTGAATATTTTTCTAAACAGAAAATAGTTGACCTCTTTGATGAATTTAGCATACCATTTGGATTTGCTTGCCACAAATATTTTATTTTTTAATTGAGCTAATAAAGTACGAGATTTTCACATTAAAATTAACTTAAATTTTCATCTCTTGGAAAATCAAAAGATCAAACCATACTCAGTCTACATCTTGAGGGGACAAAAATGGCTAGAACCAAGTAGCCACTTACTCTTCAGATAGGACACACATTCTAGCTGACCCTGGTTCCCATAATTCACATACTATATGCATATATACTTGCACTCAATTCATTTCACTCATACATATTTCAGGCCTCATCAATATTGGCATTGGAATTTTGGTCCCTATTCCAAACCATAAATTTTAAAGACTCCATAGGATTCTATTATATCGAGGTATCATAATTTCTTTAACTAATGGCTATTTTTCAACATTTAAATTATTTTCTGTTGTTTCATCTTTAAATATATTCTTATGTATAACACTGATCACTTAGAAGAAAAATCTCAGTTGTAGAATTATCGGTAGATCTATTTTGAAAGCTTTAGGTAAGCATTGCCTAGTATCTTACACAAAAATTTGTAGGTAAAGGACCTTGACTGGTCTGGCTTAAGAAACATGCCCATCCATCACTGGTCCAGTTAACTGGACATAATTCAAACACTGCTGGGAGAAAACTCTTAGGGCAGTTTTGAGGACGTGAATGAAGACAACCAAAACAGTTTCTTCCATATGAGATTGAACAGCTTTCTGTGTTATCATATGCCGTTTGAATTTCTACTTTTTAGAACTGCCAGTTTGTATTATTCTTTGCCCATTTTACAAATGGTGTGTTCATCAATTTCTTACTAACTTTAAAGTGCTATTTATTTATTAAATATATTATCTCCTTTCCACATATATTACAAAATCCCCACTGCTTGTCATATAAATTTTCATTTGTTCACAGTACTATTATTGCTGCTTCCCCTCCACCTCTGCAGGGTGGTTTTTTTTTTTTTTTTTTTTGATTATGCTCAGTTAGCCAGCATATAGTAAATCATTAGTTTTTGATGTAGTGTTCCACGATTCATTAGTTGCGTATAATTCCCAGCGGTCCATGCAATACGTGCCCTCCTTAATATCCATCACCAGGCTAACTCATCCTCCCACTCCCCACCCCACTAAAACCCTCACTTTGTTTCTCAGAGTCCATACTCTTTCAAGGTTTGTCTCCCCCTCTGATTTCCCCCCTTCATTTTTCTCTTCTTTCTCCTAATGTCCTCCATGCTATTCCTTATGTTCCACAGATAAGTGAAATCATATGATAATTGACTTTCTCTGCTTGACTTATTTCACTTAGCATAGTCTCCTCCAGTCCCATCCACGTTGATGTAAAAGTTGGGTATTCATCCTTTCTGATGGCTGAGTAATATTCCATTGTATATATGGACCACATCTTCTTTATCCATTCATCTGTTGAAGGGCAGCTCGGCTCCTTCCAGTAGACATTGCTGCTGTAACCATTGGGGTGCATGTGCCCCTTCTTTTCACTATATCTGTATCTTTGGGGTAAATACCCAGTAGTGTAATTGCTGGGTCATAGGATAGCTCTATTTTTAACTTTTTGAGGAACCTCCATACTGTTTTTCAGAGTGGCTGTACCAGCTTGCATTCCCACCAGCAATGTAAGAGAGTTCCCCTTTCTCCCACATCCCCACCAACATTTGTTGTTTCCTGTCTTGTTAATTTTTGCCATTTTAACTGGTGTAAGGTGGTATCTCAATGTGGTTTTGATTTGAATTTCTCTGATGGCTAATGATGATGAACATTTTTTCATGTGTCTGTTAGCCATTTGTATGTCTTCTTCAGAGAAGTGTCTGTTCATGTCTTCTGCCCATTTTTTGACTTGATTATTTGTTTTTTGGGTGTTGAGTTTGAAAAGTTCTTTATAGATCTTGGAAATCAGCGCTTTGTCTGTAGTGTCATTTACAAATATCTTCTCCCATTCTGTGGGTTGCCTCTTTGTTTTGTTGACTGTTTCCTTTGCTATGCAAAAGCTTTTTATCTTGATGCATCAGTTGAGAGGACCATATGGTTCTTCTCTCTCCTTATTAATGTGTTCTATCACATTGATTGATTTGCAAATATTGAACTACCCCTGCATCCCAGGGATAATCCCACTTGGTCATGGTGGATGACCCTTTTAATGTATTGTTGGATCCTATTAGCTAGGATTTTGGAATCCATATTCATCAGGGATATCGGTCTGAAATTCTCCTTTTTGATGGGGTCTTTGCCTGGTTTGGGGATTAAGGTGATGCTGGCCTCATAGAATGAGTTTGGAAGCTTTCCTTCTGTTTCTATTTTTGGAAACAGCTTCAGGAGAATTGAATGTTTGGTAGAATTCCCCAGGGAATCCATCAGGCCCTGGACTCTTGTTTTTTGGGAGGTTTTGTTTTGTTTTGTTTTGTTTTTATTATGTTATGTTAATCACCATACATTACATCATTTGTTCTTGATGTAGTGTTCCATGATTCATTGTTTGCGTATAACACCCAGTGCTCCATGCAGTACATGCCCTCTTTAATACCCATCACCAGGCTAACCCATACCCCCACCCCCCTCCCCTCTCGAACCCTCAGTTTGTTTCTCAGAGTCCATAGTATCTCATGGTTCGTCTCCCCTTCCAATTTCCCCCTTTCATTCTTCACTTCCTGCTATCTTCTTTTTTTTTTTTTAACATATAATGTATTTTTTGTTTCAGAGGTACAGGTGGAGGTTTTTGATCACTGCCTTAATCTCATTCCTGGTTATTGGCCTATTCAGGTTGTCAATTTCTTTTTGTTTCAGTATTGGCAGTTTATACGTTTCCAGGAAGGCATCCATTTCTTCCAGGTTGCTTAATTTATTGGCATATAATTGTTTCTATTTCCTTGGTGTTAGTCGTGATCTCTCCCCTTTCCTTCATAATTTTATTAATTTGGGTCCTTTCTCTTTTCTTTTGGATAAGTCTGGCCAGTGATACATTGATCTTATTAATTCTTTCAAGGAACCAGCTTCTAGTTTCATTGAATTGATCTACTATGTTTCTGGTTTCTAATTCATTGAGTTCTGCTCTAATCTTAATTATTTCTCTTCTAATACATGGCTTAGGCATCATTTGTTGCTTTTTCTGCAGTTCTTCAAGGTGTAAAGTTAGTTTGTGAATTTGGGATTATTCTATTTTTTTGAGTGAAGCTTGGATGGCTATGTATTTCCCCCTTAAGACCACCTTTGCAGTATCACATAGGTTTTGGACCAAGTCTCATTGGTTTCATTTTCTTTTTTTTTTTTTTTTTTAAGATTTTATTTTTATTTATTTGAAAGAGAGAGAATGAGAGACAGAGAGCATGAGAGGGAGGAAGGTCAGAGGGAGAAGCAGACTCCCTGCCGAGCAGGGAGCCCGATGCGGGACTCGATCCCAGGACTCCAGGATCGTGACCTGAGCTGAAGGCAGTCGCTTAACCAACTGAGCCACCCAGGTACCCTCATTGGTTTCATTTTCATTGGTTTCCATGAATTGTTTAAGTCCTTCTTTGATTTCCTGGTTGACCCAAATATTCTTGAGCAGAGTGGTCTTTAGCTTCCAAGTGTTTGAATTTCTTCCAAATTTTTTCTTGTGATTGAGTTCCAGTTTTAAAGCATTATGGTCTGAGAATATGCAGGGAATAATCTCAATCTTTTGGTATTGGTTGAGACCTGATTTGTGACCCAGTATGTGGTCTATTCTGCAGAAAGTTCCATGTGCGCTCAGGAAGAATGAGCATTCTGTTGTTTTAGGGTGGAATGTTCTGTATATATCTATAAGGTCCATCTGGTCCAGTGTGTCATTCAAAGCTCTTGTTTCTTTGTTGATTTTCTGCTTAGATGATCTGTCTATTGCTGAGAGTGGAGTATTGAGGTCTCCTACAATTAACGTATTATTATTAATATGACTCTTTATTTTGGTTAACAGTTGGCTTATGTAGTTGGCTGCTCCCATGTTGGGGGCGTAGATATTTATAATTGTTAGATCTTCTTGTTGGATAGACCCTTTAAGAATGATATAGGCCCTTCTGTGTCTCTAACTACAGTCTTTAGCTTAAAATCTAATTTGTCTGATATAAGAATTGCTACACCAGCTTTCTTTTTTGAGGTCCATTGGCTTGGAAGATGGATCTCCATCCCTTCACTTTCAGTCTGGATGTATCTTTAGGTTCAAAATGAGTCTCTTGTAGGCAGCATATGGATGGGTCCTGTCTTTTTATCCATTCTGCAACCCTGTGTCATTTTATGGGAGCATTTAGGCCATTCACATTGAGAGTGATTATTGAAAGATGTGAATTTATTGTCATCATGTTGCCTGTGAAGTCCTTGTTTCTATAGATTGTCTCTGTAAATTTCTGTTCTATATCACTCTTGGGGTCTTTCTCCTTTTATAGGACCCCCCCTTAATATTTCTTGCAGGGCCGGCTTAGTGGTCACATATTCTTTCAGTTTCTGCAGGTCTTGGAAGTTCTGCATCTCTCCATCCATTCTAAATGACAGCCTTGCCAGATAAAGTATTCTTGGCTGCATGTTCTTCTCATTTAGTATCCTGAATATGTCTTGCCAGCCCTTTCTCGCTTGCCAGGTCTCTGTGGATAGGTCTGATGTTATTCTGATGTTCCTCCCTCTGTACGTAAGGAATCTCTTCCCCCTAACTGCCCGTAAGATGGTTTCCTTGGTTCTAAGATTTGTGAGTTTTACTATTATATGCCAGGGCGTTGGTCTGTTTTCCTTGATCTTGGGAGGGGTCTTCTCTGCCTCTAGGACACGAATGTTTGTTTCATTCCCCAGATAAGGGAAGTTCTCAGCTACAATTTGCTCAAATACATCTTCTAGTCCTCTCTCTCTCTCCACATCCTCAGGGATCCCAATAATTCTGACATTGGAACGTTTCATGTCATCACTTATTTCTCTAATTCTGTTTTAATGGATTTTAAGCTGTTTCTCCCACGCCTTCTCTTTTTCCTTCTTTTCTATCAATTTGTCTTCTAGATCACGAATTCATTCTTCTGCCTCATTTACCCTAGCTGTTAGAGTATCTGGATTAGATTGGATCTCATTGATAGCATTTTTAAGTTCTGCCAGTTCAGCTCTCATTTCTGCCCTTAGAGACTCTATGTTGCCATTAATCAATTTCTCCATTCCAGCTATCATCTTCATATCTGTTACCCTGAAGTCCATTTCCGACATCTTGCTTATTTCTGTATCCATTTGTAAATCTGTGGCAGAAGTCACAGTCTCTGAGTCTTTCCTATTTTGGGGGTTCCTCTTCCTAGTCATTCTCTTGAGGGGTAGTTGAGGGAATGTACAGAATCCAAATTACTGCCCACAACCCAAGCAAGATGCACCTGTTTTATAGGGACCTTAGGGTTGCTGGCCTCTTGTTCTCCCAGCCTGTCTTCTGGGGGGAGGCCTGCCTTGCTGTTACTCAGGCAACCCTGTTTGCACAGAGTTGCCCTGCCTCCTGTGGGGGGGGGGGAATGGGCTCAGTGAAAACCGGTTTTGGGGGCTTTTGTTCTCTGGCAGCTTTCCCTGGCGGCTTTCCATGTCTCTTCCAAGAGAGCAGAAGAGACTGTTTCCAACCCTCTGCCTCAGAACAGAGAGATTGCAGTCTGTTCTTCAGTGAGCTCTTCAGGCCACACTATCTCCGTTTCTGTCTGTGCTGCTAAAAACTGCAGCATCCTGGGTTGTGTGCCTCTCAGCAGCACTCTTAGCCCTTGCTTTCAGGTCCAGGCACATCTCTGCCCTTTGTGCTTCCAGAACTGCCAGCCGTCCCCAGTTCGCATGTGTGGCCCCGCTGCTCCAGGTTTCAGTCCAGGGGGCTGCCCTAAAGTCCCTTCCCCACTGCTACTGTTCTGCGAGTCTGTACCTGGTCCCCAGCGCAGGAGGCTTTCGCCCACTTGCGGTGCAGGATCCTGAAGGCTCCCTCCCTCTTCCATTTATCTTCTGATATCTGCCCGCGGAATCACGGTTCCCCGCTTCATATCTCGAAACCAACCGCCTGCAACATTCTGTTTGTAGAGATCCAGATATATCATCTTACATCTCAGGCTGATTTCGTGGGTGTTCAGAGTGGTCTGGTAGATACCCAGTTCAATTCAGGGGACTGGTTGGAATAGGGTTCCCTACTCCTCTGCCATCTTTTCCTCCAGTCCCAATACTTAATTTTTGCCTTTGTTTCCCTTGCCTTTGGAGACGTATCTAGCAAGAAGTTGCTGCAGCCAAGGTTGAAGAGGTTGCTGCCTATATTCTCCTCTAGGATTTGGATGGATTCCTGTCTCATATTTAGGTCTTTCATCCATTTTGAGTCTATTTTTATATATGGTGTAAGAAAATGGTCCAGTTTCATTCTTCTGCATGTGGCTGTCCAATTTTCCCAACACCATTTGTTGAAGAGACTTTTTTCCACTGGATAGTCTTTCCTGCTTCATCGAAGATGAGTTGATCATAGAGTTGAGGGTCCATTTCTGGGCTCTCTATTCTGTCCCATTGATCTATGTGTCTGTTTTTGTGCCAGGACCATACTGTCTTGATGATTATAGCTTTGTAATAGAGCTTGAAGTCCAAAATTGTGATGCCACCAGTTTTGGTTTTCTTTTTCAAACATGGAATATATATTTAACGTTATAATTTATGAAGTATATCTGAGTCTGTTTGGGGGCAATTTATTATATTCCATCTTTTGATAACTACTACCCTATTATAAGACAATATATAGAAGTATTTTCCTAAGTATTCTTTGTCATCTCATACAGCAACTTTTCCCTCATTTTTCTTCTAATTCTTTGTTGAATATTCTTAATTTATTTTTTCACTATCATCACTTTATCATCTTTTTTCTACCCCCAAAAATACCTATGGTATTTTATTACATAAATTCTGAAGATTTTATGTCTTTATCATATTGTGTTTTCATTCAAAAACATATTTTACTTACTAAAATCTTCTTCTTCCATGTTTATGACTGCAATTTCTTCTTGGAGAAAATAGTCTCTCCCTTTTCCCACCCTCCTAATCTCACCTGAGTGGTTCCCCTTTGCAGATTCTATGAAGAAATTCTATTCTTCCCATTTGCAGACCCCTATGAAGAAATCTGGGATTTGTAGCTCCTGACTTCTTGGCAAATGCAAAGGAAACCTCAGAAGGGAGTCAGGGTAGCTACTAAGTTGTTATCAGACAATTTAGCACATGAGGCATTTTTCTGTGATTCTTGATTTGGAGGAATAACTCAATTATTTACCTGAGTGTGAAGTCTGTTCACTGTTGGTTTGATATAGAGATGATTACATTAGAGAAGACTCGTTCTAATCTTCACTTCAAACTTTTCTAAGACACTTAAAAAAAAAAATCAGGGAATGAATGTTGAATTTACCAAATGTGTCCCTTCTTAAACTCTCTCCTCCTTTGGTTACTCTGACCTGATTGTACATTTCCTATTTCTTAATCCATTCTTTCTCACTACATTTGCTTGCTTTTTATTCTCCACTTTCCTTCACATTCTCTGTGTTACCATTTGCTCACCATTACTACACTTTCTGTATCCTGAGCCCATATTTACTGAACTCTAAACATATTTCCAACTCTCTACTGAACTCTGCATGAGGGAAAACCAGTGCTTCGAAGTCTGTCACAAAATCAAGCCCTTATTTTTCTCTATAAACCACTTACTCTTATGTTTCCTGACTCTGCTAACACCAAGAGTTCACCTTTTCTGTAGCTCAGCTAAAGACAAAACCACCTACCCAATGGCTGGAAATGTCAACATAATCTTCCTCCTCCTCTGTATCCAATAAACCAAATTTCACTTAGAAATGTGGTCTGAATATGCCTTTCCTAACATCTTTATGTTCAAAATCTCATCATCTCCACTGAAGGTTGTATTGCAGTCATCTCATAAGAGCTTTCTGTCTTTATCTTCCCTGCACATCACTCTCACTTACTCACCACTTATCTCATACCAGAGTTATCATTCCCACCTGCAAAATCGATCCTGGCTTTTCCTTATTCAAAAGCTTTCTTGGCTTGTTATCAGTATCAGGACAGAATGCAAGCTTATTCGCTATATATAAAAGGCCCTGAAGAATATGAATCTTTCCTTAATTGGCAATAGCTCTCCTTGGTTCAGGTCTAAAGCCACTGTTCCACACTCATTCACATTCTATTTCACCTTTCAATAATGTGCTTCTCCCTTTTTGCTCATATGGGAACTGCCCATTTCTACTCCAAGACTCTGTTCTAAAATCAACTCCTCCCTGAAGTCCTTCCGAGCCCCAGACCATAATCTTTCCAAAATTCCTTTGCCCAATTACCTGATTTTATCATAATCATTTGTTTACATGTTTGAATTCTTCATTAGACTATGAGTTCCATGAGGCTGAGGCCACATCTGATGTTTCTCCATATCTCTGGGACATGGCAAGGTTTAAGTGCTCAATGAGTATCCAGTGACTGAATATATCTGATGCTTGGGTCTTGAAGATCTGCTATCTATTTCAAACATTAAGTTTAGGCAATAAAATGGATAGAAGGAAAACTGATAAAAGATTCAGAAAGAATGTAATTTTTAGACAAAGGGCTATCACTTCTGGCCACGTGGACTTTAGTCAAGTTGTGGAATAACTGAATTGGAATTGAAAGGCCCACAGAATTATTTAGTCTATTCCTTCCCTAAGCTCCCTGAACCTACCAGTTTTCATTTATATAACGAACATAATAACATTCTTCCTATATGTCAGAATTGTTCTGACAATAAATGAGGCTCTGTATAGGAAAGCCTCTTTAAATTTGGGAAAGCTATATAGATATAAAGAGTTTTTATTAATTCATACATCATATAAGTCAATCTTTTATGTTTAAAAAATTCTTTAACTAAAGTAAGTCTTTTATATAAAGAATAATACTAGCCCTTAACTGTTAGCACTCCCTTACCTCACAGCCTAATAAATAAGAAATAATCACTTATTCACATGAAATTTTGAAAATAAGTATTCTGTTTCAGTTTAATTTAATCATAATTCATTGGAAATGAGAATATCTGCATTCTAGACACTTTCCATAGAACATAAACGTTCTGGGCGCCTGGGTGGCTCAGATGGTTAAGCGTCTGCCTTCGGCTCAGGTCATGATCTCAGGGTCCTGGGATCGAGTCCCGCATCAGGCTCCCTGCTCCTTGGGAGCCTGCTTCTCCCTCTGCCTCTCTCTCTCTCTCTCTCTCTCTCTGTCTCTCATGAATAAATAAATAAAATCTTTAAAAAAAAAAAGAACATAAACTTCCTGATGCCAAATCTTTCAAAAATTAAAAACAAAATAATTTGCTATTGGTCTGGGATATATGACCAAGTAATAAGACACTGGACACATGTAAGGTGTATAAATATTGAAATAAAAGATAAGTTTTTATAATTATCTGAAATTGATATGTTTGTATGCCTAGAAAGGCCAAGAAAATCTGCTCAAAACCTATAACAATTAATAAGAATATTCAACAGGGCGCCTGGGTGGCTCAGTTGGTTAAGCAACTGCCTTCGGCTCAGGTCATGATCCTGGAGTCCCAGGATCGAGTCCCGCATCGGGCTCCCTGCTCGGCAGGGAGTCTGCTTCTCCCTCTGACCCTCCCCCCCCTCATGCTCTCTCTATCTCATTCTCTCTCAAATGAATAAATAAAATCTTTAAAAAAAAAAAATAAGAATATTCAACAAAGTGGCTAGATGTAAGATACATTCTTGAAAAAGAATACAAGATTATTTATCAGTAATGACAACAGATAATATATGGGAAATGACTCACTTTATACTTTAAATCAGACCTAAAATACTTAGAAATTGCTTACTTAGAAATAAGAAAAAGCAAATAATTCCTTAGAATTTTTAAGTAGAAAAATATCCAATGTTCCTAGATAGACCAATGAGTAAAAGAGGTTCCTTTTTTAGTAAACAAAATTATAACAATCTATTCCAAACAAAATGTCAGTGGGATTTTTTTCTGAGGTGTTGGGGAGAAACAGAGCTTGACAAAATAATTCAAAATTTCTTCTGAAAGAATTCTGAACAAGATAAACCATGAATCTTTTATTTTAAAAAGAAATTTGATGAAAGGAACGTGCCATAACAGGTGTTGAAACATATTATAAAATTACAGTTAATAAAGTGGTACTGCTTTAGAATGAGCAGTGGGAAAAAACATAAGTAATTACTTAAGTAATATATTTTCTGTGAAACTTTCATCAACGTCCACAAGCAAATTTTTCTCATCTTTTTCTATGTTCTAGAATTTTGTACTTGGCTGACTCATACAAATTTATCAATATTCAATCATGTCACCACAAAAAAGGGCGAATTTATGGATCTCTTACAGTCCTTCATGCTTGGGTATTGTAATTAGTATTTTATATCTCTATCTCAGACTGTGATTTTCTTAAAACCAGAAGACTTTTTTTTTATCTATCCACATATCCCTAGCACTAAGTAGTGCCTCGTCCATTTTAAGAGCATAAAAAACAATTAAGTAGTTTTCCAAATATTAAAAACTGTGTGGCTCTAGCATATGAGCACACCATTTCTTATTACATACACACATCTCCCAGAAATCGAGATTGACACTGACCCAAATCTGTCTTAAACATAGATTAGGTATCTGATAGAAATAAGATGGTGGTGAGAAATCAGGGAAACCGAATGAATAAGGAAGATCAGAGATAGGAACTAGGCTTTTCATATATAACTAGATATCAACATATCTGGAAGTCAGAGCCCTTCTCATGTATTCCACAGGACATATATTTTATCTCTAAACCTCAAATATTCAACTATAACATGGTTTTACTATTAAAAGAGTTATTAGCAAAATCTAAAATCAATTTGGATGTTTTTAAATACAGATCATCACTATTGCTCTATCTTTTGTTTGGAAAAACATAAACCCCATAACCACTCCTATTAAAAAAAGGAATGTAAACCTCAAAAACCTAATTGTATTTAAGCACTATTAAGGAAAGGAATTTAGACTTAACAAACATGAAGATAATAAAACCTGATTTTATAGAGCTATGTTTGGCCTTCAATCTTATTACATCAAATAAAATGAAAAACTAATAAGATATTTCAATAAAATCTACATGATTATAGACAAACATTTTGGCAAGAAACAATTGTGTATGTTTGGTTAGGCAACACCAACCTAATAGCAAAATGGCATCCCTATAGCTACCACTCCCCAGTATTTTTTAAACCTTTTAAATTAAAAAAAATTCATTAATGTTTAATGGAATTCTCCTGACCAAATTCTCATTTGCCTTCATATACACAATCAAAGCAGTTAGCCAAAATGTGTTATAAAAACATGAGTGAAAGAATACAAGGGAATTTATAATAATGCTGCAAATAAAAGAAACTGTCACTGATAGTGGTTACTTTTTCCTTTGATAACAGGAATCAGAAATATTTCCTTTGCATGTAAAGTTGGTGGTGATTTGATAATTATTATTAACACAGAAAATTACAAATTGTACGACGTGAATTAGTTCATTGAAGATACATCCAGAAAGGAAGTGGAATTTTAGAGCCCAAACTTGGATCATAGATTCCCTCAAATATATCTAGATACTGGTTTGATATATTATATAACAAAATATAAGCCTCTTTTTATCCCTAATCTTGTTGTTTTTTTTTTTTAAGGAAAGGATCTTAAAAGAGTTATTTATGGGTCTCCACCTAAAATAAAGGATCTCTGTGAAGGTATCTATAAAGAATCTGTCCATAAAATGAAATGCCAATATAGAGAAGACACTACTATACTACCTGAACTCTGTCTTACTGGCCATTCCCTCTATTCTGCCAACTTAGTTACAGGCTCCAACTGAGAAAAGAAAAAGACTGAAACACTAGGTTATAAAGCTTCACAAGGTCATAGCTACAACCCCAAATTCTTTGATTAGAAAGGGTTGTATTTCTTTATCTTTATACTGCGTCCAACCCAATGCAGTAGACATGAGGATGTTTGATGAGGTCTTCAGGGTAACAATGAGCAAAATTAAGCTCTGAAATGTGTTTTTTGTGCTCTGTAGTTCAATTTTTATAAATATTTTTAAAAAGAAATTTTAAAATGGCAGCCAATATTATGTCTCCATTTTACCTAATTTTTTTTTTGTATAATGTAGCTATGTAATGACCTTTACATCCTATAATAACTGCCACATTTACATGTAAAAACTTTCCTAGTCTTTCTGTGAGCCTTTAGAGACCTTGAATGAGACAGATTCTAAGCTTTTGCCTTACTCTCTAATTATGTTGCTGTTAAAAGTTCTTTTCAGAGTCATAAGTCAACCTTATAACTCAAACTCTTATATCCCTCTCCTTATTTTAACTAATATTCTGATGCTTGGAGTACTTCTGTTTGCTGAAAAGTGAAAGGGAGTTGCCAGAGAGGAAATTCTTAAAATTAACAAACCCCAAACTCTAGACCTTGAGCCTATATATATATATATATATATATATATATATATATATATGAATACTGTTGCCAAATTGGGACCAGTCACAAGAGACTTGGAAAATTAATTCAAAAAGAGTTTGCACATGTTGTAAAATCCCTGAATAATATTGCCCTGATCCAGGTGAGCCATTATGGAGGAATCAGAAATCTCCTATAACAAACAAATGATTATGGGTGGAAATGAGTGGAATTGACTGGAGCAGAAATTTTACATCTGGACATACTTCCCCATGGGTTCATACTATTTCCTGCAAATACTTTCCCTCAGCAGATTGACCATGGAAGGTGAGCAGCCTAAGACCATCTTTATCATGCATGGTAAAAGGTAAAAGTCACACTGTCAAGGCTCTCCATCTACATTCTAGAAGTGTATGTTGAGTCATATAGAATGGCAACTTGAAGTTTAAAGAACACTTATATTTCTGCTTCTCCACCGTCTGGAAGATGATAGCAGTGATCTACACACTAACTACCCACACATAAAACTCAGATCTTTTTTCTTTAGCATCTGCTGATTGAACACCCTCATTTTCCTTCCTAACCCACTCCCAGAACATAGGCATGAAAGTGATTTTCGTCATCAGCCATATCCTCGGTTTGTTTCTGCCAACAAACACAGTTTTTCAGAAAGTTATATCATCATTCCACTGAAAAGGGAGCAAAGGAATAAGTAAAATCTTACTAAAGTATCTGGCAAGCCTAGAATGGCCAACCTGCAGCCCTCGCCTATGATCCTGGCATGATCAGTGAAAAGCAATGCAGTCAATAAGACCAAGGAAAGGAAAAATATTCCCTGGCTTTGAAATTCAGATAAGGTGGTTTTATGGTTTTAATTACATTGTAGTAACTACATAGAAGTAAATATACTCTTTCTGTTTTAAGTTAGGTGAACATCTGTCGTAAATAACTCCAATGCTCTTCCTTTTGTAAATTTATTACACAATAGGCCTTATAAATTCATGGGAGTGTTAGGATGCAGAGTTTAATTATATAATTCACTTAACCAAAGTTTTGTTCTTCCTTCAGTGCAGTTCACAATTCCCCATTTTCACAAGATACAGCAGGAACATGTTACATAATGCCCATGTCAGTTTCAGGTTAGAATGAACAGTAAAGGAAATATTCATGACTACTTTTCCATCTCTCTTTTTCTCACCCAAACAAAATGAACTAATGCCATTTATTCGGGAGTGAAGCTAAAAGTTTTGTTTTTATGTTATTTTTATTTTATTGTTATGTTAGTCACCATATAGTACTTCATTAGTTCTTGATGTAGTGTTCCATGGTTCATTATTTGCATATAACACCCAGTGTAAAGTAATCACTCTTAATTTAAAAATACAGGTACACTAGGTGGAGGAGTAGGAGAACTAAATTTCATCTGGTCCCAGGAATTAAGCTAGATAGGGATCAAACCATTCTGAACACCTATAAACTCAACAGGAGATCGAAGAAAAGAATAGCAGCAACTCTCTGAACAGAAAAGCAACAACTTTCTGGAAGGTAGGACGTGTGGAGAAGTGAATCCGAGTCGATATTCGGGAAGATAGATGGCGGGGTGGGGGCCTCCGTCAGCCGCTATCGGCAAGTGATAGAGCAGCAGAGCACAAAGTCAGAACTTTTAGAAGCCGGGCTCGGCTGAGTGACATCGCTCCAGTGGCTAAGCGGGGGGTGGAACCCTCACTGGGACAGTGTGGTCTCAGGACCCTCAGGGTCACAGAAAGACCGGGGGTGCCTGAGTGCGGCAGAGCTCCCAGGTATGGGGCAGGGAAGCCAGCTGCAGAGACGGAGCCGAGGAGCGGGCTCTCAGCTCGGGGTTGCCATAGACCGTGATCCGCGGCACAGTCGGGCCACTGCTCCTCCAGCAGGGACCCAACAAGCGGCAGATGCGGGGCGACTCCCCTTCGTCCCCCAGGAGGAGCGGTGCAGGAGCGCACTGCAGGGATCTGCTGGGTTTGGAGACTCCACATAGGGTCGTGTGCCAGAGACAGAAATGCTCAGTCACAGGCCAGGTGAGCATGGAGTGCTGCCAGAGACCGGGGAGACAGGAGTGATTGACTGCTTTTCTCTGGAGCTCCACTGAGGAGTGGGGTCCCGAGTTCTCGGATCCTCCAGGGTGGAGATTGGGAGGCTGCCATTTTCACTCTCGTCCTCTAAAGCTGCACGGAAAGCTTGCAGGGAACAAAAGCTCCCGGGAGCAAACCCAAGCAGATTACTTAGCCCGACCCGGCAAGGGCGGGCAATTCTGCCTCCGGCAAAGACATTTGGGAACCACGGCAACAGGCCCCTCCCCCAGAAGATCATCAAGAACAGCCAGCCAAGACCAAGTTTACCGATCAATGAGAACGGCAGAACTCCAGCACTGGGAGAATACAGCACATAGAATTCATGGCTTTTTTTCCCCATGATTCTTTACTCTTTCAAAGTTAATTTTTTTAATTTTCTTTATTTTTTTCTTTTTCTATTTTTTTTTGAACTTTTCTTTTTCCCTTTTCAACCAACATCTTATCAATCCCTTTTTAAAAAATATTTTTTATTTTTCATTTTTAGAGTCATATTCTATCCCTTCATTGTAGTTAACCTTATTTTTGGTATATATGTAAGTTGTTCTCTCTTTAAAATTTTGGGATACAGTTTCTTCTAACAGACCAAAATATACCCTAAATCTCTAGTGTATGGCTTTGTTCTAGTCTCCTGACTGATCACATTCTGTCCCTTTTTTTTTTTTAATTTCTCTTCTCTCTTTTTTCAACCAACTTCTTATCAATTCCTTTTATAAATTCTTTTATAATATTCACCTTTACACTCATATTCTATCCGTTCATTATATTTACCTCTATTTTTGTACATATATAAGTTTTTCTTTCTTTAAAATTTTGGGAGGCAGTTTCTTTTAACAGACCAAAATACACTGAAAATCTAGTATGTGGCACTGATCTATTCACCAGCCTGATCATATTTGATCATATTCCTTTTTCTTTTTCTTTCTTTTTTTTTTTTTCTTTCTTTCCCTGTCTTTTCCCCTGGTTTCAGGTCTTCTGATTTGTTTAGTATATATTTTTCTGGGGTCCCGTTGTTACTCTGTTAGCATTTTGTTCTCTCATTCATCTGTTCTCCTCTGGACAAAATGACAAGACGGAAAAACTCACCTCAACAAAAAGAACAAGAGGCAGTACCGACTGTCAGGGACCTAATCAATATGGACATTAGTAAGATGTCGGAACTAGAGTTCAGAATGACGATTATAAAGATTCTAGCTGGGCTTGGAAAAAGCATGGAAGATACTAGAGAAACACCTTCTGGAGAAATAAAAGAACTAAAATCTAACCAAGTCGAAATCAAAAAGGCTATTAATGAGGTGCAATCAAAAATGGAGGCTCTAACAGCTAGGATAAATGAGGCAGAAGAGAGAATTAGTGATATAGAAAACCAAATGATGGAGAATAAAGAAGCTGAGAAAAAGAGAGATAAACAACTACTGGATCACGAGGAGAGAATTCGAGAGATAAGTGATACCATAAGATGAAACAATATTAGAGTAATTGGGATCCCAGAAGAAGAAGAAAGAGAGAGGGGGGCAGAAGGTATATTGGAGCAAATTATAGCAGAGAACTTCCCTAATTTGGGGAAGGAAACAGGCATCAAAATCCAGAAGGCACAGAGAACCCCCCCTCAAAATCAATAAAAATAGGTCAACACCCCGACATCTAATAGTAAAACTTACCAGTCTTACAGACAAAGAGAAAATACTGAAAGCAGCTCAGGAGAAGAGATATGTAACCTACAATGGTAGAAACATTAGATTGGCAACAGACCTATCCACAGAGATCTGGCAGGCCAGAAAGGACTGGCATGATATATTTAGAGCACTAAATGAGAAAAATATGCAGCCAAGAATATTATATCCAGCTAGGCTGTCATTGAAAATAGAAGGAGAGATAAAAAGCTTCCAGGACAAACAAAAACTAAAAGAATTTGCAAACACCAAACCAGCCCTACAAGAAATATTGAAAGGGGTCTTCTAAGCAAAGAAAGAGCCTAAAAGTAACATAGACCAGAAAGAAACAGAGACAACATAAAGTAACAGTCAACTTACAGGCAATACAATGGCACTAAATTCCTATCTTTCAATAGTTACCCTGAATGTGAATGGGCTAAATGCCCCAATCAAAAGACACAGGGTATCAGACTAGATAAAAAAACAAGACCCATCAGAGACTCATTTTAGACCCAAAGACACCCCCAGATTGAAAGTGAGGGGGTGGAAAACCATTTACCATGCTAATGGACACCAAAAGAAAGCTGGGATGGCAATCCTTATATCAGACAAATTAGATTTTAAACCACAGACTATAATAAGAGATGAGGAAGGAAACTAGATCATACTTAAAAAGGTCTATCCAACAAGAAGATCTAACAATTGTAAATATCTATGCCCCTAACATGGGAGCAGCTAATTATATAAGCCAATTAATAACAAAAGCAAAGAAACACATCGACAATACAATAATAGTGGGGGACTTTAACACCCCCCTCACTGAAATGGACAGATCATCTAAGCAAAAGATCAACAAGGAAATAAAGACTTTAAATGACACACTGGACCAAATGGACTTCACAGATTATTCAGAACATTCCATCCCAAAACAACAGAATACACATTCTTCTCTAGTGCCCATGGAACATCCTCCAGAATAGATCACATCCTAGGTCACAAATCAGGTCTCAACTGGTACCAAAAGTTTAAGATCATTCCTTGAATATTTTCGGACCACAATGCTTTGAAACTAGAACTCAATCACAAGAGGAAAGTCAGAAAGAACTCAAATACATGGAGGTTGAAGAGCATCCTACTAAAGAATGAATGGGTCAACCAGGAAATTAAAGAAGAATTAAAAAAATTCATGGAAACCAATGAAAATGAAAACACAACTGTTCAAAATCTTTGGGATGCAGCAAAGGTGGTCCTAAGAGGAAAGTATATAGCAATACAAGCCTTTCTCAAGAAACAAGAAAGGTCTCAAATACACAACCTAACCCTACACCTAAAGGAGCTGGAGAAAGAACAGCAAATAAAGCCTAAATCCAGCAAGAGAAGAGAAATAATAAAGATCAGAGCAGAAATCAATGAAATAGAAACCAAAAGAACAGTAGAACAGATCAACGAAACTAGGAGCTGGTTCTTTGAAAGAATTAACAAGATTGATAAACCCCTGGCCAGACTTATCAAAAAGAGAAGAGAAATGACCCAAATCAACAAAATCATGAATGAAAGAGGAGAGATCACAACCAACACCAAAGAAATACAAACAATTATAAGAACATATTATGAGCAACTCTATGCCAGCAAATTAGATAACCTGGAAGAAATGGATGCATTCCTAGAGATGTATCAACTACCAAAACTGAACCAGGAGGAAATAGAAAACCTGAACGGACCTATAACCACTAAGGAAATTGAAGCAGTCATCAAAAATCTCCCAACAAACGAGAGCCCAGGGCCAGATGGCTTCCCAGGGGAATTCTACCAAACATTTCAAGAAGAATTAATACCTTTTCTTCTGAAACTGTTCCAAAAAATAGAAATGGAAGGAAAACTTCCAAACTCATTTTATGAGGCCACCATTACCTTGATCCTAAAATCAAAGACCCCATCAAAAAGGAGAATTACAGACCAAGAGCCCTGATGAACATGGATGCAAAAATTCTCACCAAAATATTAACCAATAGGATCCAACAATACATTAAAAGTATTATTCACCACGACCAAGTGGGATTTATTCCTGGGCTGCAAGGTTGGTTCAACATCCGCAAATCAATCAATGTGATACAATACATTAATAAAAGAAAGAACAAGAACCATAGGATCCTCTCAATAGATGCAGAAAAAAACATTTGACGAAGTACAGCATTTTTTCTTGATTAAAACTCTTCAGAGTGTAGGGATAAAGGGTACATACCTCAATATAAAAGCCATCTATGAAAAACTCACAGTGAATATCATTCTCAATGGGGAAAACCTGAGAGCTTTCCCCCTAAGATCAGGAACACGGAAGGGATGTCCACTATCACCACTGCTATTCAACACAGTACTAGAAGTCCTAGCCTCAGCAATCAGACAACAAAAAGAAATAAAAGGCATCCAAATTGGCAAAGAAGAAGTCAAACTCTCACTCTTTGCAGATGATATGATACTTTATGTGGAAAACCCAAAAGAGTCCACCCCAAAACTGCTAGAACACATACAGGAATTCAGTAAAGTGGCAATATATAAAATCAATGCACAGAAATCAGTTGCATTTCTATACACCAACAACAAGAAAGAAGAAAGAGAAATTAAGGAGTCGGTCCCATTTACAGTTGCACCCAAAACCATAAGTTACCTAGGAATAAATCTAACCAAAGAGGCAAAGAATCTGTACTCAGAAAACTATAAAATACGCATGAAAGAAATTGAGGAAGACACAAAGAAATGGAAAAACATTCCATGGATTGGAAGAACAAATATTGTGAAGATGTCAATGCCACCTACAGCAATCTACACATTTAATGCAATCCCTATCAAAATATCATCAACTTTTCTCAAAGAAATGGGACAAATAATCCTAAAATTTGTATGGAACCAGAAAAGACCCAGAATAGCCAGAGGAATGTTGAAAAAGAAAAGCAAAGCTGGTGGCATCACAATTCCGGACTTCAAGCTCTATTACAAAGCTGCCATCATCAAGACAGTATGGTACTGGCACAAAAACAGACACATAGATCAATGGAACAGAATAGAGAGCCCAGAAATGGACCCTCAACTCTACGGTCAACTAATCTTCAACAAAGCAGGAAAGAATGTCCAATGGAAAAAAGACAGTCTCTTCAACAAATGGTGTTGGGAAAATTGGACAGCCACATGCAGAAGAATGAAACTGGACCATTTCCTTACACCACACACAAAAATAGACTCAAATGTTTGAAAGACCTAAATGTGAGACAGGAGTCCATCAAAATCCTAAAGGAGAACACAGGCAGCAACCTCTTTGACCTCAGCCGCAGCAACTTCTTCCTAGAAACATTGCCAAAGGCAAGGGAAGCAAGGGCAAAAATGAACTATTGGGACTTCATCAAGATAAAAAGCTTTTCACAGCAAAGGAAACAGTCAACAAAACCAAAAGACAACCGACAGAATGGGAGAAGATATTTGCAAATGACCTATCAGATAAAGGGCTAGTATCCAAAATCTATAAAGAACTTATCAAACTCAACACCCAAAGAACAAATAATCCAATCAAGAAACGGGGGGAAGACAAGAACAGACATTTTTCCAAAGAAGACATCCAAATGGCCAACAGACACATGAAAAAGTGCTCAACATCACTTGGCATCAGGGAAATCCAAATCAAAACCTCAATGAGCTAACTCCTCACACCAGTCAGAATGGCTAAAATTAACAAGTCAGGAAATGAGAGATGTTGGTGAGGATGTGGAGAAAGGGGAACCCTCCTACACTGTTGGTGGGAATGCAAGCTGGTGCAGCCACTCTGGAAAACAGTATGGAGGTTCCTCAAAAAGTTGAAAATAGAGCTACCCTATGACCCAGCAATTGCACTACTGGGTATTTACCCCAAAGATACAACTGTAGTGATCCGAAGGGGTACATGCACCCCAATGTTTATAGCAGCAATGTCCACAATAGCCAAACTATGGAAAGAGCCAAGATGTCCATCAACAGATGAATGGATAAAGAAGATGTGGTATATATATATATATATATATATGTGTGTATATATATACATATATATATATATACATATATATATACATATATATATATACATATATATATGTATATATATACACACACACATATATATATATATATATATATATATGTATACACACACAATGGAATATTATGCAACCATCAAAAAAAATGAAATCTTGCCATTTGCAACGACGTGGATGGAACTAGAGGGTATTATGCTGAGTGAAATAAGTCAGTCAGAGAAAGACAAGTATCATATGACCTCACTGATATGAGGAATTCTTAATCTCAGGAAACAAACTGAGGGTTGCTGAAGTGGTGGGGGGTGGGAGGGATGGGGTGGCTGGATGATAGACATGGGGGGGGTATGTGCTATGGTGAGTGCTGTGAATTGTGTAAGACTGATGAATCACAGACCTGTACCTCTGAAACAAATAATACATTATATGTTAAAAAAAAAAAGATAGTAGGAAGGGAAAAATGAGGGGCAGGGGGAAATTGGAGGGGGAGACGAACCATGAGATACTGTGGACTCTGAGAAACAAACTGAGGGTTCGAGAGGGGAGGGGGGTAGGGGGATGGGTTAGCCTGGTGATGGGTATTAAAGAGGGCATGTATTGAATGGAGCACTGGGTGTTATATGCAAACAATGAATCATGGAACACTACATCAAAAACTAATGATGTAATGTATGGTGATCAACATAACATAATAAAATAAAATTTTTAAAAAAATACAGGTACACTATTTTTAAGTAGCTTAACCTGGAAGTTTTGTGCTTTTCTGAGTTCTGTGAGAAAGATAAGCAAGAATTTGTTTATTTATTCATTCGTTATTCATAAATCAGTACTCACTGATCACCTAGTATATCCCAGAGCAAAGATTATGTGCTAGAAATATAAAGACAGAAATTCTCATTATGTTGGGGAAAATACTATAACTTATTGGAATATTCCATAAAAGATGTATGTACAAAATATTCTGGGATCCCAAAGAAGCTACTCCTAGGAAGGGTCAGAAAACCTTCCAAAAGATAACATACAAAAATACATCTCTGAGTTGATTGCAAGAAGCAGAGGCTCAGTATGCATTGCCTGAAAGATTTTGTGTAGATGCACATTAACTAGAATTAGAACTAGAAAATCCCACGGAACCAAAAAGACCCCATGTACCAATTACTTTCACTGTTCTTTTTCAAGAGACTCATAGTCTGATGACTTTTCGCTTTGTCCTCCTGCTCCATGGCCCTCTCCATACTGACAGTTCTCTTACTACAGACTAACCATGTACTACTTATGATCAATCCTATCCATATTTTCTAGATCAGATCCTAGAGGATACCAGCATATTAGACAGACCCCTTGACCCATGTCCACTTCATAGCCACCAGCTAATCTTAAGATGGACTGCTCAGGGGGTTAATTCACTCCTGATCCATTCACTATTATCTCCTGTACAAGAACTATTCATATTGTGTTCTTGAGTAGGGCACTAGGGAGCAAGATAATTTTTCCTAGAAGGGCAAACTGAAGGTGGTAGGCATTGAGATCTGTATAGTTCTAAAGTATGAACAGGAGTTTGCCATGTAGATAAGGTTAGAAATGTCTTATCTAAACAACACTGTCTATATCGATATAAAGATATACTACCATTTATGTGAACTCTACTGTATTCCATAAGTATTTTTCATATATCAAGCCTAATACTCAAAACAATGATGTGAATCATGGCTACCATTCCCATTGAATTGAGGATAAAACTGATGTTCAGGAAAGTTAGGTAACTTGAGGTCAAACAGCTCATAATGGTCAAATCCAGAATTCATATCTAGGCTTACCTGACCCCCAAAATCTGTGCCTTTCCACTGCTCCATGCTGATTCTTTGGAGCCTTGAAAGAACCTGGTACAATTCTATGATTGCAGACTTGACTTTGATAAGAGCAACAGAAAGTTAAACTGGAAGTGGCCCACTTTTTGCATACTTTCGGTGATTATACTAATAGTTTGCATTTGTCCATTAAAAGAAATCTCCCTGGAAAGTGACAGGATTGAAATTTTCTGCTCACTTGAAGTTCTGTGTGACCCTATGACTTACTTGAGCAAATGAAGAGTGAAAAAGGTCAATCTGCTTGTATAGTTAAAAAAACTAGTACCTTACTCACCATGCTCTTGCTTTCCTCTGCTCTCGAAACCGGTGAGTTTCCAGAGAGTGCTGCCCTCCCGGCCTGGAATCCAAGTGAGAGTAGCATGGATCAGAATCTCCAGCCAACCCACGATGGACCTGGAGCATGAGCAAAAAACAATTTCTGTTGTTTAAAGCTACTGAGATGTGGGTGTTGTTTGCTACTATAGAATAATCTAGTTTGCCTGAATGGATAAATAGTGTGCATAGTTTGTGCAGTGGTGAAGGAGATGCAGTAAGGAGAAAGAAAGAAGGTCTGGTACAATTTCACCACCACAAATTGAACTCACAATTAGTGCTGACTTTATTCTATTCATTAAAGGTGGCCCCAGAATGAATAGCCAAAAGGGGGTGGGAGGGAAAACACACAGGGTCAGCCAGTATAAGAGGCCAAAGCAAGGCTACCTTTAATCATTCACCTTTGGTAGCCACCATAACACCCAAATACCACCTGCATTGGAGAAGACTCACTATATAATTTCTTTTTTTATTATTTATTCAAATTCAATTAGCCAACATACAGTACACCATTAGTTTCAGATGTAGTGTTCAATGATTCATCAGTTGCATATAACACCCAGTGCTATAATTTCTTATTCCACAAGGGAACAAGAACCAAATCCTACATCTTGCTTAAAGATGACACATGGTAACACCATGGAGAAGTAGCAGCCCTCACAGATTTTATGGTGTGGATCTGGTAAGGCAGGGATTGCTTAGAGCCTGTAAGTTTCCCAAGTTCAACCGATTTTATCAGTTAGAATAAATTTCACTCTGTGACCTCAAAATTGGCAAGAATAGTTTCACCCAAAGGCAGCACTTTCTCACCACATGGTGAAAATGTACATACTGGTCTGGCAATTTCTTAGGTACATATGGGTAAAATGCATTTAAAAATTTTGTGAATTTTGAAGGCTAGTTTCTTTTTAAAACTTTTGAAGAAATTGTGAATTTAGGAAATTATATGTTACTGTTAAAGTTAATATATTTAGTCTTAAAGAGTAATGGGAGTAAATGTCCAATAATAAATATTAATACATAGGATAAATACACATATTACACAATATTTTAAAGGACTCAAATATTTTAAACATACAAAAACTTCGTGCCTCAAACAAAATACGGGCCTCCAGCAGTGAGTGTACGATTTTTTTCTTATTCTTTATCTATTTTCTGAACAAAAACCGCCTGTGAAAAAAAACAATTCCCTTAAAGAGGGAAATAGTAAAAATGGACTATCAGTAGTATTTTAATAAAAGGAAGCTATTTACGCTTCCAGAATACTTGAATGCAAGATGTACTGCTGGTATAAGGAGAGGAAAATGTAACATGTGAAAAGTTGAAAAGCTAATTTGCAATTCATTCTAGAGCAACCCTTAAGTTCTAGAGGCAAGTGTTCTCAATTCATTTAGAAGAATCCTAAGCGATCTATATCAGGTCATCAACCACTTCTGTCAATCCTGTAGCGTATTGCAGAGGCTGTGGCATGTCCAAAGAGTGAAATATTCGGTTCATATTTGGTAGAATTATCCATACTTACCTTTAAACCCCTATGTACTATATCAAGGAAATTTGCACCAAGTGCAGTTGTTTCCTACAGTGAACCTTGAGGCTAAAATGCCCCTGAAACAAAAATAGTCTCCCCTAGAATATGTAGTCCTAATCCTTATCATCTTTTCTTATTTATTTTTTTAATTAACATATAATGTATTATTTCAGAGGTACAGGTCTGTGATTCATCAGTCTTACACAATTCTCAGCGCTCACCATAGTACTTCTCCCCAGTGTCCATCACCCAGCCACCCCATCCCTCCCAACCCCCTCCACTCCAGCAACCCTCAGTTTGTTTCCTGAGATTAAGAGTCTCTTACCATTTGTCTCCCTCTCTGGTTTCATCTTGTTTCATTTTTCCCTCCCTTCCCCTATGATCCTCTGTCTTGTTTCTCAAGTTCCTCATATCAGTGAGATCATATGATAATCATCTTTCTCTGACTGACTTATTTCGCTTAGCATAATACCTTCTAGTTCCATCCACATTGTTGCAAATGGCAAGATTTCATTTTTTGATGGCAGCATACTATTCCATTATATATATACCACATCTTCTTTATCCATTTATCCTTATCATCTTTTCTTTCCCTTTTCCAGTCCATAACTTCCAACTTTAACCTGTACTTCTAATCTTGACATGATTTTATTTGAAATGGGGATAAGAAGAATAAAGTATTTTATAGTGCCAAAGGAATTAATGAGTCTTGAAGAGCCCAAAGTCCATTTTTCTACTGCTACAGAAACATATATTAAGTACCATCCCTACTGACTTATCTACATTTCATCAATATATAGTTAACTATTATCATTCAAATTGATATGTATAAGTAAAGAAATATATATTAAATACTATATTACTTAATAAATATATAACATATTAATCATATTAAACAGATATTTAACATTAAAATGTAATATTTAAGCATGATAGACCACAACCAACCCAGAACAATGTTTGGTATATGGCAGGCGTCCAATAAATATTTGTTGAATATGTAGCTGAGTTAAGAAACTTTTTACACAGTAGGTATTCAATTAATATCTGTTGAAGAAATGAAGAGTGAAGGGAAGTCTCCATCTTAACACAGATTCCAGGGATGCCTCAATTGCTCAAAAACATTTTCAAAACTCTTCCTTTATAATCAAATGAATGTTATCACATTCATGAACTAATTCATATCTATGAAAAAGCAAGCCTTTAATTTCAAATATCTGAAGATGTTTAAAAGATAAAACTACTACTGCCTTTGAGACATCGTTAAAACAATACGAAAGGGCTACATATATGTCACAGCAGACATGGGAGTTTCATTTTAAAGGACTGTGAGGACAGACATTCAAAATAGAGATCTGGGGGGAGAATTATGTGAGTTGACTAGATTCAAAGTATTCAAGCTGGGCATAGCATCACTTACAAAAAGAAATCTTTCACTGTTCTGAAAGGTGGGTTCTAAACTAGTGCCCATTGAATATATTATTATTATAACATGTAGATCGAGCCCAATCTAAGAGTGAAATTTCAGAAGCAACATTTTTGGTGCTGTTTACTTAATTAATAATCATTCGTATGAGATTAGAAGTGTTTTAGCTACTTGGGAGTTGCTGCCTGTCTGCACTGATATTCATCATTTCCAAAATCAGACGGAAGTCTCATTTATATATACATCATTCACTGTACGCCTTAGACTTACATAATGTCATATATCAATTATATCTCAATAAAACTAGAAAAATAAGAAAGGGGAAAGTCTCACTTCATTAAACAGAATCTTCAATTTGCCACATTTTTGCTTTCCCCACTTAGGTCAGGGAGACATACAAAAAGAAAATATGCTGATATCTGTATGCGTTTTTTGTTTTGGTTTGGTTTGGGGGCTTTTTTAGGCATTACTTTCCATGTATATCCTGAAGTCAATGCAGTTTTGAATCAAGCCTTTAGGACTTCCACATACACAAAAATATCACAATACACTGAAGTTTGCAATAATGACCCTGAATTCTGTAGGGTCAAGGAAAATTTAGCTCAAGGTCATTGTGCTCCATTCATTAAGATAACCAAATAGATTTTTATATCTTAAGATTTATGGCAATAAATGCTTTAAAAATATCTTTCTTTAATCAGAAAATGCCAATAACCAAGATATCCAATTTCCTAGTCATTCTGATTAGTTGAGTTTATTTGCAACAACTCAAATCTTTGCAAAAAAAGTTTAACTCTTCCTGGTGTTTTCATTCCATAATACCATATACCACCATTGAGTTCTCTCAGCAGACCAGCTTTTAGGGTTTTTTTTCCTGAAAACAGTACTGAGTTAACAGAGACCATAGCATATGCTCTTGGGCTATGTTTTGAAAAATCTCTCAAAATTATAAAGTCATCATTGTACACAAGAAATGATATGAACATTTTTGCAATGAATTTTTTTAAAGAAAAGTTGATTTTCTAAGATTAAGATAAAGGAGAAGATGCCATCGTTCTTTATTTTGCTTTTATAATTATGTTTTTTAGTGAACTGCCGCAAACATTTTCATTTTGCTAATCACATTCTGAAACAGCCATAATTATACAGAATATAAGAAGTAACAGCTTTAGTAGTAATTATCTAGTACTGTCAAATTTAAAGAGTTTGATACTGAAGAACCTGGCAATGAGTAATTTAAAATAAAAAGTATATTAATATATTTGCCTGGGGAAAAAAAACTTCAAACATATCACTAACACAGGAAATCCCATGATTTGACAAGGATTAATAAACTTCTCCATACAATAAGTCATTATTCAAGATAGTAGACTAGCCATAAGATGACAAATCCTACATCAAATGAATGTTATCACATTCAAAAACCTAAAAATGATCCTTGGATTTCCTTTCCTTCTCCCTACATATCACAAAGACCTGATAATTTTAACCCCCTAAAGTATCTATCACCTTCTCTTTTCCATCCACTTCCCTCCATCTCCATCAACATAGTCTGTCTTCGCTGACACCCACCCTGCTCTGCTGCAATCGACAACTGACTGGTTTACATAAATCTACTCTTGCCCAGCCAGAGTCAAGTGTAAAAAAATGAAAATTTCATTGTCATCTACTCCATGCTCAATTCCCTCACTTGCTTGAATTATTTTAATTGCTCCCCAAGGCATTTATAAAGATAAACATTCCTAGCATAGCCTAAGTGGATGACTACTGAAGTTTCATTATCTTTTCCTTCCTCTCTAGATTCTGGCCACAGGAGTATATTTTAGTTCTCACTTAGTGTCATATGGACTCTCATAGTAAGGACTTGGTGCATGATGTTCTCCCTACTGGAATTCTATTTCTACCTCTATTTATCTAAAAAAAAAAAAAAAAAAAAAAAACCCTAAAATTTGGTGGCCATTCTTACTTCTGTTTGCTAAATAGGTCTTAAGACTCTAAATGAGTTTTCATTTATCAGCCCAATCATCACCTCCTCCCTTCCTCACCTTCCGAACTAGGTCAAAATCTTCCATTACATGCACTCAAAGCACCATGCATCTGCCATTAATGGTACTCCTCACAGGTGCAATTATATTTAATTTTATGATTATTCTAATTATGAGAGAGATATTAGCCAAATAAATTCCATTAGAGAAAGGACCATGTTTCACCACTGAGTCTTTGACTTTTTACACAGTAGGTATTCAATTAATATCTGTTGAAGAAATGAAGAGTGAAGGGAAGTCTCCATCTTAACACAGATTCCAGGGATGCCTCAATTGCTCAAAAACATTTTCAAAACTCTTCCTTTATAATCATTTACAGAATGCACACATTCATATGATTTCCTTGTTCATTTACCTGCCCTAACCCTCTAGAAAAATGTAACACATTATGCTACTATTAAATCAGAACACACACACACACACACACACGTATATATACAGGATAATATCCATCAAAATTAAGATGTAATTGTTAAACTATGGAAGTTTTAATGTGAAAAAATGCTTCCTAATGAATCTAAACAAGACTTATTTTGCCAATAGCTTTTTGTTTTGCTTAAATGGAAGAAGAGATAAACTTTATTGAGTTGATACAAAGTGCTGGACATTATGCCAGATTTCAAATCTTTTCCTACATTTAACTGTGCCAAGTAGGTAGAATTTTCACAATTCTAGATGAATAAACTGAGTCTCAGAGAATTTAGGTATCTTGTTCAAAGTCGTATGAACAGAAACTGACCAAACTGCTAACTAAAAATGTATAATTCTAAAATTCTTACTCTGAAAAAAATATTAGGATTTCACCACAAAACACAATCAATGCAACTCTGAAACCGTGAGGAATATAGGGTCCAGCATTGTCACTTAGGTCTCAAAACATATATTACTTTTCCCTTGGATCATTTCATCTGAGAAAATATATTAAGCAATTACAACACAGTTAGAGTCATAAGACCTATTTAGCAAACAGAAGAAGTAAGAATGGCCACCAAATTTTAGTTTGAGCAATATCCTCCCTGTGATCTATATTCCTATTCATTAACATCCGGTTTAAATTTTGGCTTTGCAGTGAGTTGTAGTCAAAGTACATACAAATACATTTTAAATGAAAATTAGTGTCTTCTCTATTCAAATGTTCAAATGCTTTAACAGGGAAAGTGTTTTGATGAGATCCAACAAAACAAACAGACTGAATTTTCTATTTTCATAAACTGTGATACTTTTTTGTATTTATATGCTTAGGGCTAGGGTGGGTTTCAGGAAAACTGGCATTTTCTTTCTGCTATTTTCCAAAACTTTGTTTCTGGTAAAGACGAAAAGTGGGGTTATATAAAAAAAAAAAAAGTAAATAACAAAATTATCTTGGACAGCTGAAAGCTTTACCATATTTATTACTAAGTACATTTAATAATTCATGGAATAAGTCTTCAGAAAATAAGGTGATAACAGATTTTATCAAAAGCAAAAGAATAGTTAAAGGTTCATTTTGAAATATATGGCAAATCTAGTCTCACACGATTTAAAAAATAGCTAGAAAAAAATTTTTTTCTGATACCTCTCAACATCAAAGCCATGTCCACTAATAAAAGAAAAAAATTATTGACCAGGTAATACAATACCATCAATATTCATCAATACTTTCACAATTTAAAGCATTTGTACTACAGACCAGACATTAAATCACGATTCTCAGTCAATAGAGAATGTTAACTTTCAAGTTAAAGGATAAGTATTTTTCCTCATTCTTATTTTTAAAACTAAATGCTAGATACAAATGTAGTGATCTGAAGGGGCACATGCACCCCAATGTTTATAGCAGCAATGTCCACAATAGTCAAACTATGGAAAGAGCCTAGATATCCATCAACAGATGAATGGATAAAGAAGATGTGGTATGCACACAGATACACACACACACACACACACACACACAATGGAATATTATGCAGCCACCAAAAATGGAAATCTTCCATTTGCAATGACGTGGATGGAACTAGAGGGTATTATGCTAAGCGAAATAAGTCAGTCAGAGAAAGACAAGTATCATATGATCTCACTGATATGAGAAATTTGATAAACAAGACAGAGGATCATAGGGGAAGGGAGGGAAAAATGAAACCAGAGAGGGAGACAAATGGTAAGAGACTCTTAATCTCAGGAAACAAACTGAGGGTTGCTGGAGTGGAGGGGGTTGGGAGGGATGGGGTGGCTGGGTGGTGGACATTGGGGAGGGTATGTGCTATGGTGAGCGCTGTGAACTATGTAAGACTGATGAATCACAGACCTGTATCCCTGAAACAAATAATACATTATATGTTAATTAAAAAATTTTTTTAATTAAAAAATTTTGAAAAAACTAAATGCTAGAACATGGACCCTTAAAGATGTACAATATAAGCTGTACTTGTACAGAGACTACAGTAGGGATAAGCGGCAGATTTAGGCCTCTGTCACTTCAATAATTTTTTAGGGGACCATTGGTCAGAGGTGCTATACATCCCTTCCAAAGTAAAAGACTAAACTGTTCCATCTTGCCCTTCCTATCATAGAAGAAGCACAAGGTCTGGAAGGCCTCTGTTCTGGAGGCAACACATTCTACACTTAGAAATACTGCTCCAGCCCATACGTGGGTGTTGTGGAAGGCCACTGGCTTTAAGTAGGGCCTGTAGGAGGAAGGAGTTTTGCAGAAAGTCCAGACTGCGATGAAAGCAGCCAATACTTGGATCAATACTATCCAACAGACCCTGTGGTGCTGGAGACATCAGTGGAGGGAAAAAAAAAATCAGTGTGGATTTTATGGCAAGCCCTAGTGAGAGAATCACAAAGCAAGCTCCTAGGGTTTTGGAGCAAGGCCATGACATCTGCAGTAGAGAGTTACATGCTAGTAGAAAAACAGCCTCTGGCATGCTATTGGGCCCTGGTAATGATGAAATGCTAGAACATATGGACACCAAGTGACCATGCATCTGGAACTGTCCAACAGGACCCACCCAGTGATAAAGTCAGGCGGGCCTAGCATAATCCATTAGAACATGGAAATGTTACCTCCGGGACCAAGCATGAGCAGGCCAACAGAGCACAAGCAAGCTGCAGGATCAGGCAATCCAGACTCCCCCATCCCCCATCACAGCTGCACCAGTGCCTCTGTCTGAGTTCATGACGATGGACAATGAGGAATAAAAACCATATAATCAGGCGCCTGGGTGGCTCAGTTGGTTAAGCGACTGCCTTCGGCTCAGGTCATGATCCTGGAGTCCCGGGATCGAGTCCCGCATCGGGCTCCCTGCTTGGCAGGGAGTCTGCTTCTCCCTCTGACCCTCCTCCCTCTCATGCTCTCTGTCTCTCATTCTCTCTCTCTCAAATAAATAAAATCTTTAAAAAAATAAAAAAATAAAAACCATATAATCACTTAAAGGAGCATGAAGAAGATCAAACTGGATTACAGATCGATATTCCTGATAACTAAGTGAAAACCAAAAATTGTTAGAAGCTGCATCACAGCCCCACTCAGGAGTGGTATTGAAAGACAGTAGCAAGGGAAAAAAATCCTCCCAATTGGCAGAGTTTTGGATGGTGAACCCGGTTGTCTACTTAATGGGTAGAACAGTGTTATCCAATAAAAATATAATGTGAGCTAGAAATGGAAGCCATTTATATATTTCTAAATTTTCTAGTAGCCACATTTATAAAGTATTTCTTTAACCCAATATATCTAAAATGAACATCCAAGTACTAACCAGGCCTGACCCTGCTTAACTTCCGAGATCAGATGAGATTGGGCGCGTTCAGGGTGGTATGGCCGTAGACTATCTAAAATGTTAGTATTTAACTCATAATATTTTAAAATAATTTGATCTTTTACATTTTTCGTATTAATATTTCTATATCTGTTTTGTATTTTGCATTTACAATACAGCTCAATTTGGACAGTCATATTTTGAGAGCTCAACAATGACATGTGACTAGTGGCTACCTTATTGGACAGCATAGGGTTCGAACATTCATAAATGCAAAGGCAGCCTGGAAGGAAAAAGATGGGAAAATGAGAAGACAGTCTGAAGCACAGGCATATGGAAGCACAGGGAAAATGGCACAGAGGGGAAAGATCTTTGTATTACCCATTAATGCCAACCAGAAACTATCCACCACAGAAAAGGCATTAAATACTCAGGTAGATAAAATGTCGACCATTCAACATTAGCCGGCCTTTATCTGCAACCACCCAGTACTGACGCAATGAACACATGAACCAGCTGTTCAGTGGCAAAGATAAAGGCTATGGATGTGCCTAATGACAATGACTCCCTCTTATCAAGGTTTATCTAGCTACTGCCACTTCAGAACGTCCAACTTCCTAGCAACAGAAACCAGTGTGAACCCCTGGTATGGTACTATTCCTAGAAGAGTCCTATCACTTGGTAACAAATTAATTACATTTGGTCCCTTCTGTTCTAAAAGAGTCAGCGGTTCATGCTCACTGGAATAATCACCTGTTACTAATACAGAATTGCCTTTCCTGCCCACAAGGCCTCACTATACCATGCAATATAGCACTAACCTCTCCTTCTAAGTTCACCCTCAGGAAGTAGGCCCACCAGAGCCCTGGAAAAGCTGCTTCCCAAATGTATATGGAGAAGTGGATCAATGCAGTGCAAAGTATGCACTGGGGACAGAGATGTAGCACTTGGAACCTTCTTCAAGAAAGGACTCACTGCCCAGCAATGAAGAGTGTGGTCAGCTGACAGCCTCTAGCTTTTAGCTTCTCTAACATCCACCTCAATCACTAACCTTGATTATACAAATTTCAGAGCAGTTCTTAGTCGATGATTGAGCAAAGCAATAGTAAATGACAGCATACTCTTCTTGGGGTGGCCCCGAGCCAATGAACAAGTCATGATACAGGGCCTCACTATTTCTACACATAGCAGACTCCTCTAATGGACCATCTTTGCTCTAGACTCCTCATTGGGCTATCAGCTTGGACCGCAATCTGATAGCTCCTCCATCCTCCTCCTTCCATTCTTCCTCTCACAGGTATTAGTCTCCAATAAAACTTTGCACTCCTAACTCCAATGTCAGAGTTGTCCTGGAGAGCCCAAACAGTGACACCAACCACTGAGAACCACAAATGGGTTCTGGCAGTGAGGGCAAAAGTGCCTTGTGTGGTAAGAGTGGGAAGTTGAAAGGTAGAGAGCTTCCTATAGAAATGAAGCACTAACCATAGTTCACATTGGAACAAAGATTATATTTTTTTACAACACGTGAAACTTTGTTAATCAAATTTAAAGTCTCATGCAGAATTTGGAGAAAGAAATTTTGAACACCTAGATAAAAGCTGGAGTTTTCTAAAAGAGATTTTGAACTCCAATAATTTTCTTTGCTTCCTCCTAATCCAAACTTTTGTGCTGTCTATAAATTACATGTAAATATCTCACCCTAGCCAGTGTGATTTTATGTGTGTGTTTATATATATAAATATATACACACTATATATACTGTGTGTGTGTGTGTATAAATACTATATGCTAATTGAACTTTAACTCTAGGGGTAGTCATTTGTCCTATTCAAGAATCCAAACTCCAAATCATTTTTATCATATTAAAAAGTCCAAAGTCCTTCTACACATGCTTTTCCTTTTCTTACCTGGCTTGATAATGCAGCTTTGTCAATTTGCATACCACATGTCAGAAATGTGTTTTTACTAAATTAATGGCTTCCTTGTTAGGTGAATAAATTACATATTAGCTTTCCCTAGTTAAATCAAAACCCATTCAAGAAGAGTGAATTGGGTAAAACTATTTTACAGCCAGTCTCCTCCTATACTTTCATGAACAGGATATAAAAACCTTGCAATGTCTGTCCCCTTTCACCTTGGGGATGGCACTTGAGGTTGAATCCCTAGATCATCCGGCTATTAATTTAAGAGGATTTTTGTTGGCCTAATGCTTACACTCAGAAGAGCAGAGTTCCTCCTCTAAAATGTGTTTCCCTCAAGTGACCTTTCATGCAAGGTAGTAGGTAGAATTCTAAAAAGAATATAAATCTGGAACTTCAGGTTTATGGAATGCGTTGTATAAGCTATTTTTTGCTTGCTTACTAATAATTTTTAGCTCGGTAATTGTCTGTATCTGTTGCACATCTTTGTCTGAAACCTGCTTTCATCAAACTTTGGGGGAGATTGGTGGGGAAGTAGCTAACATATACTTACTTTAAAAATTTCAGACTACCATTATATACTCCCCACAAAACTAAGAGTTGTTCATGAAAAGATTAGCAGTTTGTAATAGAAGTCTGCTGGCACCTACTTATACAAATCTAAGATGACTAGAGAAAGAAGAAACCCTTGATATGATTGATTTCAATGATGTAACAAATCAAAGATCCAATAATTGCATTGAAAAACATTAATAGGCTTGGAGCTTTCTGAGTTTGGAGAATATTAAATACTTTACATAAAAAGATGGTGAAATCTATATGGACATAGGACTTAACGCAGTGAGATATTTTTAGAGAATATTGCCAATGTAAATACATCATTTTTAACTAAATTGATCTAAAATGGGTTAATCTATTAGGGCAGTGTTTGCTGACTTTAAAAATTAGTATAGTCAAATCCTAATATACACATACAAATATGTTTTAAATATATTTCTAGAATAATTTTGAGATCTAATTGTTAATCTTAAAGCTGATATTTAAAAATAACTAAATAAAATGTCTTTTAACTCAGGAAAGAAATATTGCAAAGCATGTCTGCAAACTATCACAGACTTATAACAAGAAAAATTTCTATAGTTTTCTTTGGTGTCTCAGAAATGGGACCATTAACCTGGTGGGTCATAAATACTCCAACAGGAGGGGTTCATTCAATAACCCTCTGGCAGATCCTAAATTACTGTAATCTGTGGTGAGAACAATTTAATGAGGAGGCCATGTGAAAAGCAATTACATCCTAGTTAGTATTTCTAAGGCTATGAACAATGATAATATAAACAAATCTAGATAAAAGCTCTAAGTTTAAGGAGTATATAATAAGCCAGTTAGGAGTTTTCTAAAAGACAGATTTTGAACAGTTTTATTACAAGTTCTGAAAGTTAACAACTGATAAAGTAAGTGTATTGATAAAATAACACTAAATACTTATTTTTTACTAATATCACATTTTGGTAACTGTTGTACATTTTAATAAGTCTAGACAGTATGTAATTTGAAACTAGAATGTACTCACTTTTACTAAACCAAAGTCAAAGGATGTTGTAAGTGTACATATATGTATACATGTGTTTAATTAAAACAATGTTCAAACATAAAGCAATTAATATGGATTCTATGAAATTAACACTGAATATCCTAAAAGTCCTCAAAGTTATGTTATTGATTATCTTTGGGCATGAAAAGGTTTGCTAGAGGCAACAGAGCTCTCTTGGAAGTTTTAAGCTTTTGCAGACTGTTGGCGGACAATTTAATTTTCTGTCAATACAGTCTATCTATGATGCATATATATGGCATGTATAATTTATTTTTGATATTTATATTATACATGCAGAGTACACTTATGATGTATATTCTGTTAATACAGTATATTTATAGTAAGCAATATAATGATAAGCCATATAGTAAGATGGTTACTCAAGGGATTCAGAACCAGACACCCTTGTTCCCATCTGATATCTGCCCCTTACAGATATAGGTGACTTGAACAAGCACATTAACTCCTCTAAAATCTGTTTTCTCAGAAATAACAGAGATAAGAATAATACTAACATACAATGATTATACAATGTGAATAAAGTAAAAATGCATTATAGAATAGTACTAACATCATAAGGTTCTTACGAAGATATTAATAAAGTACTTCACAGAGTGCTTTACAAAGTACTAATTTCTTAATAAATGTGATATTATTATTATTACTATTATCAACCAAGGACCCACTCCACACAGAGAACCACATGATGCAGAAAATTAGAATAAGTAGATTTGGCTCATGCCATCAAAGTGTTTTAAAAATCAAGTCAATGGTCTCTGGCAGCACATTTATTAAAGCGGAACAATATAGAGGAGATTGGCATGAGTCAGCATAAAGATGCCACAAAACTTCATGAAGCATTTTATGTATGTCAGAACCCTGATTGATTCAACTGCAAAGATAAAACAGAAACTAGAAATTTTATTGTTTGTCTCAAAGATCAGAATATCGGCTGCAAGATTGAAAAGAGAGGTACTATGAGATGCATATATAACAGTGACTGGATGAGTTCTTTGAAAAGCATCTCCAAGTCGTTAGCTTTTCCTTTGAGACTACAAATCAATAAAAACACAACTGGGGCGACTGGGTGGCTCAGTTGGTTAAGCGACTGCCTTCGGCTCAGGTCATGATCCTGGAGTCCCGGGATCGAGTCCCGCATCGGGCTCCCTGCTCGGCAGGGAGCCTGCTTCTCCCTCTGGCCCTCCCCCCTCTCATGTGCTCTCTGTCTCTCTCATTCTCTCTGTCTCAAATAAATAAATAAAATCTTTAATAAAAAAAAAATTTAAAAAAAAATAAAATAAAATAAAAAATAAAAACACAACTGACTGGCTCTCTGGATTAGCTGTAAATTGTGAATATGGACACAGTACTGAAAAATACAAATTTTTGGCACATAAGAATACAAAAAATGTTGACAATACAGCTTAAAAAACAAATTTAAATGTAAATATTCCTGATTTTGAAGCTGGTATAATGGTTTGGGCTAAACATCAGTTTTGTTGCCCTGATGATTATGCGGAAATCCCTAATGCAATTTGCTTTTTACATTCAGAGTGTTTATATCAGATGCAGTTGATCAGTTTAGAAAAGCACATTTAGATTTTGACCCAGGAGATGCATTTCTTCTATCATTGCATGAAGAACACAGAACACAAACAAAAATTAATGAAGCCATTATAGCTGTCCAGGCAATTATTGCTGATCCCAAGACAGACCACAGACTGGAAAAAGTTGGAAGATGAACATTTCAGGATTTCAGCTTCTCACTTAGTATAGCCAGAGCCTATGCACAATTCTGGAATGTGTAAAGAAATCAGATGTTAGTTTTTCAGGACATGAAACCTCATAAATCTGACCAGATATTTGCCATTTTGGGGTGTTTTTTTAATCTTCTAATAAGTATTGGGGGTAAGTGAGTAGTTAAATTAACAGACAAAATGCTATGTATACAAAGATGTTGACTTTATCTACAGTAGCTAAAGATGAGAGACCTTCAGGGTTAAATAATTTTTTGATGTAAATTTATTGATACATACTTATTTTTGAGTATAGTTGACACACAATGTACATTAGTTTCAGGTGCACAACTTAGTGATTTGACAAGTTTATACCTTATGCTACATTCACAAGTGTAGCTCCCCTCTGTCACGTTACATCACTGTTACAGTATCATTGACTGTATTCCTTATGCTCTCTCTGCTTTTTATTCCCATGACTTCACTCATTCCATAACTGGAAGACTGTCTCTTCACCCATTTTGCTCAACCTTCCATCTGGCAACTCATGGGACAATAACAACTCACTGAACTGCTTATAACCCCATCCTGACCTCTTGTAAAATGCCAGTAATAAAGAGAAAACCACCTGCTGGACTATGTAATATTCCACTGCACCTCCAACCAGAAAGTAGTTAGTACTTTTACGTATTCTGAATCAGAATTCTCAGGACAATTCTTTGGGACGGGGACCATACCCTCACTTTGACTTATGAGGAAAGTGAGTTCAGAAAGACTTGGTGAGGTTGTACAATGCGCTCAATGTCATGCAGCTGGTAAGTGACGAAGCTGGGATTTCAGCCACATCTGCAAAGCCCAAACAATGCCCCCAGCACATTTCTAAACGACATGTTCTCTCCTTAAACATTATTCTTCAACTTCCTTTTTCTGCTGCATAAACCACCATGTTAAAATTCTTGGTATCATTTCCTTCCCCCTACACATCAGTAATCTTTTATTTATTTGTCAGAGAGAGAGCACAAGCAGAGGGAGAAGCAGGCTCCCCGCTGAGCAAGGAGCCCGATGTGGGACTTGATCCCAGGCCCCTGGGATCATGACCTGAGCCGAAGGCAGATGCTTAACTGACTGAGCCACCCAGGTGTCAGTAATCTTTTAAATAACTCTTGTATCTCCTCTCCTCCATCAGTCTCCCACTTCAGCAATCCTTATTACCTTTGTGCCAGGAAACTGCAATCCTTCTATTTCTTGGCCTATTGACTCTAATCTTTGCATACCTCCAGTCCATTCTATGACAATCTCATCAGTGTCCAGTCAAACCCCTCCAGTGGCTCAGTTTCCTAAACCCCATCACGCAAAGGCTGGAGTCCCTTATTTGTTGTCCAAACCCCCACTTCTTCTGTCTCCCGTCAATCTTATCCTATTTCCTCATTCTGGAATTCTTCCCCATTTTACCCAATTCCCAATCTCCTCAGGTAAATATAAATACCCTATAAAGGTTTAAAGGAATTGCAGTCACAATGGGTGTCTCCAGATGGTAGGTGAGATTATGTTTAATTTTCTCTTTTTTACACTCCAAATTGTATATAATGAGCACTTATTATTTTCATCACTTAAAATTGTTATTTTTAAAAAATCATGCATGCAGGAAAAAAATGTATTACTTGCAAACAGAGAGGTCCCAGGATACCTACTCATCTATGGGCATTTGAATATACAGTGCATGGAAGCAAAAATGACATTCAGTATACAGTGAGCCAACTAGAAGTTAAAAAGAAAGGTTGACTGGAGCCACCTATGTCTTTTTAAAAAGATCTCATTGAAAGCTAAGGCATGCCTAAAAGCATATGTCAATTGAAAAAAAATTTATTCTGGATACCACAATGAGATCATCCTGTTGAGAGGCTCTGGAATGTGAAAAGAGAAGAGTAATTGGTTTGTTTGCAAGAACCCAGCATGGGATACCTATTGTGGTTAGAGGGCAGATCCCAGAAAGGAATTTTTTCTGGGCATAGTGGTTTCATACATAGACTTGAGAACAATCTAAAGGAAACAGATTTGGTTGCTCAACTATAAGCACAGAAAATAAACCAATTCAGCATACACTTTATGGAGTCAATAGAAAGGTGTTAGACAACATCAGAGTGCAGATGAGGAGAAAGGGCAAACTGGACAATACTACAAGGCTATTCTTACTGCTGTGCCCTCCCAGATATACATCAGGGAAATTTGCCCAAATGATCATAGGTTAAAATCACAACTGTAAACACAAAATGAGAAATACTACATCTGGCTATCAAGAACAATTACATAACATAACAAAATTTTAAAAAAAAAGAACAATTACAAGCAGTTAGATGTTACAAATGAGCCAGAAAAACATATTCAAATATAAATTTGAAATGAACAGTCAGGAAATCCCACTTGAGCTCTAGTACCAAACTACAGAGCTCTAAGTAAAGTACATGAACAAGGACTGCCTTTCAGTACATGCTATGGAGAGCAGAAAGCTGTAGCTGTGAGAATCATAGGTCTTTCTCCCTGGTTACTTTGTTTTTGAAAGAAATATAAGAAAAAGAGGCTTCTCTGCCTACGTGCATATACAGGGTATTAGAGAACAAATATATTACAATGTATTATATTTTCATGAGGTTATACCTGAAATTTTTCATTTTGTTCTCTCCACTGGTCATGGATCCAGAAGAAAGTGGCAATATCTAATTCTATTCAGATAGTGAGTCAAGAATTTTTTAAAAAGCTAAAATTATAAAGTTTATAAAATAAAACATAAATATCTTCATGACCTTGGAGTAGAGAAAAGTATGTGGGACAGGACAAAAATAACACTAACCATAAAGTAAAAAAAAAAGGATACACTGAATTTTATCAAATTTTAAAACTACTCACAAAAAATTATTAATAAAATGAAATGGCAAGCTAGATACCGAGGAAAATATTTTTAATAGATTTATCAAAGAACTCATCAATTAATAACAAAATGATAAACCCAATTTTTTTAAATGGGCAAAAGCTTGAACACACATTCACAGAAAAACATGAGTGAATGAATGGCCAATAAGCTTGTGAAAAGGTGCTCAACATCATTAGTCAGGAGGGAAATGCAAATCAAAACCACAGTGAGATCTCATTACACACCAACCAGAATGTTCAAAATGAAGATGTACAATACCAAGTCTGGGCAAAAATGCGGAGCAACTGAAATATTCATATATCATTAGTGAACATGTAAAAGAGTACAACCACTTTTGAAAACTGTAGCAGTGTCTAAGAAAGTGAAACATCACCTACTGTATGACTCAACAAATTCTACTCTTCGGTTTTTCCAAGATCAATAAATGGCTATGTCAAAAAAAGCCTTGTAGAAAAACGTCTATAGCAGCTTTATTCATAATAACTCCAAACCGAAAACACGGATGTGTACCGGAAGAACAGATAAACAGTGGTATAATTCATACAAAAAATTATACAGAAATTAAAAAGGAACAAACTACTAATACAGCTATAACCTGAAGAATCTCAAAGCATTTTGCCACGTAGATCCAGCCACAGAAGAGTACATGCTGTATGATTTCATTTATGTGAAATTCAGAAACAAGCAAAAACAATCTAGGATAATAGAAATCAGCATAGTGGTTGCCTCTGGTAGGAGTAAGGGATATGGACTGACCGCAAGGAGGCACAGGGGAATTTTCTGTGGTAATGTAGGGGCTCCATATCTTGATTTGGTTGGTAGATGCATGAGTGTATATGTTTGTAAAAATTTCAGACTATCTCCTTAAGATCTGTGCATTTTACTGTATGAAAATTTCCCTTAGCAAAAAATTTAATCAGAAAAAAGAGCTGAACAATGGACTTTAAGTGAACCAAGGCTTGTAGAAAATGCTTACAAACAATAAAAAATGCTTTTAAAGCTATGTTCTGAGTGAGAATAATAAAGAAGAGATATGCCTCTTTACTTGGCCTATTTCCACCTGCTCACCATTTCTTTTGCTTCCATCTACTTGGCAAAATTGAGTGACTTTTACACAACAGAGGACTAGGAGGGAGTTGAATCCCAAAGGAACTGGTTATTAAGCCCTGACTTTGCCACTAATGAGTTCTGTGATCTTAGGCAAGTAGCTTCACCCATGCCTGGACTTCTCCTTCCTCATCAGTAAGATGAGGGCCAGACTAGATAATTTCTAAGGTCCTTACCATCTCTATCCTTCTGTGTGTAATTCCAAATGTGATTTCTGCAGCTTAATACAAAGAACAGCACCCAGAGTTGTATGGTGACCTAATGAAAACATTTGGCACCGTCAACAGACCTGAAATCTGGCAGATATTTTAGAATGCTGGGCTGCCAAGAAAAGCTTACCAAGGTCATAAGCCTATTCCACAATGATATATCGGTCATGCTAGTGTTGACAGCATCTCATATGATCCCCTCCCAACTGCAAGGCTATGAATGGGATCCAGGGATACCTAATTCTTTGTATGCAACCCTGTTAAGGGATTCGAGAAAAGACTTGGAAGCTGATATTAAGATCTGTTCCCAGGACTTTGGAAAACCTTTTCAACTCATCAGACCAAGCACTCAAGAAGGAACAAACAACCAATGTTCTAAATAAAAGCATTCCTGTGGGCTTAAGAAGTTGCAGTACCATTAAACAAACTCCTTTATCTAGGTTAGCCATGTTTAAGTTTCCAGAAATATTAAGAGTTGAGTGTCCTAAATGACTATAAAAAGATGGTGGTTCTTATTCACCAGATACTAATGTCTTCTATAGATTAAAGAAGTAGCTTGCCCATCTCCCAAAGCTATATGAAACCAATACAAAACTACACTGAGTTCTGTAGAAACACTAATTTATTCATTCCTCAAGGGCATTATTTTGTACATTTCAATAATAATTGGCAGTCCTTGGGTAGCCTACATGATTTATCACTCATCTCCCAGAGCCCTTTTAGTCTAGAGAATAACAGGGCCTTCTCTTTCCTAAGGCATTCATGGTTCATGACTAAAGAATAAAGAACATTTTTAAAGCAAATCCAAAAGTGATTTCATAAAGGGCAAAGAATTGGATGTCATATTTTGCTGTTAATCACATACGTTCATCCTGGAGGCATCCTAAAAGTAATAAATAAGTACATATATCATTTTCTGCGAGGGTTGTTTGTCTGTTCATTTGTTTGCTTGCTTTTGTGGTGAAAATAGCTTTCATTTTCTGGAGTATACCCTGACTTCTCACTAATAAAAATGACTCCAAATGGATGAGAAAGAATTGGAGAGTGGAAAAACTTAAGACAAATATTTGATCATATTTCAATCTTGTGGTGTGGAAATGAGAGAGAGGCACAAAATTAGATCAAAACATACCAAGGAAGTCTGCTGATTCTTGAAGCAGGGTGTATCTCAAATTAATTTATATTTAAGTGTTGTTATTAAAAATAGAAATTCTTAATAAAAAGAAGAGAATATGGGGGTCTTTTCATAATTAACCGTAAAAAGAGTGAATTCTCACCAAATAAAATATTCTGATCTCATATATCACAGTATGGAATCTCTACCTGAGAGCCACCTTAGGAAGGTTGTTTTTAAGTACGTCATAGTTTTGTTCTCTTTGTGCTATATGGAACTCTTCTTGGATAGCTAACTTCAGCACCTTTTTTAAAATATATGTTGCTTTATTCAAAAAACAGGTCTAAAAACCTTACTCAAGAAGGAACTCATTCAAAGCAAATTTCTTAAGGACTGTTCTGTTGTTCTTTTCCCCATTCTGAAGGCTGTGAGCAGTGATAGGAAAAATCTGTGCTACTTCAGCATTTAAGTGAGGTTCAAAAGCATTCTTCAAACTCTGTCTTCCAACTGTATGCATGTGTAGAAAGAAGCTTAGTGTCATTTCCAGGCTCTAATCACAAAGACCTGAATTTTCTTTTCAGAAAGTTTTAAGATCCTCTAGAGAATCACGGTAAGTAACAAGAGAGAGAGTGATTCTTAGGAACCTGAGCAGCACTAGAAGAACACCATGAACAGCATAGCCCATTAGAAGTCCTAGGACAACTAAGACTGGACATCTGCCCCAGTTTATAATGTGCTTGCTGATGAGCCCCCTCGTCCCCAAAGTACCTGAACAACAGAACGTATCATGGAGTTTTCATAGTATAGCTTATTCTCGTTATTCACGGATTCCACTATTTGCAAATTTACCAACTCACTAAAATGTACCTCTAACCCCAACATCAATATTATGGGCACTTTCAGAGTCATTTGTGGACACACACAGAGCAGCGGAAAACGAGGCACCCTCTGTGCACGTTCCCAGCTGAGGTCAACAGGCAAGACTCTGCCTTTGTTTCAGCCCTCAAAATGTGCACAGATAGATTTCTCAGGCTATTTAGTGGTACTTTCTTGTGTTTTCGTGCTTTTTGTTGATTTTGCTGCTTACAAAGCTTTCTGAGCATGTGCTGGAGTGCTGTCTACTGTGGATAAGCACAAAAAGGCTCTTTTGCACCTAACAGAGAAATTGTGTCAGATAAGCTTCATTCAGACATAAGTTACAGTGCTTTCGGCAGTGAGTCCAATGTTAACGAATCAACAATATGTTAAATAAAGTGTCTTTAAGCAGAAACATACATAAAACATGGATATGTACTGACTGATGAAAGTGTTGTAACGAGAGGCTCCCAGGAACCTAACCCCACCTTTCCCCTAGGAGCAATGATTTTGGTATTCCCTAATTCAGTGTTTGTAAAGAATTTATAGAATATATAACTACAGCAAATAATGAGGATCTGTTGTAAATATACCCTTTACAATAAAAAAATAGGAAGAGTCTAAACTATTCTCATGCCTGGAAGGCTTATTCAACTGTTGATATGTCTTGATAGTAACAATATTTTTAGGTTGTTATTCTTTTATTACAGTTACACCCATAGCGCAAAAAAAAAATTTTTTTAAATGCACACAAACAACAAAATAAGTGAAAAACTCTTCATAATGCTACCAGAAAAAACTACTGCTAACATTCTGATACTTAGATTTACAAAAGAGTGCACACACATAGTGATATAAACTGATATTTTCATTTAATGTGCTATGTACATCTTTCCATCAATAAACAGTTTAATAGTTACCTGGCATATCATTTTATAGATATTACATAGTTTATTTTACTAATCTTCATATAGTATATATTTAAGTGGTTTCACATACATACACACATTTTGTTTGTGTAAATAATGCTGTAATAAATACACTTGTTTATACAATATTGTAAACTTGTACAACTGTTTCCTTGGGGAAAAAAAAGTAGGAGTGGGTATTTCAGGAGTGGAGGGTTTGTTTTTTTTTTTTTTAAAGATTTTATTTATTTATTTGAGACAGAGAGAATGAGAGAGAGAGAGCACATGAGAGGCGGGAGGGTCAGAGGGAGAAGCAGGCTCCCCGCCGAGCAGGGAGCCCGATGCGGGACTCGATCCAGGGACTCCAGGATCATGACCTGAGCCGAAGGCAGTCGCTTAACCAACTGAGCCACCCAGGCGCCCAGGAGTGGAGGTTTTGATACTTGTCAAAATATACTCAAAAAGTTGGGTCAAATAACATTCTTATCTGAATTATGAAAATTACTTTCTTACTAATGCATGCACTGGAATTCTTTTTAATGTTTTCTGATATACTCTTGATAAAAACTTTTTTACCATTATGGCTCTAACTTGAAGATTAATTCTAGTAATTTGAATATATTTTCATGTTTATTGGACATTTGTACTCATTTGTGAAATACATATGTTCTTTCTACACAGCTATTGAAGAATTCATCTTTCATTCATTAACTGGTAAGAAATCATTTTATATTAATGGATATGTTATCATATATGTTGCAAGAATTCTTTCCAGTGCAGTATTTTTTACTTTGTTCATATATGTATTTTGTTTCTTTATATTTGGTGGTAAAGAATTTTTTTAACCGTCACATAGTCAAATCACTCACACTTTTTATGTTTCTGCTTTTGACATCATGCTTCTAAAATCTATAACTATTTAACATTATATTACGGTACTAGATGGTTTAAATCTTTACATTTAATCACTTGTAACTAACAGATTAGTTCATCTGTGAGTAACTACTGGGTGGAATGAGTAATGTTGAAAATCTAGAGTATCAGTGAAAGTCTATTCCCAATTTACTAAGTTTTAATTAGGAATAGTTAAGGAATATTACTAAATAACACATTTTTAGCATCTTTCATTGAATCATAAGGGTTTTCCCCTCTCATTTCTTTATGTGATGAATTATTTAAATACCATTCCCACATACTTCAAATAAAGCAGATAATTAATATATCTGTGAATTTGATTGCTAATAACTTCTTAGGATTTTTCCATTGATATTCTTAAGTGTGTTAGGCCTTTGGTATCTATGCTTATCACATTCTTTCATTAGCAGTCTGCTGCCTTTATAAAGTGAATTGGAAAGTCTATCTTTTATGTACTGGAAACTTCTGTAGATGGAAATTGTCATTTCTCTGAAGGACTGGAAATATTCATATGCAAACCACCCGGATCAACATGCTTTGGAGAAACTTTTTGACAACATTTTCTACTTCAAACATGTTCATTGTCACATTTAGATTTTCTCTTTCTCGTTTTGATATTTAGTATTTTTGTTTAAAATCAACCATTTCAATTCCATTTTCCTACTGTCATAACACTTCACTATTTCTATCTCAGCCATATTTATTTTGTCCCCATTCTTTCTCCTGATATTTGCACTTAGATAAGTCTCCTCTCATTTTCATTAAACTTATTACTTTTATAAAATAAGCAATTTCTGGATTTTTCAGTTGTAATTTTCCTTTTTTTCTAGATTGTCCTATTCTCTTCATTCCATTTTCCATACATTAGTTTTTTTTCTTTCACTAAACTTCTTGATTTGTAGCTTTCTATCCAAAAAATATTCTGAAATGTTCTTTTTGATGTTGCACTTCATCCTGGAAAAGATTCTGTCATTCATTTTTGCCACGTAGCACGCTTGTCGAGAGACAAAATGATTACTCAGAGTCCAGTAATTTAGAACAAAGAGAGGCCCGAAGGGGCTGCACTGCCAGGCACCAGCAAGAAGTGCAGGCGCGGAGGTGAAGCCCGGAGTCCGAGTGGACTCTCCATTTTGTTATCTTATCACAGAATGTAAAGTACGGGGAAGCAACGAGGTTAAGAGGAAAAAACAACTCAAGAGAGCAATCATGTGAGGGGCAGCAGGGAACCGTCGGGACACATTAACTCGGGGGCTGCAGGGGATGGGAGAACTAAACCTCTGCAGGCCTAGCTATCTTACCCACCATCATCGCTGCTTTCAGCACGTAGTGTTCTCAGCACCGACTGATGGCAGGAATAATTGGCTTTTGCCACACACATAGAGCTGTTACCATTTTTGTGTGTTCCTGTTCTTATTGCCTCTTTTACCCTCCGAGGTCTTGTTCTCCCAAGATTTTTTCATATAATTCATACTTTTTTCTTACTCATCTTTAAACAAGACAAAATATGAGAAGACCAATGTTCATCCACCAACTCTATGGAAGTGCCATTTCCTCTTCTCTGTACACCACGATCTAATTCACTGGACAGAGTACTGAGCTTCCAGCCCTTTCCTGATTTTCTCAGGTTCAAACGAAGACAACTTTCTGCTCTAATGTGGTGGCATTTCTGTACTGTTTATTGCCTAGTGTTCTGATACCCCAAATGAACTGTAATAAATAAAAAACTGTAATCCCAGACTATACTAGACCAACATCTCTCTCAGAACTCCTTCCTAATGCAGAACAAAGTCTCAAGATGCAGGAACCACCATCAGTTTTTCCTCATTTCTGAGCAGTCTCTAATCTAGGATTTGAAATTGTCTAGTTCCTTAAAGAGGATAAAAAGGGAGAGCGAGCAAAGTAAAAAGGAAGATAGAGATTTATGGCAATGAGAAGTGTGCTCAGGTCCTGCTTATAAATCAGAACAAGGAGTTGGAGAGTGCCAAAGTATGTAGCTACTTTATCCTGTGAGCTCTGTTTTGAAAAGCAAACTCCAGAGACAACATGGAGGCAAATTTGGGCTCTGCTTAATTCCCTGCAAAGGACACAGGCCTGGTGCAGGGGAAATGTAAGCCTGAGACATCTTATGATTCCAGAAAGAAAGAAAGTGCTCAAAAAGAATAAATAAATAAAATGAGAACATACAAAAAGGGCACAGAAGCTATTCTAAAAGTTCCCAGTGGCCAAAGTTGAAAACAAGTTGAGCAACAAAATAAAGAACAATAGTACTGAATTATAACCCCCCCCAATGAATATACATGAGACAATAGTGAAATAAATAAATATGTAAATAAATAGAAAGTAAGGACTATTCTTCAAGAAAAAATTTCAGTTAATAAATGGAGGAATAAGACAAATAGGAAAGCACCAATAGAACACCATCATAACCTTTGCCACAGGAAAGATCCATTGATGGATGCCTAAGTTAATGAGTAGACTTTAAGTAGAAAAAGGGCAGTTGCAAAATCTCAAAGTACCTCCCGCAAAATATTTAGTGATTATGAAGAAAAAAAGAGTAACTTTACAGTGGAAAATCCTGGCAACATCACTATCAATACACATTGACATCACGTGCATCCTGTTATGATGCAGTAATGAGGGGGTATCACTGCTGTGGTATCCTTCCCAATAACTAACAACCTGAACCTAATCTTGACAAAACATCAGAGAAACCCAAAGAGATGTCGCATAATACAAGTGACCTATTCTCTTCAAAGGTGTCAGGCCATGTAATAGACTGAGAAACTGTCATAGATTGGAAGAAACCAAGGAAACACACATCTAAATGCCATGTGGGAGGCTGGATTGGATCCTGGACCAGGAAAAAATGAAAAAAAAAAAAAAAAAAACTGGTGAAATGTGTTAACTAAGTTCTGTATTTTAGTTAATAGTATTGTTCCAAGGTTAAGCTCAGCTCTAATGAGTCTTGTGGTTTTATAAGATGTTAACACAAAGGGAAGCTAGGCAAAATACATTCAGAAACTGTTGTTTCTGCAACTCTCCTATAAATCTATCTCAAATTAAAAATTTAAAAATAAACTAAATTTGATAGAAAATATTCACAAAAATTTTAGGTTTTCCTGATACATACCTAATAAAATACTAATCTGTAAACAAAATCTGTATTCACTTTGCCCTCAACATTCTAACCATTCAAGATTGTAAAATTTCTTTCAGCCCTAAGAATGTTTTCCCACTCTGGATTTCATGAAAATAGAATCTGTACATAGGTCACATTTTATTCAATGTCACCCTGTAGGAATTTGGGCTCAGGGAACTGGTATAAGAAAATGCTGATCCTCTGGCTACTGCTATTAATAAAGTCCTTTGTCTCTGACCCAAGATTCTCATGTGCTCTGCCAGCATCCATAAAACTGTAGCAAGTCTAACTTGCTGGTTTGTAAGAAAAGTAAAAATCTCAGACTCTTCAGAGTTCTTGACACATTCAGTTCTACTTTCTTGCACAACAGAAGAGCAACAGAGGTGTTGAAAAATCAAATGCCTAAGGTGCTTGGCAGTTGATGTAAATAAATAAAGCAAACCAGATGGAGATGTTAACAAAGTGGAGAGTTCACTCCTTGTTTAAAAGGTATAATTGCCATTCTAACTGATTATTGTAGACCCAGTGCTGCCAGATTGTCTGATTTTTCTTATGAGTAGCCAAAACTCTTGTTAGTAATGCCTGAATTTTGAATATTAACTAATTAAAAATCTAAAGCATGTTATGAGCTCTACAAAATATGGATCAGTGCTGTCGTAGATATTGCTATCTTAGTCTACATGTGAGATGCCAAAAGACAGAGGTCTAGTGTCTTCTGTTTATGGACTGCATAAGATAATTCATTAATAAGCTTCTTATGTTTTCCTTCTCTTCAAATCAGTTCCGGGTTTATAAAATACATAGAGTAGGTGGCTTTGACAATTTGTTCTTCAGACTCACCCAAACTTTTTGAGCAACTTCTGGAAGAGAATATGACAGGAATATACAGGGCAATAGAGAAATTCAGGAAAAAGAAATTAAGCAATAGAATTCTCAGGATCAGACCTACTTTTTGCCTCCATGATCTGTCTTTGGAGAAATGAGGGCAGCAGTTTCAGGGAAAATGAAACACTGTATTTTGTTTATTGGTTATTCAATCAGATATGCACTGCTGAGTCTTTAACATTGTGTTTTAGCTGTTCTGCATTTGCTGGCTAACGATAAAGAAAAAGTATATTAAAATAAGATGCTGGTAAGAACATCAAAGGTTGAATGAAAATTTGGGCCGCTCCATTTTGCACTATAAAAATGCCTAAATCTAGAGTTTTCTCACAATTTGAATATCCTATTTTTACTGGTGCTCTTTATATAATAACCTCCATAACAGAACAGAATATTGTCGAGAATTTCATAAAAACTATTCCAGACTCTTAAACCAAAGGACTTAAAGGAAGATATATCATTCCTTTTTTTAAAATTTTATTATGTTACGTTAATCATTCTTAATTATTACTTATTTCCAAAGCCTTAAACCCAAAAGTGATGCTCACAAAACAATAACAAACATGTGGAGAGACATGGGAAATAACAGAATTTAAAATAGATGTTATCTTAGCCAGAGAATTCATATTCAGGGAAACCAAAACTTTGGTTTTAATAAGTATCCTGTGATCTGAGTTGTGTAGCAGAACGGGCTAACCAGATGGGATTTTTACTTTTCACGTGCACTGTGCTCCCTCCAACCAGAGAGCTGCTATCATGCGACTCCATGAAATGTTCTTCCCACTCCTTCCTACCTGTGCCTGATCTTGCTTCAGATCTCAACTCATTTGCCCTTGCCCCAGGAAAGCCTAATTCCCTCACTCTACCCTGGCACCCCCTGTCTACTTTCTGTAGCACTCACCACAGTTGTGGTTAGAATAATGTCCTTATTCCCACTGGGCTGTAAGACCCAAGAAGATAGAACCCACTTCTGTTTTTATTTTCCACTGACTCCTCAATTCCAAGTAGATTTCTTTACATATGGTAGGCGCTCAACTCAAACTTGTTAAATCCATGAATAAACAGAGACCAGATTCTAAGGCGCTTGTCTTAAATCCCCCACTGTCAACTGACCTCAGGCAAATCACTTACTTTCTTCATCTGAAAAATGAAGAGAAAATAGGGTTGTTTTGATGAATATAAAAATTTTAAAGATTATAAATGACAGTTACTATCTTTTTAGCCTCAGGCTGATACTTAAATTTTTTTTTGTTCTGACTCAATAGTTTCGACATAATCCCAATGCCCACAGAGGGGTCATTTGCAACTAGTAAAAATACAAACTATCCATTTGCAAAGTATATAATTCAATGGTTTTAGTATATTCACTGAGTTACACAGCCATCACCACAATTTTAGAACATTTTTATCACTCATTCCTTTGTCTTATATTAATGTAGCCACTCCAGCTTTCTTATGGTTGCAGACTGCATGATAAATCTTTCTCCATCTTATTACCTTCAGTCTGTTAGTATCTTTGAATCTAAAGTGTGTCTCCTGTAGTGGACAGCATATAGTTGAATCTCAATCCAATTAATTTTATCTTCATTTACATGAAGGGTTTTTGGATTCAGTATTTGAGATTTGTTCTGATTCAAAGAGAGCTCTTCCTAGCAGTATATGTTCCTGATTTTCCCTGGTAAACTCTCTGGTCCATGGTTTGGTTTACATCTCTGATAAAGCTACCTGTCTCCTTAAATGCTTCTCACCACAACCTCTGTTGTGAGAATGGCCTTAGGCTTGAAGTTTTCCATACTCTGGTGCAAATAAAATCAATTCCTTTGAGAGCAGCTCAGGAGCTCCTTGTTTTATGGTTTGCCTTTCCCCTTGTGTACAAATATCTGAGCCATAGCTCTGGAGCTAGGGGCAGGAAAAATGGCACGGTTCCTTCTGAGTGAATATAAAGTTCTATGATGTGATGAGTATAAGAGCATGGAAGCTATTTTGGGGGGGAAAAATTTTTTTAGGTGGTTACTATCCCTTAAATGCTTGATAGAACTCAAAGTGAAGCCAACATGGGATTGAAGTTTTCTTTATGAGGTTTTTAAGTATAAAGTGAATTTTTCTTGAAAATATAGGGCTACTCAGATGACTTGAGTTACCACTCTTATTTTATTCCTGATATTAATTTACATCTCCTTTCTATCTAGATCAGTCTAGTTAGAAGTTTCCTAGTGATTTATCCCTTGATCAATGAGGTTTCATTTTCATTCCAGTCTAGTTAACATACAGTGTTACATTCATTCCAGGTAAACAGTAGAGTGATTCATTATTTCTGAATCTATCTTATTATTTTCATCCTGATCAGTAGTTCCTAATTGTTTGTACAGGTCTTGTAAATTTTTAGTAGTCACTGTATGTTGTGGATGTTACATTGTTGAATGTCTGGATTTTTTGTGTTCCTTAATAGAGTGTTGAGTTTTGTTTTGTTTTGTTTTGTTTCCCAGCAGCTTACTAATTTACTTGAACATCTGTTTGATGCTTTCAAGGCTCATATTTTAACTTTGTTAGGGAGAGTCTAGGGTAGACTTCAATTTAAAACTATGTTTCCTCCTTAGAGGCGTGGTTTTCTGTGAACTCTACTACATGCCAACTTTAACAAGAACTCTTTAGTCAGAGTGAAGACTGGTCTGAACTTGAACATCATCCAACCTTGTGTGAGCTCCATAAATTATTCATTTCATCACTGCCTGGTGGTTTTTTTTACCCAACAGTTGGAACTTTGCCTGGCCTCATGGGGTCTCACTCTATGCACGCACAGCTGAGTATCCAGCCAAAGAACCAGTGGGTTCACCTATGCAGAATTCTGGAGCTCCTTCTTTACCCCCCAGTACCCTACCCTGCAAATTCTAACTGCCTCTGTAGCCTGAAACTCTGAACTATCTATCTCACTGAGAGTACCATGCCCTGTTTGACCCCGTACTCCTGTGAAGTCCTTCCAGACAGAAAAACCAGAAGATCGCAGTACTCAGCTTGTTTCCCTTCTCCTGGGGATTTCAGTCCCTTACTACCATTGCCCAACATCTTAAAACAGTTCTATCATGTATTTTACCTGGTTTTCTAGTCATTTAAAACAAGGGCATTGGTGGATACCATTTCCTCCTTAGGCCTAAAGCAGAAATTCCTTAAATTGTGTTTTTTTGTTTTTTTGCTTTTAATTTATTTTTAAAGATTTTATTTATTTGACAGAGAGACACAGCGAGAGAGGGAACACAAGCAGGGGGAGTGGGAGAGGGAGAAGCAGGCTTCCTGCCGAGCTGGGAGCCCAATGCGGGGCTCGATCCCAGGACCCTGGGACCATGACCTGAGCCGAAGACAGATGCTTAATGACTGAGCCACCCAGGCGTCCCTCAAGTCAGTGTTTTACTTGGTAAACATGTCTGAGACCATGCATCCCTGGCTGCTGAGCACCATGACGGACAGGGCTAGAAAGGTAACAGCTTTATTTTGAGCAGGGGGCAAAGACAAGGCAGCACTTTACAGCTACATTGTAACTAGATCCTGCATTAAATTGTGTTTTAAGAGGAATGCAGGACACAGACCATGCGGGGCCTGGCAGACCAGATAAGCAGTCTGGATTTCACTTCATGAGCCATAGAAGGGTTCCAGGCAGGGAAGGGACAGGAGATGATCTACATTTTCTAAGTATAAGTGTTAATGGAGAATGGACTGTAGACAAGGAAGAATGGGAGCAAGTAGACCAGTTAGAAGTCTCCTTCAATATTCCAATTTCTCCCAATATTGTGGTGGCTTAAACTTCTTAATAGCATGGTAATGGAGAGAAGTGCTGACAATGGAAAAATATTTGGTGATAGTTCAGATATAAGGAGTAAGGGAAAGGGAGAAATCAAGAATGGCTCTCAGGTTTTCACTGGCCAACTAAATATATGTAATTTCTTCATAAAGCAAGAACTGTGCTTTGTGATCACCCACATATTAGTTTGCTGGGGCTGCAATAATTAAGTACCACAGATTGGGTGGCTTAACCACCAAAAATTGGTCTCAATTCTGGAAGCAAAAAGTGTAAAATCAAGGTGTCAGCAGAGTTGGTTCCTTCTGAGGGTTGTGAGAGAAGGATGTGTTCCAGGCATTTCTCCTTGGCTTATAGATGGTCCTCTTCTCCCCACGTCTCCTCACGTTGTCTTCCCTATGCCTACCTCAGTGTCCAAATTTCCCTTTTCTATAAGGATACCAGTCATATTGGATTAGTGCCCACTCTTATGGCCTTATTTTAACTTAGATATATCTGTAAAGACCTTATCTCCAAACAAGGTCACATGCTGAGGTACTGGAGGTTAAGACTTCAGCATATGAATTTGTGGAGGAGAGGGACACAATTTGACCCGTAAGAGTAGAAAAGTCTGAAAGACAAGACCCTAACCTAAAGTTTTCTAACTAATGACACACATCTACAAGGTCTTCAAACAAATGCACAGAGATAGCAATACAAGTTTTATTCCAAGTTCTGCTGGATACACAGTATAATATATACATTAATATTTACCAAGATGTTAAAATTTCATAGAGGATTTGATATATGATTCTGTGAGGTTTCTAAATTTTAATATGTGGTGTATGTGTGTATGTAATAGTAATTGACTCAAATATTATCTCTTGGTAACACTTAGTGCTTCTTGGTAACACTAGATTTCCAAAAACATTTTAAAAACCATTTCAGTAAGAGGTTTGTACTGGGAAGTACAGAAAACTAAGACTGTATAGTTGGGGTGGAGACAGGAAAAAGAAGTTCTTGAATACAAAAGGAAAAAATAAAATTTTATATGATAGCAAACCAAGAATTAGTTTCATGAGCAGAATCTTGACATAATAAAAACAGTTGTACAAAATCAAATAGGGAAAAAAAATCTTTCATGAGAATGAAGAACATTCAGGAAAAGAGAACACACAAGTAAAAAGGTCACCAAATGAAATGTATCTCCCAATATTCAACGAGGTGGTGGTAGGTCTTTGAACTAATAATATGATGATTAGCCCTATAAATTTTCCTTATACACTGGGATTATGAGTATCTTGAAAGCAGAAAATATTCTAATATGTTCTACACATGTTCTAATTTTTTAGTTATTATAGATAATAACTGTATATTTGCAACTCCTCATAATCATCAGTTTGTATTCATTGGGCCAAAAATCTTTTGAGATCTCCCACTTTACAGATGAAGAAGCCTAGAAAAGGATAACTTTATCCATTAAATCAAATACAGAATCAGGTCTCTAAAATGCCAAGATACAAGACTTATGTTTGAGATTCTCATCCTGGGATGTGGGCCACCCAGACATTCTTTCCCAATACTATCTGTTTTCAAGCAATTTATATTAACCATACTTTTTTTTTAATTTATGGTACGATATAGTGAGTTCTCTATGCTTCCAAATCTATTTATTCTAAGGACACTAAAGTGTTCCTGGCTCCTTACTCAAAGATCCAGCTCTTTTGGAATAAAAGAGACAACCCAGTTTGTGTCATACTTATGCCTTTGAGTTTAAAATCTTTCTTCCAAAGTTCTTTAACTTTATACATGTTATTTCATTTGATTCTCATAACTACCCTTGAAGATAAGTATTATTCCTATTTTATAGTTGAAAAAATTCAGAGGTTAAGTAACTTGCCAAATCAGATGTAACTAGAACTTAAATTAAACCAGTGTATTAGTTAGAATGAAGGCAATGCTGCTAAGATGGAGATCCACTTCCCCTTTTCTTCCTTCTAGTCCCCAAACAAAACAAATTGCTTAAAGAAGGTCAGATCTACTTCTCCCATTTAATAACTCAGAGTACATGGTTCAGGGCTAGCAGGATGGCTTGCATCCTCAAAATCTACCTTTCAACTCTTGGTTCAAGAGTCTAGTTATCTCAGGGCACCTGGGTGGCTCAGTTGGTTAAGCATCCAATTCTTGGTTTTGGCTCAGGTCATGATCTTGGAGTCATGAGATTGTGCCCCCCATCAGGTTCCACACTCAGTGCAGAGTCTGCTTGAGATTCTCTGCCTCTGTCCCTCTCTCCCTCTGCCCTTCCCCCAACTCATACATGTTCTCTCTCTTTCTCTCTCAAATAAACGAAATCTTAAAAAAAAAAAAAAAAGTCTAGTTATCTCTATTTTCCACCCATCAGGAAGGAAAATGAGGTACAGAGGTGCTAGCAATTGCTTTTTTTTAATAGGACCTCATTCCTGATCATATTCCAAGGACCAGAACCTAAATCACATAGTCATATATAGCTATAAGAGAAGGAAGAGAGGGAGGGAGGATGGAGGGAGGGAGGGAAAGAAAATGAGAGAGAGAACAAGAGAAAGAGAAAGAAAAAAGGGAGGGTGGGAGAGAGAGAAAGAAAGAAAGGAAAACAGAAGGAAGGGAAGAAGGGAGGAAGGGAGAGAGAAAGAAAAAGAGAAAGAGGAAGGAAGGAAGGAATCTAGTTGAGAGGTCATGCACAGGGTATGTTGGGGAGAGTGATATTATCAGAATTGATCAGATGCAGAATGTGTTAAGGCAAAGAATTCAGAAAAAACCCACAGAGCTCCCACAGACAATGTGGGGGGAAAAAGATATGGTAACAAGGAGACTATATAGTACCTACTTTCTTACAAAATGAGAGGGTCATGAACCAAGAAGTCAATTAAGAATCTATCAAGTAAAAAATTGGGTTAAGACTGTCCTACACATGCACTATTCCCAACTACCTAGGTAACACATCCCATTTCTTGTTATTATATTCAGAACATTTTTATGTAAATAGATTAATAGTAATCAGAAGAGGATTAAGCACAAAGTCTAGTTAACTCCTGCTTGGGGGAAGATCTAGGGAGGGTTTTGAGAGTGGCTTTAGCATCTTGCAAAGGATATGACAGATAACAAAAGGCTTGAATTAGATAAGAGGGTCTACACTAAGCCTTGTGACCCTGCAACTTTCCTGCGTTCTGCACAACTCCCTCTGATTGGGTCAGGGTCAAAGTAGATATAGATTTGTCTTGCCTTCAATAGTGCCATTGCCGCATGGCAAGAAATGCTAGAAGGAGCATGTTTACGAGAGTCAAATAAGCGCTCTTATTCCAAAAACATTATGAAACATTTGTGTACTTAGGAATTTTAGAAACAAAGAATGCATACAGGAGGTAACAACAGATGATCAAAGACATTATCTTAGCTGTAGTCCAGGAGTATATTCTGAAGCAATAAGGATATAGTTGAAATGGAGCTATTTGGTGAAAGAATTAAATACTAGGTATAGACTTGAGATTCAACAGATAATAAAGACTCTCAATAGGTTTTGATGAAGTATTGCCCAAAGCTGATGATTTTGGTAGATGCATGTACTATGGATTTAAATAAAAATAAGTGTATCGTAACTAAAATTCAAAACGAAAGTCTCCCATCTACTTTTATCTCAATTTACATTTCCTTAAAATTCTCCATTTTGATCTTCAGGATTCTTCAATGGTATTCACAGAAGTTCTTTCCTTCCCTTTCCTTATTACTTTATCATCTATTTGGCTGTTCTCATAGCAGATCTACTCATTACCCATTTTTTCTTCTTGATATACTTCCATTATCTGGTTGTCGCACTTCACATTGGAAAGATTCTAGATTCTCAAACTCTGTTTCTTTTCTTCCAAGAGCTCCTGAATAATCTTCCTCCAATGGAAGCAGATAAGCACTGTCCACCCAGTGGTAGGAATTACAAAGAGAAAGTTTTGCAAAGAGGTAAATGGTGGGGGTGGGTAAACCAAGATGTAGTGTTAGCATGGTGGCTGCAATCTGTCAGGGCACAAATACATGGAGAGTATGCATCATGTGTTTGGAATTACACGTTCTTCTCTTCCTAGAGTTTAGAATAGATGCATCAGGCAGTGACAGCTAATTGCCTATCTAATACCTATTCTTTACTTTTTCATTAGTAACAGAAATGAGATATATCCAGAGTGGTAATATTCCTGGCCTCACTTGCAATGAAGGATAGTTTTTGTGGCTGAGTTCTGGGCAATGCGATCTAAGTTTTTACATTGGTCTTCTACAGAGGCTCCCTTAAAAGGACAACAAAGAACTGAAACATGTCTATTTTTGCCCTGCCCACTTTCCTCCTGCTGGCTGGCTGGAAAGCTCATGTGACAGTTGGACTTTCAGCAGCCACCTTAAACCATCAGGCAACCTCAGGAATAGAATCCACATGTAAAATGTGGAATGGAAAGGTAAGAGGAGACTTTGGACCCTGATGAGTTGTCACGCCAATTCTCAACTATCTACAGACTGCTCTCACTTGAGAGAGAACTAATTCTCTAGCTTGACCAAGTCACTTTAAGGTTACTGTTAAATGCTGTGGAACTAAATCCTAACTGATACAATCAAGTTAAATTCTTTTCACTAAATGATCCTGGGGCATGAGAAGTGGGGAGGCAATAATATTAACAAAGATGTGACCACATTAATGATAATGATTTAAGGATTGAACAAAACCAGGTTATTATAACTTGTAATATCTTCTAGATCTTATTTGTGTGGTATATTGTCAAGGTTACTCATACCCTTAATTTTATCTTAAGTTTCCTTAGAAGGATAGTTCTCACTCTTCAGAGGCCATTTTTATTCTATCTACTTTTCAGCACCATTATACAAATAAAAGATGGAAATAGGGAAGAAAAATGTTCAAAAACTATTTTTGCACTGAGAAAAAATATTTCATTTTCCTTGTTTTGTTACTACTGTTGTGGAGAAGGGGTTACTTGCTATTTTGTTTGGGGGAACAGTTGAGAAACCAACATTATCAGGTTCAAAAAATAAATTAAAGTTTAACAGAAAATAATTCTCAAAGAGCTATACCATTTTCTTTACAAAACATATCCAGAATGCAGTGATCAGAGTTTTAATCAGCATTTTGTGACCAAAGAATCCAGCTGGATTCCCATTGTCCAAACAGGAAATTCACTTCTCAAACATCTTCTGGTCCTCAAAGTAAAAACAGAAATAATGTAACACTGTTACGTCCAGAAACTGCAAATACCTGCAAGATTTGGGGCAAGAGGGGAGGCATGTGATCTCCATGTTTTGAGCTGTCGCCCATGAATTAAATGTTTCCAAACAATTTTGAATAAATAAAAGATATCAGGGAAAGAAACAATACAATATGCAAAAACCATACAAATCCTAAAGCTGATGTTTCCTTTTTGGGACCACAGCAGAGATATTTGATATAGGAGGTGAGTTTTTTGCCATTGGGCTTTTTTCCTCACTAAATTCTCAGAAACTCTAGAAAATAGAGTGGTTTATTTTCTAGAGTGTGCATCCTCTTTCTCACCACAATAGTCACAATCAGTGTATTTCAACAGCTTGAACAAATTACCTTTTCTCCTGCATTCAATTCAAATTCTCTTCTTTCTTTCTTCTTCTTTCCCATTTAGAGACATGTGTTTAAAAATTGCCAGCTGCTGGGCGCCTGGGTGGCTCAGTTGGTTAAGCGACTGCCTTCGGCTCAGGTCATGATCCTGGAGTCCCGGGATCGAGTCCCGCATCGGGCTCCCTGCTCAGTGGGGAGTCTGCTTCTCCCTCTGACCCTCCCCCCTCTCATGTGCTCTCTCTCTCAAATAAATAAATAAAATCTTTAAAAAAAAAATTGCCAGCTGCTGATGAGGGATAAGCATCTTGTCAGCCATTAGGTCTAAAAACTGGTCAAAGTCACTGGAGTTTAAATTGTTCCCTGCACCATCAGCCCCAACCAGAAGCAAACCCAGTAGTGTGCCCTCTGCCTCCTATCAGCAAGCTTCTCTCCTGCACTTCCCTTTTGTTCTATGTCCTGTCCTCAAAACATTTTTCTCAAGTTCCACTTCAAAAATATTTTTAAAAACTACTTGATGCAAGTAAAAAAGAATCAGGAAGTGCCAAGTTAAGGTCTTCACAACACCCCTAACTCACACATATTGTAGAGATTTTATAAATTAAGCTTGAATCTTTATCACATAACCTGTGATGGAAAATATTATATGACTCCAGTGTCTGGGAACCATTTTATGACATTCTATGACATCCAATGTTTCTATTAAAATGTAGTCTATTACTTCAATATTAAAATTAAAAACAAAATTCTAGGATTCACAGTGTTAAAGTTAATCTTACAATTACTGCCCCTTTGACCAACACTAAAAACGTAGACAAATTTTTTTTTCAGGTCTCACTCTAATGTTGTTCCTAAGTCATTGCTTAATTAAAAGTGGGTGTTTTGACCACACACAAAAATAGTCTCAAAATGATGAAAGACCTAAACGTGAGACAGGAGTCCATCAAAATCCTAGAGGAGAACACAGGCAGCAACCTCTTCGACCTCAGCCGCAGCAACTTCTTCCTAGAAACATCACCAAAGGCAAGGGAAGCAAGGGCAAAAATGAACTATTGGGACTTCATCAAGATAAAAGGCTTTTGCCCAGCAAAGGAAACAAGTCAACAAAACCAAAAGACAACCAACAGAATGGGAGAAGATATTTGCAAATGACATATCAGATAAAGGGCTAGTATCCAAAATCTATAAAGAACTTACCAAACTCAACACCCAAAGAATAAATAATGCAATCAAGAAATGGGCAGAAGACATGAACAGACATTTTTCCAAAGAAGACATCCAATTGGCCAAGAGACACATGAAAAAGTGCTCAACATCACTCGGCATCAGGGAAATCCAAGTCAAAGCCTCAATGAGCTACCTCCTCACACCAGTCAGAATGGCTAAAACTAACAAGTCAGGAAATGACAGATGTTGGTGAGGATGCGGAGAAAGGGGAACCCTCCTACACTGTTGGTGGGAATGCAAGCTGGTGCAGCCACTCTGGAAAACAGTATGGAGGTTCCTCAAAAAGTTGAAAATAGAGCTACCCTATGACCCAGCAATTGCACTACTGGGTATTTACCCCAAAGATACAACTGTAGTGATCTGAAGGGGTACATGCACCCCAATGTTTATAGCAGCAATGTCCACAATAGCCAAACTATGGAAAGAGCCAAGATGTCCATCAACAGATGAATGGATAAAGAAGATGTGGTATATACATATACAATGGAATATTATGTACCATAAAAAAAAACGATATCTTGCCATTTTCAATGACGTGGATAGAACTAGAGGGTATTATGCTAAGCGAAATAAGTCAATCAGAGAAAGACATGTATCGTATGATCTCACTGATACGAGGAATTCTTTTTTTTTTTTACTTTTATTTATTTATTTGAGAGAGAGAGAATGAGAGAGAGCACATGAGAGTGGGGAGGGTCAGAGGGAGAAGCAGACTCCCTGCCGAGCAGGGAGCCCGATGTGGGACTCGATCCCGGGACTCCAGGATCATGACCTGAGTCGAAGGCAGTTGCTTAACCAACTGAGCCACCCAGGCGCCCTGATACAAGGAATTCTTAATCTCAGGAAACAAACTGAGGGTTGCTGGAGTGGTGGGGGTGGGAGGGATGGGGTGGCTGGGTGACGGACATTGGGGAGGGTATGTGCTATGGTGAGTGCTGTGAATTGTGTAAGACTGATGAATCACAGACCTGTACCTCTGAAACAAATAATACATTGTATGTAAAAAAAAAAAAAAGAAGAAGAAGAAGAAGAAGAAGAAGAAGAAGAAGAAGAAGATAGTAGGAAGGGAAAAATGAAGGGGGGGAAATTGGAGGAGGAGACAAACCATGAGAGACTATGGACTCTGAGAAACAAACTGAGGGCTCTAGAGGGGAGGGGAGTGGGGGGATGGGTTAACTTGGTGATGGGTATTAAGGGGGGCACATATTGAATGGAGCACTGGGTGTTATACACAAACAATGAATCACAGAACACTACATCAAAAACTAATGATGTAATGTATGGTGAATAACATAATAAAATAAAATTAACAAAAGAAAGTGGGTGTTTTGAGTCGCACACCTAAAAGGATCTTTTTTCCTCCTACCCGCATCTCTAAAATAAATTTTTGAAGACTCAGATTTTTATACTACCGTAGTGTTTTAGCATTTCATTTCAATCCTTTTTAAACTATATATTATTTGACCTATCTTCTTCAAGGAGGATAAAACATTTTCAAAGGTCCAACAATTGCATTTACTATAATAGGGTAAAAAGACAGTAAAGTATGTGCTTTTCCCTCTCACATAAATAAAGCCATTTTTGAAACATATTCCATTCCAAATTTATCTTTAATGAACATAAAAATATTTTGTCAATGGAAAAAATTCCTAAAAAATAATGGCCTACAAAAGAAAATGCTATCTTATTTTTTTAAATGCTTAGGGGCGCCTGGGTGGCTCAGTCATTAAACGTCTGCCTCTGGCTCGGGTCATGATCCCAGGGTCCTGGGATCAAGCCCACATTGGGCTCCTTGCTCAGCAGGGGGCCTGCTTCTCCCTCTCCCCCTGCTTGCATTCCCCCTCTCGCATTCTCTCTGTCAAATAAATAAAATAAAGTCTTTTAAAAATAAATAAATAAATAAATAAAATGCTTAATGTTTGGCACTCAATAAAAACTTAAAAATCTGAAAATATACTTTTTTACCTATCATACTGAAAAAGATTTTCAAAATATATACTAGCCCGAGTCCATGACATGGTAGTAAATTTAATATTCTCAAACATTGCTGGTGAGAATATAATTGCTTCAAATTTCTGGGAAGCAATTTGATTATCTTTCTCAAGAGCTTCAGGATTATTTATATGAATTAATCCATAAATATGCACAAAAATCATAAATGCTACTTGTACTTTTAGAATAAAGAGATATTAAAAGCTGCCTATATCTATAAAGAACTTATCAAACTCAACACCCAAAAAACAAACAATCCAATCAAGAAATGGGCAGAAGACATGAACAGACATTTCTCCAAAGAAGACATACAAATGGCCAACAGACACATGAAAAAATGCTCCACATCACTTGGCATCAGGGAAATACAAATCAAGACCACAGTGAGATACCACCTCACACCAGTCAGAATGGCTAAAATTAACAAGACAGGAAACAACAGATGTTGGCGAGGATGTGGAGAAAGGGGAACCCTGTTACACGTTTGGTGGGAATGCAAGCTGGTGCAGCCACTCTAGAAAACAGTACTGAGGATACTTAAAAAGTTGAAAATAGAGCTACCCTGCAACCCAGCAATTGCACTACTAGGTATTTACCCCAAAGATACAAATGTAGTGATCCGAAGGGGCACCTGGCACCCCTATGTTCATAGCAGCAATGTTCACAATAGCCAAACTGTGGAAAGAGCAAAGATGTCCATTGACAGACGAATGTTTAAAGAAGATGTGGTGGCGTCTGCCTTTGACTCACCTAATCCTAGGGTCCTAAGATGGAGCCCCACATCTGGCTCCCTGCTCAACAGGGAGTCTGCTTCTCCCTCTGCCCTTCCCCCTGCTCATGCTCTCTCTCTCTCAAATAAATAAAATTAAAAAAAAAAAAAGAGGTGGTACACACACACACACAGGAATCTTACTCAGCCATCAGAAAGGACAAATACTTACCATTTGCATCGACGTGGATGGAACTGGAGGGTATTATGTTGAGCGAAATGAGTCAATCAAGGAAAGACAATTATCATATGGTTTCACTCATATATGGAACATAAGAAACAGGGAAGAGGATCATAGTGGAAGGGAGCGAAAACAGAATGGGAAGTTATCAGAGAGGGAGAAAAACCATCAGAGACTCTTAACAATAGGAAACAAACTGAGGGTTGCTGGAGGGGAGGAGGGTGGAGGGAAGGGGTAATTGGGTGATGGGCATTAAGGAGGGCATGTGATGTGATGAGCACTGGGTGTTATATGCAACTGATAATTTACTGAACACTACATCTGAAACTAAGGATGTACTGTAAGTTGACTAATTGAATTTTTAAAAAGCTGCCTATTGCTAATATGCAATTAGATAAACAAATTACAGTATAACTATTTATTTTAGTATTACATAGCCATTAAGAATCATATTTCTGAAGAATGTATAATAGATAAGTTCTCATACTATAATTTTTCTAAGTGAAAAATGTATGACAGAAGGCTGAAAATTTTTATGACCCAAAAGGCTTTTTTTTTTTATGTTGTGTGCAAAAATGGCCATGATAAGTGGGTTTCCTATGAACTACTCTTGAGTAAGCATCGTCCCATCTGACTCTGCCTGGCCATAAAATTTACTTTGGCCTATTAGGCATCAGCTACTGTGAAGCAAGCAGAGGCTTAATAAGAGCTCACATGTGGGAGTTTGCCTTCATGCTGCTTTCTGGAACCCTGAGACCACCATGTAAAGAAGACTGGGATAACCTACAGGAAAATAGAAGGCCATGTGAAACAGATAAGCCATCCCTGCTTGAGGCCCCCCTAGACTAACCAATTAGCCAGTCACCTGCCAGACATAGTGAAGTTACCCATGATCAGCCAACACCAGCCAAACTACCAGGTGACCACTTCAGCTCAGAACAGAAATGTGGCCAGCTAACCCACAGAATTGTGAACTAAATTACTGTTGTCTTTTTTTTTTTACGCCATTAGATTTTGGATTTGGTTGATTACAAAGCAAAAACTTACATAGATAGTAAGATGATTACAGACTGATCTTTTCCTTTAAAGCCTTTCAAGTTTTCTAAATTCATATAACCAGTGTGAATTGTTTTTAAAAGAAGATAATCGTACTTTATAATAAGAAAAACAAATACAAAACCAAATAAAAATAGCTGAAGAGGGGCGCCTGGCTGACTCAGTCAGTGGAGCATGTGACTCTTGATCTCGGGGTTGTGAGTTCAAGTGCACATTAGGTGTAGAGATGACTTAAAAACAAAATCCTTGGGCGCCTGGGTGGCTCAGTTGGTTAAGCGACTGCCTTCGGCTCAGGTCATGATCCTGGAGTCCCTGGATCGAGTCCCGCATCGGGCTCCCTGCTTGGCAGGGAGCCTGCTTCTCTCTCTAACCCTCCCCCCTCTCATGTACTCTCTCTCTCTCTCATTCTCGCTCTCTCAAATAAATAAATAAATCTTAAAAAAAAAATCCTTAAAAAAATAGCTGAAGAAAAATTAGGAAAAATGAGTTGTATTCTTCACATGTACCCTTCAGGTATTAGCTTTCCCTATAGAAAGAGTTGAGCAGTATCATGTCTGGGAATGTTTTTTATGAAACCGCTCCCCATTTCTTTTTGCTTTTCAGTGACTCTGGTTTTATCATAGCTCATCTCTGTGGTTTGGGTGTCCTTCCCCAAAGCCTATTTCTTCTTAGTAACTAGTTCCAAAGCATACAGTCAGTAACACACAAATTGGAAGTCACCATTTAAAAGTCTCATTATAATAATCATTAGTCACGGGTAGAGACTAATTTTCTCCTTTAACACACATTTTTATCATAACAAGAATTTAACTATATTTTCAAGCAAACACCACCAGAGAATCAACCATCATTTTTATCATTCATCATACAGTCAGTGTAGATTTTATAGTAGTTGAATTTAACCCATGATTATAGCCAAATATTCATCATCAGGAGTATGTCCTGTGTGATATGTATGTTAAAATAAGACTCACTGTCTTTTTATGAGAGTAAGTGGTGGGAAAATGTTTACTTAAAAAAAATCTTCACCTTTTAGAGAACTGAATGTTTATCTGGTAGAAACATTCAATAACTCACCAGTAAATTCAACACTTATTTGGTAGATATAATTCAATAAGATATCAAAAGATGGTTGGTAAATGGCCATGCATAATACTAGGAGATTAATGTGTACTCTAAGTGAGAGAGAAGAAGTTAAACAATCCAAACAGGGAAAAATACATGAAAACAACAATAACAACATTGTGCTCATCATCTTAAATTGTTCAAATTTTATGTATCACCTTGAATGCGCCACAGGTGCCCATATTAAACACCGTTTCTGGGTGAAATTAGCATTTGAATCAGCAGACTGGGTAGACTGCCCTCCCCAATGTGGGTGAGCATCATCCAATCCATTGAGGTCCTAAATAGAACAAAAGGTAGAAGAAAGAATAATTCATCCCTTTCCTTGCCTCACTGAGTAAGCTGAGATATCTCATCTTCCCTGCCCTTGGACTGGAATTTGTATTCCTGACTCCCCTGCTTCTCAGGCCTCAGTCTCAGACTGAAGTACACCACCTTTCCTGGGTCTCCAGCCTGCAGAGGGCAGATCACCAGACCTAGCCTCTATAACTGCATGAGCCAATTCCTTGTAATAAATCTCCTGTGACACACATATCTCTACCCTGCTGGTTCTGTTTCCCTGGAGGACCCTGACTGAAATCCTATGTATTGCTCTGTGATCCCTTCCTGTAAACTATGCCCCGGATATACACACTGCTCACCTCCACTGCCTACCCCATATCCCCACCCTCATACATAGAACTTTAGTAAATGTCTCCTGAAACTTACCAGGACTTGGTATGAAAAGAATTTTTTTTTAATACAACTGGATAAAGTGGCTGCCTTTTGCACCAAGGTGAGGTGGCAGATCCAAATGCAGAAGCCAGATGGACAGGTAACCTCTGAACTGAACTCCACAGTGGACGATCTGCCAGCCGCATGCCCAATGAGCTAACCAGAGGTGCTAGCACAGACCAACCTAAAACGCAGCCAAGTTCCCAATCTGGTCCCCTTTTTGCCTGAGGGACACAGTGGAACTAGCTAAGGCAGTCCCTCCCCTGACTCATTAATCCAAACAGGAAAAAATCAAAAACAATAGAACTGAGAAAAATATCTAGGGAGGAGGGGACCAGAGGCAAAGTTTGGAAGTAAAGTACAATTTGCTTTTGGCACTTACTCTTCCTGTGCCTCACTTTGTGACCCACTCCCCCCATATGTGCTGGAGCTCCCACGCACACAACACACACACATTCCCCAGGTCTACATCCTGCCACTAAGAGTGATTTCTTATCCTACTCTCACCTCACTTCTCCATCCACAACTGTCAGATACCTTGACCCTTTAGTGCTTGGTGCCAATGATTCACCCATGTTAGATTTTTGTGCTTTTCTGGAAAATTGACTTTTCCCCTATTGTTCCCGAATACCCTTGCTCTTATTCCCTTTCCTTTAGGCTTGTTTCAGTGCTTCTGGATAGCAAAAAGCCTCCAGATAGCTGTTGGCTTGCTGCATGCTGAAAATCCAAAGGAGCAGCACTCATGTCCTTAGACTAAGATGAGCCAAAAATTCTCTTTCCTGAAGAATGATCAAAGCCTTCTCATTGTTCGACTATTCTTAGAATCCAAATCCAGACCTCTTGTGTTGGGAACTGCAACATTCACTCATCGAGGTTCCAGTACCGTCTAGCAGTGGGAAAGGGCAATGGGGTAAGACTCATCTTCATGGCAGTCACTTTTTCTAAGCAGCTCACATGCATTAATATCAATACAACAGCCCTATAAAGTAGGTGCTCTTTTGAAGACAGTTTCTCTAGTTTTCTGTTTGTCCAATTTTTCAAGACTCCTACAAGGTTTAAGTGGCAGTAATGGAATTTGAAACCCAACTCTTTCCCCTAAAGCCAATACTAAACCAATTCCCTCATCTTACAATTTAAAAATGGATGGCCTAAATATATAAAACGATCTTAAAAGAAAAATGGTTACTTTAAATATGTATTGAATAGGTTTTCAAAAACTGGGAATTATAATATCTGAATTACAAAAAAAAAAAAAAAAAAAAAGGCTTACAACAGTATAAGAGCCAAGAAACCAAAACAAAAACCCAGTTCTTTTCAGGTCTGAGCTACTTTTTAAATTAAAAATATGCTAATTATTTTCATTTGTTGTTGTTTGTTGATGTACATTTACTCATGGGAAGCGTTGAACATAGATTTGTGGAGTGACTAGATGATTTATGCTTCAATAATTTGATGTCATTAAATATCCACAGGAACTTTTAGTTGGCAAACGATTCCACTAGAATCTACTCTTTAAGGATGTTCAGCCTGAATAATTTGGCAATCATACCACATGGCCATTTGGTAAGGACTTTAAAAGTCCTTGGGAACGTGGCACCAAAAAGCACTACTGGAGATATTGCAATCATGTGGTGATCTGGAATGGTGATAAATTAACTTCTTAGTCTCTGACAGAATGAGGATGTACAGTTCTACCCACTGCGGAAACACTGTTATTGTGCCTCTGTCTTTCTCAGCAGCATGGGAATCCTCCTTAACGGCTCCCTGAGCACTTGTGAGAGATGGCATCAGTTCTGCTCTCCCAGACCGCAAGGAAGGAAGCCATCCTCACATGTTGTTTACTCCCCAGCCTCCCCATAAGCCGCGCTGGATTGTTCCTTCATCACCCACAAGGACACGTTGCTCACGAGCGGCCCTTCCCTGCTCAAGTTTGCATTGCCTTGTAAAGTCCAATCCTCTCTAACTGCATGATGCCACGCACTATAAATCACATTTGCATCCCATTTGAAACTTAAACCACAATAGACACCAAAGAACAAAAGGAACCACAAGCCCAGCTTTTTTGACAAAACTCCCACACACTGATAATTGGAAGCACAGAAATCTGTACACTGACGAGGTCTGAAACTCCTGCCATGCCTTCTGCGGCCTGTCTCCCAGCCTCATCCACTTTCAGTGCTACCACCAAACCCCCTGGAAAAGTAGGAAGGGCAAGAAGAGCCTAACAAAAACTTGCTGGGGAGCAACAGAAATGAAAACAAGTAATATGGATTGCCTGACAAATTGTGCTTCCTTAGTCTGCATTTAGCCACCATTGAGACCTGTCTGGTTGTTTGAAGGCATAGAAATCCCATTGTTAGAATACAGTATTTAAGTTGGTTCTAAAACAAGAGCTAGTTACTAACAGGTTAAGGTACATCTTTTGAGTAAATAAGGCTTATTGAAGAAGTCCAAATTATTTTCAGAACTATGAAAAAAATGATTTTGCCCCTAGCTTATATAAACAGCTCCCATGAACTGTGTGGGGTTTTCTGCATGTGTTTAATTATCCATCAAAATTCCATAGTTCTAAACTAGACCAAATTCCTTTACAATATGGTTCCTAAATTTAATTACCATTTAAGGTGCAAATCTAATGGAAAGTGCAAGGCCTTTTATTATGATGCAAAGCAGCTGATTCAGATTTGCTGCTGGAAACAATTTTGTCTGTTCTGCATACATAGGTATATCACACAGCCAATGGGCTCTCTACTTCAGGATGACAGAAATAGTCCCTTAATAACTAGAGAATACTCACATAATTTCCCTTTAAAAAAAAAATCAATAAGAAAATAGACCTGATCATTGCAGAACATCGACCTCCTCCAGGGGACAACATGACTATTACCACAGACCAGCTTCTGTGTCTGTATTGTCAGAAACAGCTTAAATGGATAATGTTTTGATACTGGCTGAATGAGTATCTGGCTTCAAACAGTCTGGCAGCAAAATCAGGATTTTAATTAGATTATCAGAGAGCTATTTGTTAAATTTTGGAATGCTGATAAATTTTTAAAAGCCCTTCTAATCTGGAGATAATTACCTTCAATCATTAAACTTGTTCTTGATTAAGAATCTGAAAATGAGCCTGTTAAGCCTTCAGCAAAATAGTAAGCCCAATAAAACACTGAAAATAACACTGCCAAGCTACCAGGAAACTCATACTGCTACTCCTAGAATCTGCACAACTGGTGGAAATTAAACTAATGCTCAAAAAGAAACCAATGCATCTTGAATGAATTGTGACCTTGGGCAAGTTTTTTGAGTCCTGCTTCAGAAAAATCAAAAGAAAGATTTATATTTGGATAAATCTTTGAAAAGTGCCTGTAGAACAGAACTTTTTTATGTTTCAAAGTGACACAGGTGATAAAAAAAAAAAAAAGGATACATTGATTTAACTCCTCAGCATAGGTTTTAGATATTTGAGAAACTGGTTACAAAGAAAAAAAAATAAGGGCCAAATACATGTGCAAGATTCATAACCATCGTCATACCTGATCAGTGATTGTAAGACATTCTGATTATAACTTTTCCTCTATACGCTCTGACTTTAACTAGCAGGGAACTCATTCAGCAGATCGTTGAAAGTGATGTTGATTATCTCCATTGTTCAAAAGCAAAAGATGGCACTATTGAACACTGTTATATGGTAATGACCATTTAAGATTTTCTTTATTACATATACAATGCCTCTCTTTCTGGCATCTTGGTAAGAATTATTACTGCTGGCCTAACAGTCATTATCATAGGTAAAAGGCAAGTGTTACTAATTATCTTATTACATAGTAAGAGAAGCCAGGTATAAAAAGAATCTGACTTTTCCAAGGTTTCCTACTAAGTTTAGTGGTAAAATTTAACCAAAGCCACATTCTGCCACTATCTAAACTAATCTGTGTTTGGAACTAATGGATGTTGTTTTAACTCAGACCATCAACAGACTATTTAGTAAGCTGTCACTAAAATTATTTGCTGCCAAAAATAGTTTGCAAAGGCTCAATGGCCTGGGCACACATTTATTCTATAAATTGAACAACTTACAATGTGCCAGGCATTGTGCTAAAGCCCTGAGAATATAATGGATGAAATAGAAAAAAACACGTACCTATGCTCTTAAAGTTCCATTTTAGCACAGGAGATGAACACAAAGCAACTAATCAAGTAATTCCACATTGTTCTAAGTATTATGGAAGAAACTGAATCTCAACTGGGGCAGTAACAGCTCCCTAGGAGGCATCACGGCCTGTCAAATAACCTGAGGGGCTACCAGCATTTAGTATGGGGGTCAAGGGTATAACTGCAAGATTTGTATGGGAGTGCAGAGGTAGAAGTCCCCCATGAGAAATAACATGCCTGGATGAACTGTCTAACATAGTTGACACCACATTTAAATATTCCTACTATGGGCAAATTATTGAACCGGGTTATATAAAGGAAATAGAAGAAAAACAAAAATACTATCTCTTCCCAGTGAACTTGGTCTATGAGCTAAATTATATAAACATGTAATACCTAGAGAAGAGGACGGGTCAATAAACACAGAGCTGTACCACATTAATAAAGCATGTGTTGGTATAGAATAGCCCGGTGAGATGTTGAGAAAAGGGGAAAATTAAGCCAAAGTTTAAAAGACGGCATGAATTGGCATATATGAGGAGAGAGGCACTTTCCTAAGCAAAGGAAGAGACATGTAAAAACAGACATCAAGTCCAGCCCTGAGGTCATTAACCTAACAGGAGTGTGGTTAACTGTAAATACAAACTAAATCCAACACAACACACAAGCACTGGGCTCTTTTGGATATATATTCCCCTAATTTTCTTACTGAAGTTTTCCCATATACTAAGGTGACCTCTATTTCCAAAGTACCTGATATTACTTCTGTTGTTCTTATACAATTCCGTTTTTCCTCATTTTTAAATGTGCTTCAGATACCTTTGATTCTGCTAAGGCCATGGAGGCTAGTTAAGAGACTTTATTAACTTTCATATAAATGGTCGCCAGGCCAGCTCATACACACACACATCCTCTGCAATAGATTTCATTTGCAAATGACTGCAGGAGGCAACTTCTTTCAGTCATTAAAATTCTTGGGCAGTCTAAGAAACAAAAATTAAGATTTTTTTTTCTTCTTTTCCAAGGGCTGACAGTAAAATAAGAAATCACTGATACTCGAAGAGCATTATCCAGACAACAAAAAAGCATGTTTGTGAAATGTTACAAGTATCTCTCCCTTTCATGGTCAAATTCTCAGAGCTTTTACGCTGAGTCTTTCCTGTGGTTAGCCAGTGAAATCCTCTGCTGGCTAGGATAGGCCACATTTCAGTTCACACAATAGGACACGGAGCACTGGCCAAAAGAATGGGGTTTGGAAGTCCCCCATTATGTGGTCAATCAATGGTTTATGGAAGGAGAATTCAAAAGTATTTAAATTACATGTAACACAGATGCTTTAAACCACTAAGATTGCTTAGCAAGCCACACACACACAAAAGATACGTTTGCTACAAACCAGTTTAGAAGTGGATCTGAAAATAATGATACTATACTAAGATTCTTAAGTAAACATTTACTTAAGTTTTACAAGGAACTAAGCCAAAATGTTTGTGCTTATATATTTAAGGATGATCAGGTTCTCTAGGATTTGCTAGGATTTGTTACATCTTTTACTTAATTTTTTGGAGATTTTTTTTTTTTTGATGGGAACTTCATATCTAAAGTAATAGAAAAATGAATGAACTTTAAGGAACATATTAACTATTGCCTGGGAGCAAACTGATGTGAAAAATAAGAAAACCTAAAGGAAGTGGAGGCAAGATGGGCTTTTAAAATGTAGCAATTCAGTCACTGGCTTACTGCCAATTCAAAACCTGGAAAGACATCTTGAAACCTTTAAATACCATAATTCTCAGCTGTAAGGAATTCTCTCCATGTTATCAATGTACTGGGGGGGAAAAAAGTATTCTTTTATAGATTTCCAGATCCAAGGTTAAAATGCATTTTAGGAGATGTTTATTTGAAGGCATTTTGCTCCTTTCCTCTACAGTCCATTTCAAGTAAGAGGAGGTCAAATGGAGTTCAGATGAGATTGTACCATTAAATTTTAAGAATGGGGCAAACCCCAAACTTCTCCATCAAGGTGACAAAACACTGTTACACAGAGCTATTTTTCGTAAGCAGTTTCTTAGTTTTATTTCACTTGTAACTATCTCAATTGTCAATTGTCAGTCTCAATTAAATATCTCAATTGTCCACTAACCAAATTAAAAAATAATTGAATTTCAAAATGCTTGTGACTTCAAGAATTTTGACTCAGCATCGTTTCCATAGCCTAGAGGATTTTTGGTCCTACAGAAGAGAAAGGAGGTCATAAATACCAAAAATCTTCTTGAATATATTTATTCGACAAGACAATGTATTCAGCTTGAAGTGATGCCAAGATAGGGTCTTCTTTAGCCTAGAATCAAAATTCTGTTCCTTTTTCTTTTTTAATCCTGAATAACTTGTGGCCCATTCTTTTCACCGTGGCTTAACTAATGAATTTAATGACTGCAACTATAGTTGGCACTTGTATGACAGGCAGCAGCTTGGAACAGATTCCAGGAGAAGGATCTCAGGACAAAATGGCTAAAAGATAAACAGGAATCAGGAAAAAGAATAGGCATGACAGAGGGCTAGATTCGGATAGGGGTTTAAATGATGGAGCTGGACATCTGAAACCAGGGGAATAGTAGAGAGGGGAGGTGCATCAGCACTAACCAGACAAGCATGAGTCTTTGGAACCTGGGATGGTCAGAGACAAGGACTCATCAAACCAAAAAGGATGCCCGGAAGCCTCAATACCAAGAACGAATTCAGCAGTGTAGATCGAGTACAAGGAACTGGCTAGCAATGTGGAAATCACTTCTCACACATCCTATGCAACAAACTGGCAAATCCCATTGGTTCTACCTTCAAAATATATTCAGAATCAGCCACTACTTACCACATTCACCTGGCCCAAGCCTCTATCCTATCTTGCCTCGATTTTTAACCTTATCCTCTATAATGTAATCCCAATGCAGAAGCTACAAACATCTTTTTAAAATGCAAACAGCTTAAATCACTCCTCTGCTCAAAACTCTACATTGCTCCCCATCTTATGCAGCATAAACCTATTGATAGCTGATAAGGCCCTATGTGATTGCACCCCTTTCCACTAGCTCTCTGAATGGATCTTTTTCACTATCTTCTTTTTTATTATTATGTTATGTTAATCACCATACATCATTAGTTTTTGATGTAGTGTTCCATGATTCATTATTTGCATATAACACCCAGTGCTCCATGCAGAACGTGCCCTCTTTAAAACCCATCACCAGGCTAACCCATCCCCCCACCCCCCTCCCCTCTAGAACCCTCAGTTTGTTTCTCAGAGTCCATAGTCTCTCATGGTTCATCTCCCCCTCTGATTTCCACACCCCCTTTGTTACTATCTTCTGATCACTTCATTCCAGGCACTGGCCTCCCAGCTGTTCCTAGCATGCTCCCACAGTAGGCTTTTCTCTAGCTGTTCCTTCTGCTTGCAATACTCTTTCCTCAGATAACCTCTTGACTAACCCTTCATCTTCTCAAAGTCTTTGCTCAAAACTTACTTTCCCAACAAGGGCTACTGAAAACTTCTCCCTTCCCCCCAGAGGCTCCTAATCCCCTTAACCTCTAATTTTTCTTCTGTCCAAAGCACTTATCTTCTAACATGCATTACAACTGGTATATTAATCATCTTTCTTGTTCATTTTCTAGCTTTCCTCACCAGACTGTAAGCACAAGGGCAGGAATCTTTGTTTTTATTAACTAATTTATCCCAAGCTCCTAGAACAGCGTCTAGCACAGAAAAGCTCAGTGATTATTTGTTCAGTAAAGACACCCCCAAACAAAATAATTTTTTGCATAGAAATTTTTAAGTCATTTATTATCTTAGCATTTTAGCAAGGTTTTCTAATTATCCATCATGAAAATCTCTTTTCTCCAATTCAGTATGGTATTTAAGATTCTAGATAAGAGTGTTCTTGTCAAGAAAATCCTTCTAGCTACTGAATGTACTTCTTCCTAAGCTTGTTTTACTGAGTCATCCTCATTCTCTTTGGAAATCCTTACTAAACATTTGTAATGGTGACAAATAACATTCGTCTAGCAATTTACGGCTTTGTAACACTTTATGCACATGAACTCGTTTTACTCAGTAAAGGGAAATCACTATTGCCAAAAGATTTTTTAGTTCTTGGTGTTTAAACAAAATATATATTATATTTGAATTACATTTTCAGAGATTATAAACATATAAGTTTTATTATTCATCAATTCATGGTTATTTAGAGAATGTGACATGGTAACAGTTGCCCACACTTAACATATGCTTCTATTTATATTATTTTGTAAAATATTTGTAGGATTAAATCACCAGGGCAAATAATCCCATAGCTATAAGTAGGTTAATTTTCTTTGCTCAACTGAAAATATGTTCAGTCTTAGCACTAAGAGATTACTATTTCTACATTCTACTTATTTTATACTTGATTAAATATCACATGCATGTGGGTATACATATTCTTAAGTCATTTAAACATTTCATCACAAATACACACCTAATTAAATTTCCATCTCAGACAAGATACACTGAGTAACAGCTCTGACAATGTATATAAGCCATAAAGCAAGTATTAATTTCTAAATGAACCTTTGATGAAAAGTAAATTCTTCCCCTCCAGGGAGATATAATGCCTTAAACTTCTAAGAAACTATATGGGCAGTAGCAAGAGAGTTGATGAAGTTACAAATGAAGCTACACATGCTTTTTTGTCTATCTTTGGTTAAATCTCTCTTTTAGGCAGCTGGCTAGCCTCAGCCATTTGCCCTCAATAGAATTAATAAGCTATACCTGTTCCAGACAACCACAAAAGACAACCCGATTAAGATATCTTTTTTTCCTATTTAAACAACACAAGATTCATAGAATAAATCACAAACAATTTTAGATTTTCTCAAACCTATTAAGCTCTGAAGTTTTTTTGTTGTTCATTTCAAATAAAAGCCTGAAAGGAAATACAGAGAGCTAAAAAACAAGCATTTGAACAAACTTCCTATCTCACTAGTAGTCAAAGAAATGGAAATCAAAACAGGATACCAGTTTTCAATTAAGAGATAACACCCAGGGTTAATCAGGTAGGCCAACTTGCAATATATACAAAGTGCTTCATAAATATGTGTATATTTCCAATTTAGAGAACTGATTCATAAATATGTGTGTATTTCCAGTTTAGAGGATTGATTCTGAAACATAATCTGGAATGCAAGAAAAAAATATCTTCTCAAAGATGTTTATTACAAAATTACAGTGGCAAAATGATCAACAAACTGTTGTCCAATATAGGGGATTATTTAAGTATATTAAAGTATATTAGAATGTTATATAGCCATTTAACTTAATGTTTATAGAGTTTTACATAACTTGATAGAAATAGGTCTTCTAGGAAACACAGCAACAAACTAAGGCTTATAACACCCCCTAACAGAAGTTGACAATCCAAAACAAAATTTTAAGGAAAAGAAAAAAAAATCATAAGAAATACTGAAGAATTATGTCAACTATATATTTTACCCTTTGAAGTGATTTTTTTCCATATCTAGCCCAAATTAAACCAAATTGGCATTCTCGAGAATATAATCTAGTTTTTCAGAAAATATGTGAAAGAAAATGTGTTGAATCTCATTAATATGCCCCAATTTATAGAGAGAAAGCCCAGATGAGTAAGAGTAGAAACCACAAAGCATGTTTAGAAGAGAAATCAGGGCGCCTGGGTGGCTCAGTTGGTTAAGCGACTGCCTTCGGCTCAGGTCATGATCCTGGAGTCCCTGGATCGAGTCCCGCATCGGGCTCCCTGCTCGGCAGGGAGCCTGCTTCTGCCTCTGACCCTCCCCCCTCTCATGTGCTCTCTCTCTCTCATTCTCTCTGTCTCAAATAAATAAATAAAATCTTTAAAAAAAAAAAAAGAGAAATCAGAGTCCAAACGCCCTGGATGTCTTTGACCCAGCTCCTGAGTAGCTGTTTTGGTGGCTCCTACAGGAAAGTCAGCTCCTAATCTGAAAATGTGTTGTCTGAAGGCCAGGGAAAAGACAGAAGAGGGTGGAAAGAGTCTACTTAGACCCACTGACACATTTGATGCCAACAATATCAAAAGCTGCATCAAGAGAAAAAGTACTTCTGTCTCACCACTCAAAAACACAATGGCAGTGGGATTTTCCCTAACTTGGGTTAATATTACCATGATAAACTCATCTCAAAAATGGAGAGCATCACAAATTTCTAACAAAGACATCACTGTCTCCTTAAGCCATTGCTTAGTAAAATTCCTTGAATTTAGTGGTGTTTGTCCATACTGCAGTGGTTTCAACATTCCTCCTGTGATCCATACATTCAGTCAGATAAATGACTATACTGAGTTTTAAACCTATATCACCAGTGCTCTAGGTTGAGTTCTAAAGGGGAGGGTCTGAAGAATACCTACAAGCAGGGTCAGGTACCTAATTTGCAGAGCCCAGTGCAAAAGGAAAATATGGGGCTATGTTCAAAAAGCAGGGAAAAATGCTTAGAGGCACTAAAATATAAAACATTTTCTATTCACCCATGCTCGCTCTCTCTCTCTCTCTCAAACTGTATCATGGTGTTTTGGGGTTTTTATTTGGTATTTAGTATCATGCTCCCTGGAGCTCTAGTATATTATCTATGCTAGCTCAGACCCTCACAGGCCCCTGGGGAACTCAGCCCCATACCTCCTCATGCATGGTGTATTTCCTGCAGGATTTCCCTACTCTGCCAGCAGCCCAACCAACATGTTGTGCCCCAGCCTAGTGCAGGGAAGTCAATCTCCCTCTTTACAGATTTGCCATCCTAACCCATTGCAGGTAGTCATTCAAAGTGACTGTAATCTCCACATAGGGATGCAACTAGGTATCTGGTTAGAGTTGGTCAAGAAGTTCACCCCACTGAGTGGCTCCCCAAACATGAAGCTGCCATTTTGATCAGGATAAGGTACTTTCATTCCCCAGGCCCAGAGGCCATACCTTACACACCACCTGACTCTGGACTGACCCTGACCTTCACGGAGTGGGCAGCAGGTGACCAAGATAGGAAAGCCCAGAAGCCCAGATGCCTGAGCCAAAGTTTCATGGGTGCTGAATGGTCCTATTGGACTTCACTTATAAAACACAAATTCAGAGACAAAATAATATCAAGATGACAACTGTAGAGCATTAAACCTAAACGCTCCTGAACGTGAGACTATGGCACTGGCCACAAACCCACAAAGCTGGTCCTACCCATAAGAGTAGTCCAGGGAGCCAACAAAAAGCCAATACAAGATACTGGGGAAAGTAGCAAGCCCAGGAAAGCTTCCTTCAATGACAAAACAGAAAAAAACAAAATGTAGGAACTAAAAGAAAGGGAGGGAGGGAGGAAGGGAGTAAAGAAAACAAAAGAAAAAGAGGAAGGAAGGAGGTAACATGCAAAAGTTACACTTGGTCCTATGTTGAAGTATCTTTCCCCCTAGAAAAAGGGGAAAAAATGTTAGATCACAACTGCACTGAACTGTTAAAACTAGATCAGAGAGGAACAATAAACTAAAATGTCAAACATTTAAGTGAATGAGTAATGCAAAAACAAATTTTTTTTAAGTCTTCAGAAAATAACAGGAAAAAAAAAAAACCAGAAAAGCAAATGAGTATCATAGATTCAATGTCAAAGACTTGAGGAAAACAGACTGCAGAGAAAGAGAACACACAGTTAAGTAAGAATAGATGTCTATATGGAAAATAGGGGAGCTGAAACATGTAGCTAGTTTTCATTGCTGAGTAGAACATACAGAAGACATAAAATATTCAAGGATATGAGAAGAAAGCATCACCTAACCTGAAGGAAAACCTAAATGCACAGATCAAAAGGATTAATAGAATTTCTGATTCAAGATGGCTGATGGAGTTCACTCAAGAAGGATGCCACTAGCAAACAATATTAAGAACTTTTTAGATGATATACAGATGAAACAATATTGATGAAATAACTGAACACAGCTGGGAAAATATCAATGTTCTGAACAGAATCGAGGATGCCAAGATCAGTGACAGTAAGATTAAGCTACAAAGTTTTGGGTTAACAGAGCTTTTAACCAAAGGACTGTGGAACAGTTGTGCCCATGCCCCTCAGAGTACCCCAGGCCCCTGGTCTTTCCATTGGGACAAAATCTTCTAAACAGATTTCCAAATAAAAGACAACAAGAGACTCAATGTATTTTAAGATTTAGCAATAGGTAGTTTCTGGACATCTCACACATTTATTCAGTAAAAATGTATTAAGCACTTCATATACATTAGACACGATTAGATACCTGGGCATGTAATATGCCAAGAAAATATGTTGTAGACATTTACATACCAAAATATTGTTAATTTAAAGCAAATACATTAGAAACACATTGTATTCGACTTTAAAACACCTTTCTCAAATGGTCACGTTAACCTAAAACAATTAAATCGGAAATTATTTTAATAACAAAATCAGTAGGTTTGATTTTTTAATTTCTTTTGTATATTTTAAATATTTCCAATTTTTGTTAGACAATTCACAAATGCATCTTTTTCAATTTCAGGTAAAACAGAATAGGGCAAAACTTGAAAGTCTCCCTTCGTTCCCATAACTCCAAAGTTAATTAGTGTTAACATATTGTTATACAACCATGTACTCATTTTTTTTTTTAAGATTTTATTTATTTGAGAGAGAGTGAGTGCGAGACAAAGAGCACCAGCAGGGACATACTAAAATGTTAAAATCATAAAACACCAAGAGATAAGAGAAATTCCCCAAAAGGTACTATGATAACTGCTCACTAACCAGTAAACAGAGAGAATAGCCAATGTTGCATGTTCCCTCTACTCTAGTAGGAGATGGAGAATTTAATTTATTTTAAGGCGCTTTTGTTTCTCATATGTGCACTTTTTAATGTCACAAAACAAAATGAATATTTTAACTGCTTAAATATTTGGTTTTAATTTTTCCATTGGGGGACCATAAGGAGAATGGAGCTTGTTTCATAAAGAATGAAGCGAGATACCAGTTACCTAAAAATACATGTCTACAAAAGATAAAAAGAAACTACATTTAATTTATCTGGAAATTAAGAATATAGGTAGCTTTAAAGGCTACCAGAAACAACTAAAACGTAGGTTAGAAAAAACTGTATGATCCTAAGAAGACAGAGTAGAAAATGATCAAGAGGGCTATCATAGTTATTTAGCCAACCAATCTACTTAGGAATGAATTAGCAATGGAGACTACAGCTGGAAGCCATGGGACCACTGTGGTTTAGGTAAAAAGTAACAGATGGACCTGAAGTGTGAAGTTTCTAAAGAAGGAAAAGTTTATTTCATGATCATGTTGACCACAATGGAAGACACACAATTACAGGAAGGAGCTAGTATCATTAGATAAAAAGCAAGCTGTTCTTGACCATGAGTGAGAAACAGAGTCCCTGAAACTTATCTTTTATTTTATAAATATTGCCCTAAAGAATCACCTTTAAATACAGAAGACATTCATTCTTCAAGGAAGCCTTCTAAGATCCTGTTGTTTAATATTTTGTTCCAGACAGATGTACCTCTAAGGCATTCATGAACAGAGTGTCTTTTAAGCATTCACAAAATAAGTATCTCAGGACCCTTAATACCTCGTTTTAATTACTTACAACTGAATCATAAACTTACAATATCAGAGTTGAAAAGGACCTTGATATTATCTAGTCCAACCTCAAGTGGATGTAAGAATTTCCTCAGCACCATCTGCCCAAGTGGTCAGCCAGCATGAGTGAAGGTGTCCACGCATTTGGGGCCATTCTCTCAAGACAATCTTTTCCATTCTTTGACAATTCAAATCAATAGAAACATTTTCTTCATATGCATTCAAATCAAACTTCCTGTAATTGTCACCTCTTTGTCCTAATTCTGTCCTCTACTCAAGGGTCTTATAGTTTCCCCTCCATGAAAACCATTCAAATAAATAAAAGGAACAGCAAGTTGCTTCTCTAGACTGATCAATTCTGTTCCCTCAACCATTCTCAAGAGAGAAGATGCCATGTTCACTGCCCATTCTTGTCACTAACCTCTGTGCCCACTCCAACTTGACATCCTTCTTAAATAAAATACAATTTCCTTGGAGTTGTGTGAGGCAACCAGATCAGGATGATTACCTCCGTTATTCTAGGCTACGAGACAAAATAAAACCGTAATAAGAGACTATGATGGCATTCTAGTAATTAAGAGCCATATCCCTTGGAAGAGGATTTTGCTTCAGTTTTGGAGTAGGGTAACCAAGCTATGACCATGATATGAACTATGATTTCCATGAGAGAAGTCAGATCTAGCTATGAGAGAAGAAGGAACAGGAGCATAAAGCAGACAAACCAATTTCCCTAAGATGGGACTGGCATATTTCTTGTCCAAGATTCAGCACCTCTTCTGGAGTCCTAGGAGTCTGACAGGTAAAGGTAGAAACAAGGACAACCCAGGGGTCTCCAGGTCTACCTGGGAAAGGAAATACAGGATTTGCAGCTGGCAGAGGATGAATTATTTTTCAGCCTGTCCTTATGCAGGAAGTCTCAGTATCTTTGCAGTCTAACATATGGGTTAAATACAGGTATACCATAGCTTTTATAATATACTATACTGTAGATTTTATGATAATTCCCAGTAGAGTTGTTTTGCCTTGAACACTTGTCCCATATTTCAAATATTTCTATGAGTGCTAAGAAGGGAGTATGCAACTGGCAACATTCCATGAATATAACTACATGGAAATATTCATGAAAACTTGAATGAATAGTGGTGTAGAGTGTGATAGAAATAAGATTAGATGTTACATTGTAAAAAAAAAAAACAAAAACTAAGAACACTGACCTCAACTAATTCCAAAACTGAAGAGGATAGTTAAATATGCAAATACAGGATAAAGAACCACACAAATATCCCTACTGTGATAACAGGATTTTAGCATATTTTTACTGCCCACTGCTATGAAAATGGACCCTAAATAATCCCCCCAATGAGACTTTCATTGACAAAACTTCATTCCCACTGGTGAGCTTCTCACCGGATATGCAGCATATTGGTAAAGATAGACAATCCAAGCTCATCAGTTCGACAGAGTCACCCCAGAAGTTTTCCTGGGGATCCCACTTCTGGGACAGCTGCCTCAGCCATCAGTGCTTTCCCATGTCTGAGTAGGTACTAGACCACAAAGCTGCTATGCCCGTCCTCGCAGCATTATCTCTGAGATCCAGACTCTTCAAGAGAGCGGGGAGTGAAAAGAACTTGCCCCAACAGGCCCATCAATTCAGCCACAGTTTTCCATAGATCGTTTGGATTTTGATACCAAAGAGTGGTGTGAAAGCTGAATTTGCTTTAAATGCCAATACTCCTCTCTCGAGTCTTAATTTTAAAGAGGTTCAATTAGTCAGTCTTCGTGGGGATAAATCTTGACCATCTCTGAAAATTTCCATTCTTAAAACGTTATGTTCATTCTTTCCCCTCCTCCTTCCCCAGTGTGTAGAAGAGAATTGCTGCAAATTAGTTTTAGGAAACCACATATATCTGCAGAAAACAAGCACATAGACTTCTGTAACAATGTATTTAAAACAATGTGTCCCTGGAATAAAAATCTCAACTCCGATAAATGTATTGAACTCTATAATAATCAGGAAAAAGACCTGGGCACCAGGACACACTTTCCTCACAGATACATGGCTAGTGTGTTGCTAGAGGCAAGTAAACAAAAATAAAAATATTGAGTGTGTTCAGTTCGGGAAATCAAAAGAAAAAAAAATTCCTACCCTTGTATAAAACCATAATGTAGACTCACCAGGATTATCATGCGCAGTTCTGGTCACCAAATACTGTCCTGTAAGCCCTGCTTTCCACGTAGACGCCATTCCAAATGCCTTGGATGGTACGTCCTCTCTTCCTCTATAATCAGGAATATGGCTCCGCAATAGTGGAAAGCAAGGAAGTATCATTCTCCTAAAATACTGTAGTCTGTGGTTATCTTACTTTCTGGTTTCCCTTCCCATTTGTGAGGTCAACCAAAGAATCAACTGGCAACCAATGGGAGCAATCTAGAACTTTCCCAACAGCCTGCTGTCCAGTCAATAGCTAGCTTTATGCCCCCTCCTTGCTTACTAGGATTGAGGGAACCACTGTATCACAGACTTGACTGACCCATGAATACAAAGCAGAGGTCATTTCTGTTTGCTGACCGCTAATTCTATAAAACCTATAACCTAATCCCCTCAAATAAACTATTTAGGTAGTTGGAGTCAGGTACCACAGATAAAAACATCAATTCAACATTATCTCAATGTCTAAATCCTCCTTCCTGGATATAATATAGAAATTTCATGATGGGCTAATCAATAACAATGAAGCAAATATCACAGTGTGGATATTTAGGTAGGACCACAGAGAATGAAATCATCACAAACAGCCATCTCTGTTAATTCAAAGTATTTTGGCTATAGTATCCTTTAGAATATTTGACTTCCTCTTGTCTAAATCACAGGTGTTTGAGATTATTATATTAGCTCCCTGAAAATGAACTCACATGGTTTAGAAAAGTGTTTCATCAAATTCCAAGATTTGGCTTTAATCCTCTCATCCATGCCACAAATGCAGACACAATAGCACGTTTAAAAAAAAAAAACTAATAAGGCAGGAAAATATTTCTAATTTGCCTAAAGAGTATATGAGTGGAGGAACAATATTACATAAGGAAGAGCAAGAATGAAATCAGAGGGTAAATATTTGTTAAGGGCCATAGCGTGCTTAATCAAAAAATGAGCTTCACTGCTCTTCTCTTTGGAATAATAAAGGCTATGAAGGAAGAATAAAAAAATCTTTAAAGCACCAAGAGTATTGGTAGGTAGCATGCATTTGTTTACCAATTTCAAAATTCTAGAACTAAAGCAGAGGTAAGAGAAATGGAGGTTGAATGCAGGCCCCAGAAATTTAAAAGTGGAAAGTTTTAATCAATTTGAAACTTGTTATGTTTAACACAGAGGCGTTAGAAACCAAAATACATAAATTCACTAAATGACTAAATGAATGAGAGCAAAAAAAATTGTTTTGTTCACTGTTCTTTCCCAGTACCTTGAACAGTGCCTGGAACTTATTAGACACAATAATTATTTGTGAAATGAACAAATAATGAATGACTAATCAAGTTTTTAAATAAGTTTGGAAATGACAAAGCCCTGCTGGATACAAGAAGGTAATTTGCATGTGGTTCAGCAACTGACAGCGTACATTAGTATTACAGAGAAAATTCCTGGAAGAGAACAGTGAAATGTTAATTATCTCTTATCTTGAAAAGCATACAAACATCCATCCAACTACAGAGCATCAGATAGATCTCCCCCTGGGATGGAAGCACTTCATTTTGAATACCTATTACTCACTGAGGGTTACTCACTAGCAGAATTATGACAAAGGGTAAGTTCTATCTTCTAGCTATGTACTTTAGGATATACTTCCATTCAACTCTTGTGTGTTTCCTCCTTTAGGGACAAGAAGCTCTATGAGAAAGAGCTCTGAACATACAGCAGGAGAATCAGAATTAAAATTCCAACTCTGCCACTTGCTATATGATCTTGGGCAAATTAACATCTCAAACTCCCAACTGCTCTGACTTTTAGTTTTCTCTTTTGTAAATGGATTGTGAGAATTAAATGAGTTTGCACACATATGTGAAAGCACCTAGTTTGGTCTTCCTCTCCCCTTCCATTCCCTTCCTCTTCCCCTTCTTTCCTCCCTTCCTTCATCTCTCCCCCCTAAATACATCATTCTTCGTCTCCCTCTTTCCACGTATCTTCTATCTCATGATGTTCATGATAACCCCAGAGTCTATCATGTGGGTGAAGCTTTTCCAGTCATTACCCAGTACTTGCTACCTTTTAATAATTCAATGTAGGTTAGTGATAGGACTATAAGTTAATTGGCATTAAAATGTTTGTAACAGGGGTGCCTGGGTGGCTCAGTCATTAAGCGTCTGCCTTCTTCAGCTCAGGTCATGATCCCAGGGTCCTGGGATTGAGCCCCGCATCGGGCTCCCCGCTCGGCGGGAAGCCTGCTTCTCCCTCTCCCACTCCCCTGCTCATGTTCTCTCACTCGTTGTGTCTCTCTCTGTCAAATAAATAAATAAAATCTTTAAAAAAAATAAATAAAATAAAATGTTTATTCAGCAACAATATGTTGGCCTGCCTCCATCCTTCACCTTTAAAAACACAAATCAAATCATATCACACCCCGGTTGAAAGTTCTTCAATGGTTACCCATTTCCTTTAGGACAAATGGACTCCTGTACAAAACTCGTAAGAACCCATGTTTCCTGCTCCCTGCCTGCCTCCCCAGGCTCATCTCAAACTACATGCCCCCTTGACCCCTGTGATTCAGCAATACAGATTTCTTTTAGCCCCTTAGTTAATACCTACTCATGTTTCAGGTCTCGATCTGGACATTTTTTTTTCAGGAAGCTTCCCTCGACTTCCCCCACCCCCAGAAGAGATGAGATCTCTTTACTACTCATTCCTGTAATATCCCATATGTTCTTTTTGTTTTGCTTCTAGTTTGTTAATATAGTATAATATCTGACTTCCTAAGAATAGGGTTTGGGTGCTGTAATTAAAAAAAAAAAATTCTCTCCTGGCATAATTTTTAGGCAACAGCAGGCTGATATTAAAATATACTAGAAAAGAGGTTAGGCAGTCGGATGAAAAATTCATTCCTCATCCCACTTGAAAGCCACTTCCATGGCCAATCCATGGCTCTCGCCCTCCTGGCTTTGAAGTATCTGAGTTGGAGACAAAGGTAAGATGAATTCTCTTGAGCATCAAGTAGGAAAATTTATTCAATAAATATTTTTGGACAACTACAACATATTCATACTCTACTCTCTCCACTTCAAGTGATTTTTTTTTTTTTACTACAGGACCCATCCTGTTAAAGTTTTTATTTTACAGAGAACACACTCTAAGTGAGAATATGCCTATGCTTTAGCCTTCTCTCCTCAGCCTATCATTAAAAGAGAAAATGACACCCTAGATGCTTACTTGTCCCAAGAGAGGGGCTAGACAAGGAGCAGGGCAACACAGGGAACAAGACAACATGAAGGCAACAGAATTGGCCAAATGAAAACTCTAAGACCTGACCCATTAAATGTATTAGGGCAGGGAAATCAAACCCAGGTAGCGAGCCTAGAAAACAAAAGAAAATACTTAATGATAAAATAGTATGGATGTATCTGAGGGGAGAAAGGAAAATCCCCTACTTGCTACTTTTGCCTAGAGTGAGATATATTTAACCAATAAATGTTCATAATCCTCATTAAGACTGCTGTCTCTGGGGAAGATGTCAACTGCCCCGGTGACTACAGCACACGTACAGAAAGTGAAATTCACAGAGCAGGAAATGCAGGTTAACCCTGGCGGTGCTCACAAAATAAAATTGCATGTTCTGTTACATCTTATATTCTTAAACATAAATTTTGAAATCTTTTTTTTTTATTTTTTTTTAAAGATTTTATTTATTTATTCATGAGAGACAGAGAGACAGAGAGAGAGAGAGGCAGAGGGAGAAGCAGGCTCCCAAGGAGCAGGGAGCCTGATGTGGGACTCAATCCCAGGACCCTGGGATCATGACCTGAGCCGAAGGCAGACGCTTAACCATCTGAGCCACCCAGGCGCCCTAAATTTTGAAATCTTAAAAAGGAGTTTCTGAGACCTCCATGGAAACAGAAAAAGTAGAGACAGGAGACCTGGAAAATTTTAAAACACTAACTGTGTGACCACTTGGAGACGCAAAGTCAATCTTAAGTTGTTGACACCCGATGATCAAGACGACGTCCAGTTCAGCTCATGGAGTTTTGATTTCTCCAGCTGTTTACAGCCAAGGAATCCTGGAAGTGAATATTAGAAAACTTCTTCCAACAAATGTACAACACATGCCAGTGTGTAGATGCATAATAAACTTATAAGAAACCATGCTGACAGTTTCATTGCCTTTGGTAAGACCCTACAAATTCTTGGACATATTATAGTAAACAACCCAGTTTTTTTTTTCTCTTTTTTGATCCCAAGATTCTTGATTGGAGCAGGGAAGGGATGGTGACAAATTAAGAGAAGGCATTTTTCTCTTTTAAAATTAAATGATTCTTTAAGCAAAATTATGCAGACTCAAGATAATTATTTGTGGACTCTACACGACTTCCATCAAATCCAAAATTTTTGTTCTTTGGTTGTTGTGACTGGTGTTGCAGAAAGCTCTTTTCTCAAAAGTGTTAAAGTTGTTTATCAAACACATCTGCTGTCTCATTCGATCTCAACAATAATAGACTGTTTATAAACCATTACACATAGCACACATTGGAGATCTTGGACATGTTAGGAAGATCTAATAAGTACATAATCAAAAAAACCAGAAGGGTTTTTATAATTTAGCTCTTTATCAATAATCTTTCATAACCACAAGAGGAAAATGATTACATAAACAGAGAGCCACTTGACTGAATCCAAAAACATATGACTCTCTCTTCCATAACACTCCTTCAACATTCCAATCTCGCCTAGCACAGGTAACAATTTAGAAAAGCTTGCATAAAATTTCTGGTTTTATGAACTAGCCCCTTTACCTCCTACGGCTGCCAAGCTTTAGAAATAAAATTGCAGAAATCTCTTTTTTCAAGTAGTGTAAGCACTTTTTTTTTTTTTTAAAGATCCATGACTAATATATCCCAGGTCTGTTTAACCTACACTGATTACACTGAATCTCCTTTTGCCTCCATTATAAGAAATGTTACTTCCACAAGCTTTGCTGCTGTCGGGTTTCAGGGGCCCTTCCCTGTGTACTTCTCATCTGACCTTCCGGTTGGTTCCGACCAACCTTTGTGGTTCTAGAGCCCTTGCTGGCAATCCAGGTGGTCCTGGAATCCAGCCTTCTCTCTGCTTTGTTAATTTATATGTCTACAACACCCCTGTAGGCCTTAAAAGGTTGACTTTGGCTGTGAGACAGGAAACATTGCATCCATGTGGAATCAGATGAAAAGAGAACCATCTAACAAAGTACTAAACATAAATCAAGGGGGAAAAAAATGAATACTGTGGATTAGGGTCTCGGCTGAATGCATTTTATATGTTACACCAAAACACTCAAGTCTAAGGTTGAAATGTTTAGTTATCACTTCACTCAAGTTAGAGAAACTCATGCCCGTTGGGTTTGATGGTTGGCTTAAATGCCAGGTACAAGAAAATACAATTTGCTCCTCTATGATGTGGAACGGTGTCTCTTTCCAGAGTTCACTTCTGTTTGAAGTAAATAAGATGTCCATCGTACAACAGATGTGCACCAAATCATCCCAAACCTGCCTGCTACCTCAAAGTGGTTTTAGTGCAACTGGTTATCACTTAGAAATAAGAAAACACAGGAATAATTGTCTTATTTAACATACGACTTCCTCATTCAACAAGGGGTCCTAAAGTTTCCTTTGATTTTAGTAAATGCATAAATGAACTCTTAATCTGTATCTGCAAAAATAACTACATTTTTTAATGATTTTAAAACAGAGATAAATGGTATTCATCTTGTGGATTTTCTAGATACCTATGTATACAGTGGTGGATCACCAGATCTCATAAGACGAGGCCAAAGCAGTAGCTGGTGGTTTGCTAAAACAAGCTGGCCCAAGGCATATATAAAATATTCCCTATTTTGCCCATTCTACATGAGAAGAGTAAGACAAGACTTTCATGTTGAACAGTGGTCCTCAAAATGTGTCCTCAGGTCACTGGCATCAGTATCACCCAGGAACCTGTTAGAAATGTAAATTCTCGGGCGCCTGGGTGGCTCAGTTGGTTAAGCGACTGCCTTTGGCTCAGGTCATGATCCTAGAGTCCCGGGATCGAGTCCCGCATCGGGCTCCCTGCTCGGCGGGGAGTCTGCTTCTCCCTCTGACCCTCCTCCCTCTCATGCTCTCTGTCTCTCATTCTCTCTCTCTCAAAATAAAAAAAATAAAATAAAATAAAAAAAAGAAAGAAAGAAAAAAGAAAAAAAGAAATGTAAATTCTCAGGCACTGCCCCAGACTTACTGAGTCAGAAATTGGAGTGGGCCTGGAAATCTGTGTTTTAACAACCCCTCTACCAATATTCTGAGATATGATTAAGGGTGAGAACCACTGGTGTAGAGCCAGTACCTAGACTTCTACCTCCCACTCCCACTTCCATTAAAACTGGGGTTTCTCTGCCTAATCAAAATCCAAACCTGCTTGCAGCAAATCCAAATACAGCCCTCCCATAAGTTCTATTTTTGAAATAGAATCTGGAAAATCAGAATCTCTAAACACAAACTAGACCCTTACTATATAGAAGTCCACCTCAAATACTCTTAGAGCACACAATAGTGCAGCAAGAATGGTTTATAAACCATCACAGGGGCGCCTGGGTGGCTCAGTCCGTTGAGCGTCTGCCTTGGGCTCAGGTCATGATCCCAGGCTCCTGGGATCGAGTTCCACATCGAGCTCCTTGCTCGGCAGGGAGCCTGCTTCTCCCTCTCCTCCCTGCTCTTGCTCTCTCTCGCTATCTCTGTCTCGGTCTCGCTCGCAAATAAATAAATAAAATCTTTAATTAATAAATAAACCATCACAAATCATTGTCATCAATTAACTTCTACTGCATAGTAAAATTCTTACATTTGTACATAGTATCATGAGAAAAGAGCTCCCCTCCCTTCCAACAGTCACAGTATTTTATATTTTTAATTGTCATCTTTCAATACTGATCATTTCTCTATCCTTAGAATTTAACATAGAATCTGGCACAAAATAGTAAATAATCTTTGTGAATAAATAATATAAAAGTAGTAGGACTTAGTGGAAAAATTACGAGTTCTGTCACAAATAGAACTAGGTACATTTTCCGGTGCATCCACTCATTATGTAAATTGGGATTTGAGAAGGTACTTAACCCCTATGGGTTTCATTTTTTTATCCATAAAATGGAGATAGTAAAATGTGTGTTCAGAGTTTTTAAATGAAAATTAAAAGAATCTGTGCAAGCAGGTCACATAATAGTTGGCTTACTAATAAGTAGTCAATGAATTATGGTTTCCTTTCTTCTCTTTTCCACAAGATCCAACGTACTCCTCTTTTCATATGTAAGGGCTTTCCCTCTCAATGATATACAGAAAAGCCATATATGTTATAAAGAAAAACACACATTTTGCACTGTCAGGAATTCTGGTTGAGCTCTGTGTGATGAGTTCACATCTCCTTTTATCTGGTGTAGATGCCATAAGCAAAGAGGAACCAAGAACAGAAGTCAAAATCATTGCCTTGTATAAAATCCAGTGAAGCTATACATATTGTTGAGCACTTGTTGGATCATTTACAGTTTCAAAACTGCCTTCAAGTTATTTTGAAGGACGTTTTGCCCAACCCATTGAGGTGATTCTTTCCTTGTGGCAAAAGAATGTAGGCAGTTCTCTTTCTACAGCAATACAGAAAGCAATCCTTTCTGCAGACTGTCCCAGAAATATGCCGTGAACACTCGGAAACTACATTATTTACCACACAACAGCAGCCAGAAAATTGTTATTAATTTTACTCAAAATTCAAACTGAATGTACCGAAGAGAAGCCAACAACCAGTAAATTGGAAGGATAGATAGGAAAGCAAGGGTCAAACACTGCACACACATGCTTGGGGAGAAGCTGTGCACATAAAAAGTTGCAAGCCATTCTGATACCTGCCCTGGGTATCAGAGTTCACACTTCCCCTCTGAGCACGACACATATCCACATACATGACTCAAAATAGGACTTGGACCTCACCATTTCAGGATCCCTAGCCCAGTGTTCTAGACCAGCAGTAGAAAAGGGCTCCAGGGATTATGGTCAAGACTCTGGAAGGCTTCACTGGATCAAGAAGATCAAAACACTCCCTGGTTCTCCCAAGAACCTCAAGATCAAGCAGAAGTGACAGTGGGTAGTGTCCCTGAACCAACTGAAATTCTAATCTGGGTTCATCAATTATTACCTCTTTGTTTATCCTTTTGTTCAATTACTGGTCCTTTTAGCACTATGTGGATTTTCCTACTTCCAACCACTCTACTTGCTTCTATGCAAAAATGGAAGTCATCATATGAGAAATCTGACCTCACCGTGCCTCAGTTTCATCATTTGTAGAATGGGTCTGTCATCTTCACTGGAGTATCAGGACAATATGATACATTATATGAAAAGCAATTCGCCCAATTCCTAGCACATAGCAGATGCCCATATATGCAGCTGGATCTACAGTCACTTCCACATCTTTCCCCTATGTACCTTCTTTGAAACCATAAAGGTCAAATGTAGAATATTTAATATTCATATTAAACTAACCTCTTATCCTTATGCTCTATGTTTGGAAAAATAAACCAGGACCATGTGTTTATGTCATGCGTCTTATTTCTCAATTTAGATTGTAGGCTCCTATATAACTCAATATGAGCTCACTTTTATTTTAAAACAGCTAAAAACACATGTTCATGTAAAACAACTATTCTGATCCAGATCCACCCAATTACATTCCTGCCCGGCCTCTTAAATATAAACTTATGTTTGTATAATCCACAAAATATAGCTCTGTGTGAATTTCTAACAAATTTTATAAAAGTGAATGAGATTGGGAATCAGAGTAATGTATAAATGACTGAAATGTTTCTCATTTAGACTGGAGTTTGTGAATATTATAGGACTTCTGGGAAATATTTTCTATTTTTCTCAAAATTAATAAATCACACTATTTAAAATGTTTATCCATATTCATAAAAGTTCAACTACTAACAAAATGAAACCCCTATAGCAGAAGCAAGTTGACTTATTTAGGGAAGGTAAGTTTTCATCCTTTATCAGACTATAAATTCAAACACCACTAACAACCTAAAATTTATATTCAAGAAGAAATAGAAGTTAGTTGAGTTTAAGTCAAATAGACACGTCCAAGATTTAAAAAGTAAATTTCCCTGGATTTGGTGTATTTGGGGGCATTTTTATAAATAGAGCATTCTCAACCTTTCCCTTAAAAATAATATGAAGCATACAGCAACAATATCAAGAAATTAAGTGAATTGAAGTAACTTGTGAAAGATTTCTCTTACAACATTTAAATTGGTATTAGTCACATTCTTCAGAGACTTATCCTTTCACTTCAATTTGTTCAAAATTAAAAGACGCAGTATTTTCCACAAAAGGTAAGACGTAAAACAACTGCAAAATACAGAATGGTCATAAAATTATATTTGTGAAAATTATATTTGTACTTTATCCAAAAAAGTCATTTCTGAATCTTATCAAAGTATACAACTGTCTGAAGTAGAAAATAAAAATCTTTAATAATCAAGCCTTAGTTTGTCCAAGTCCAAAACTCTTTCCCAAAACTTCTCCCTATCACTCAATTTAGAAATCTATAATAACTTACTGTGTTCAGTTAAATTTGAACGCATAAAGCCACTCAATCTGCTCAACCATCTAAGAGGAGGGTCCAAGGATGCAGACTGTTCTTATTTATTAAATGTGACGTAACTAGAGACCGCAGGCATAGTCAAGAATTTATACCCACCCCTCCCCACCACACAACACATGCAAAGCAGGTGCCTTTCTATTCATTAAAATCAGATTGAAAAGGATCACTTTTATCTCCTGTTATTATGTATCTAAGAAACCAGACATAACAGGGGAAAGATATGCCAACAGTAGAACAAACAATAGGGTACCACAGACTTAGATATTTTTCAGCCAGAGAACTATGTAGTACCAAATTTCCAAATGGATTTATTTTGGTATGTGGCTTTCTCTACACAGAGACAAGTTTCTCTTAATTTTTCTACCAGCTCCCAGCAGGAACTGAGCTCTACAAAGAAATCCAACTCTATAAGTCCAAATTTTGAGTTTCTCAGAGTTCAAAGGGACATTCCATATGAAAGACAGAAGTGATTCTGAGCCCATGACCTTGTTCTTGTACATGCCTCCATAACCCTTCCACTGGTTTTCTAAACAAGATCCACCTTGCCAAAATCTCACCAATACTGAGCCATTAGCACAAGGGCAAATATTCACATGTACATGGTTTTGTTATAACTTCTACAAGGTCAACTTGAGATTCACCATTTTAAAATGAGAAAACAAGTAGGCAAAGGGAACCGTTATTAACCAGGAGGAGTATGGAGTGGAAGCCATCTACTGCTTTCAACCAATGGGAGGAGACTTGGATGTATTCCTTCAGTCTTATCTCTAACAGTAATCATGCATTAATGTGGCACTTGTCAGGGATTCAATATTTGGGGAAGCCAGTAGGAAATCCTCTACAAAGATTTGAGTAGCATTCATTAAAGACTGAATCCTTTTAAGCTAATACAAAAGCTTTACCAAAATTATGTAATGTACATATGGCCCAATGTAGGCCTTCCTTCATTTGAGACAAAAAACAGAAATGGGAGTACGAATACTGATCTTCTCTGGCAAATATTTTTTTAAAGATTTTACTTATTTATTTGAGAGAGAGGAGGAGCAGGGGAGGGGGAGGGGCAGAAGGAGAGGGAGAAGCAGACTCCCCACTGAGCAGGGAGCCCAATGCGGGGGCTCAATCCCAGGACCCTGGGATCATGACCTGAGCCAAAGGCAGATACTTAACCGACTGAGCCATCCAGGTACCCATCGGGCAAATATTTTTTCGACACTTGTTCTCATCAGGTGAAATTCCTCATGGAAGATACTTTTGCTCCCCCTTCCTTTCATCTTGCCTACCTTTACTTCTCTTCTTACTGTTGTGAGATGCAAAAAATAATAATAATAATTTTTTAAAAATAAAAAATTTTTAAAAAATTGAAAGACATTGGCCTTTGAATTGATGGACATCTTGGAGGAATGAGAGAAAATAATTCTAATTTTTCCCTTACCTCAAATTTTGTTTTTATATATATGGTTTGTTATTAAACATGGACAGTATTCAAATAATGTTTGAAAAATGTAAACTAAGATCATTCTATTATATCATTTAAAAATTTAAAGCTATCTTTAAGTAGTACTGTTTCTCAGTATGGATGTTTCTACGCATGAGAAAAGTCCATAAATTGGATGACCTGATGATTGCTATTTGTATCTTTAGTAGTTCACACAATGGCTAAGCCCTGGTAGGCATTCTATAATAAATAGAAGAGTAAATGAATGAATAAATGAACATCTTAGACACAGTATTATCAAAACAAGGCTTGCTAGAGTCTCTGGCTCCCTCTGGTTCAAAACAAATGATAAACACATGCATCCCACATATGGTTCTCTGTAGGCTCTTCCCACTCCCATCCTCTCCTTAATGACTCGCTTTTCCTGAAAAGAACAGTTGTAGATAAATACCAGGTGAAAGATGGTGCCTAAATAAGGTTCTGGAAGTGATTTTTGAAGGTGCTAGAAGCTCCCACAAGCAATTTTCTTGGGGCAGACTCCAAATAAGAAGGATTGGTGAAGTCAGCTTCCTGGAATACCACCTAGTCATCCATCTTAATCTAGTGTTAGCTTAAGGACTTAGCTACAGCAGCTCCCCCCCCACCCCCAACACCCAAAGAAGAGGAAGAAAGAGGTGAACTGAGAGAACATTTGTTATGACCCTGATGGGGAAACTGGGCAGTCAAAGCCACCCTTTCCTGGCAGGAACACAGCACAGTTACACATACACCAGGTAGATAGTGCCTCAAGTCAAATAACATTTAAGAGAGCAATAAAAATGATGAAAAACAGAAATCAAGAGATGATTGTAGGAGAAATATTAGGCTTCCTGGGACACTGAAATCCATCAATTTGAGAAAACAGACCAAAAATGCTCTGAAGCCAACATTTTATCTATTCCATTTATCTGTTCAAACACTGCATTTTCTAAGACTTGTTTGGCACACGAAATTCTAATCAACTTTCTCAAAAATGTGCCATATTTGTCCAAGGTATAAAATCTGCTGTTTGATAAGAGTACAAAAATGTTAGTAGTTCAATGTTTAATTCGGAAATTAACTGCTAAAAAAATGACTTTCTTATACTTAGTTAGGGTGATATAGATTGAAATAACAAAGTGATAAGGCATTGTTTGTCCAAAGGACTAGGACTGGATGTTGTAGTTATCTAATTTTGAGAGTGCCTTTCCCCATACTTCAACCTTCCCTTTCTCTCTCCTACTTCAAGGAAGAAGGTGAACCAATTAGAAAAATACTGCAATATTCCAGAAAAAACAATAAACTTTGAAACAGGTTAGTGGTTCTGATCCCCCTTCCAAGTTTTGAAGACTTCTACATTTTATGAGTCATGGGAAGAGATAAGGACCCTCCTCATGCTATGGAAACCAAAGTATCAAATCCTTCCATATGCCACCCCCAACCCAACATACAGCTGCCCTGGGTTCAGCCTGTCAAATATTACTAGCTGGGACTTGAATTTTGAGTGAGAAGTGCTATCCTGGGTTGGATTCCCCCAGAAGCAAACTCTGAGAGAAGGACTCAAGAACCAATAGTCTATTAGGAATATGCAAGAGCACCAGGAGGAAAGGGGAGGTGAAACCAAAGAAAGAGGCTGTCCATGATGAGGCCATTATCCCAAGCTGGCTACCGCTGTGAGGCAACTAGAGCTTGCTTCCTTGGGCAAATGGTAGAAAACAAAACCTATTACGGTGATTCCACCTAAGAAGAGAGAAAGCTTGTTCTGCCACATGCAAACTGAAAAGCCTTTGTAGATTCAGGGAAAGCGCTCAGGCAAACAGAGACGATACTGGTAGGTAGAGGTCAACCTTAGCAAACCAAGGCAGTAAAGCCAGAGGAATATGGGCAGGCACCCAAGATGCTGGGGCAGTTTTTAAAGTGACTCACGGTGGGGGCCTTCCATGCCAATAACTGCATCAAATGTCTAGTAGGGCAGCAACAGGAGAACAATAACCATTGTGACCAGCGTGTTCCTGCAACTATGGTATCGTTTTGGTATCTGCTGCCTCACCTACCCATTTTCCAAGCCTGATTCTCCTACCTTCCCCTTGATTCTGTGTGAGTCACCCAGTAGCTTTCAAATAAATTTCCTTTCTATTTAATTTAACCACTGTTAGTTTCCCTGGCTTGCAACAAAGAACCCAGGTGTCTTCTGCAGTGGTGCTCAAAGTGTGGGAAAGATCATATGGCCGGTGCTGCCTGGAGCAAATCCCGAGCCAAAGGAAAGCCTCTAAGGTTTCTAAGCAAAGTCATGATGCCTTCAGAATGCAATTATTGCAGCAACTATGCATTCTCCTTTTGAAAACATCTTCTGACTTACCATTGGGCCCTGATGGGTATGAATGCCTCACTATGAGACACTGACTAATCAGAGGATCAGAGCTGCCAAGAGTAAGTCGGATATACCCAATACAATACAAGCTACTATAACAAAGACACCCAAAAGTTAGTGATTCATTTTCTCTCACAATTATCCAGTGGTGTCCAGAGGTATCTAGAAGTGATCCACATCCAAGAGGTAGCTCTGTTCTAGAAGGTTCTCTCTCTGTCTCATTTCTTCACTATCTCCTAAAGTAGAAAACTCATCTTCATGGCAAAAAAAAAAAAAAAAAGGCTCAAAAACATGCCCACATGCCAGCCTATAGAAAGTGACAAGGAAAAAGTCCAGGACAATTTTTAAAGTAAAATAAAACATCACTTCCAATCACATTCCATTAGCAAAACCTTAGACACATAGCCATATTAGCGGCAAAGGAGATTGAGAAACATATTCCGTAGTTAAAGCAGCCATATGCCCAGATAAACAGTTAATATGGAGAAAGGGGAGAATAAATTTGGGGAGAAAACTAGCAGTCTTTTCTGAATCTAGCCATAAAATCGGGCCTGTGTAACAACATTCCATTAAATAGCTGTACTAAATCAGATAGATGCAGGGTTTAGAGACAGACCATTTATGTTCTCTATGTGCCCATACCTGCAACACTGCCAGACAGTCAACTCACATGTAAGGCCTCATGGAGTGATCTCCATAACCAGCTGCCTGAGAAGGACCCTCACAAGCCTCATTTCCCCGCTATCTGTGACGGCAGCTGAAAGCGGCTTGCTGTGGAGAGACAGTGCCACTGAACACTGGCTCTGAAACAGGGTGAACTTAGAGCAACAGAGTTTGAAGAACAGATCCACACGGATTTCTGGCTGGTAGGTAAAGGTTTAATTGAACAGTCAAGTGTATGAAAAACAATATTGGGAGGCTACTGACAAAAAGGGTTGGGGATGAGTTATGTGGGTAGATTTCTTGGAATAAGCATTAAAAAATGTGTGCCAGGTGAATATCCCCCCCCCAAAAAAAAAAATCCTTGAAGAACAAGTTCTTACTAATGAGGTAGACAAGATTTGCGTATGGTTCCAGCTTGAAAACAAGGCCTTGCAAGGCTATAATCTGGCCCCACAAGAGGAGATATTTACGTAACAAGCATGTTTGAGTCCAGAAAGCAAAGGATGGAAGTGAGAGTGGTGCTTCTCAGTAAAGGACACACCTGCAATTTATGTTTCTCCATCTTTGAGACTCTCGAGTTTACCAGCTTAAAAAAACAACGTTGGGGTGCCTGGGTGGCTCAGTTAGTTAAGTTCAGGTCATGATCTCAGGGTCCTGGGATCAAGCCCCATTGGGCTTCCTGCTCAGTGGGGAGTCTTCTTGTCCCTCTGGCCCTCCCCCACTTGTGCTCATGCTCGTTCTCTCTCTCTCTCTCTCTCAAATAAAATATTTTTAAAAATGTTCAAAAAAGTATTAGTACATGTACAAGGAAGGAAGAAAGGAAGAACACTTCCAGCAGGAAACAGAAAGCACAACAAAATTCTATTGAACTGAGAAGCTGAGAGTACCACTGACCATTATTTGGCCCTTAATAGCACTGAACTGGCAAAAACTGAGCTAGAGTGTAGGTTGAGGAGACAGCCCCTGACCATCAGTGGGAAACAAGACAGCTGCCTATTCACTTCTCTCAATACCACTTTTGCTAAGGTCACATTAAACTACTCACAATTGCCCAAACTGTTAACTTTCATGCCTTTGGGCCTTTGTACTTGCTAAACCTTCTGCCTTGAATGTCCCCCACCAATTCTCATTTTTCAAAGCCTGGATCAAAAATCACCTTCTGTGTAAAGTCTTCCCTGATACCCTCAGAGTTAGTTGCCAATCAACTAACTAACTTAGTTGCTTTATGCATAAGACCACATACCTGTCCCAATTCTTTTCACATCACATTGTAACTATTCATTTACATGTCTATGGCCCTCATTCCACTGCAAACTTCTGAGCACATTATTTCAAGAATTGCAAAGCTTCCACAAACTTAAAGAACTGCACATTTTTTACCAAGGAAATTGATGAATTTTAACAAGATATATTCAATGCATCATTTGGCCAAGAATTGTAACATCTACTCTGATATTTGGCATAGAGAAAACTCTGAATATATCTCATTTAAATTAATAAGCTTTCACAAAATATATACAGAAATTAAAAGTATGAGAAAGTTTTAGGTCAGGAGTGATGTCAGAGTTGATTATGTATCAGGAATCAATCACAAAAGGGGGATTTTCTTGATCATCTTGATCAGAGTTTAGGCTCTCCGTGTTGCGTGTCTTACCACCTTCCTTTGATAGGTATTTGGCATCTCTAGAACCCAGCCCTGTGCTGGAAATAAAGATACTCATTAAATGTTTATATAATTGATGAATGAATGAATATATAGAACTCTGGATCCTACCATAGCTTAGTCTTTACCAGTTTTATATATACTTAGATAATGCTCATGAAAATATGTATTTCATACACTTAAACAGCAGAATTCTACCTAAAAAAAAAAAAAAAAAAATCACAGTAACATTAAACTCTTATCAGAACACAATTATTCACCCCTTTTAACTTTTTATTACCAAAAATGGTTATCTCTACAACAGAGTACATAAGCATCATTAAGAGACTAAAACCACTGACTGAATTTAATTAACATTATATAACAGATCGTACAAAAAATACATTCGTATTTCAGCCTAACCCTTTATACATTTGGTTCATTAAACAGAAGGTAAGAACATGAGTAACTATTTCCCAGGGCAAGATATATCAAGCTGTATGTCTTCCTTGTGTTTCCATATTTATTATTTTGGATTTTTTTTTTTTTTTACAGTGGGAAAAGCTATTTTCCTTTACCCAAGAAATTACTTACAATGTGGAAATCATTAGTGCACTTAAATATGGAATTCAGAAATGGGAAAATGAAGCCATAAATGAAAGAGACTTTTTGACAATGAGATTAATAACCTGTAGCCTTGATTTTGTTCCTTATAAAGTCTCATATTCTACTATGAACAGTATTTATTAATTCTTATGGTTATGCAGTATTTGGGGTTTATATGGCCACTCTCCAACTCTTTAGCAAAGGGATTTTCAAAAGTTCTGGTAACAAAGGAGTTAATGGAGTGGCATTGCTATTAAAAGATTTATGCTGACCAGGTGTTTGGGTTGCTTGAAAAGTCAACCATTTAACATACAACCTTTCTGTTGTAAATACTGTACCACTAGAAGACAGATTAAACAGCTTTGTATAAAACTATGGTTTAAAAAGAAATAGGGATAATGAAAAAAACATTGTGTCCAACTTTTCTTCAGTAAATTGCCAAACATGTGACCCTCAGAATCCACAGCCTCCTTATACAGCAACTCAAGCTGTCGCATGCAGAGACAAAGGCGGTGTTTGGGGCTTTAAAACTTACGTATAAATACAGAATATGTATACCAGAAACAGATTAATGACTACTCTAATCACATATACAATTATATAGGTCACATGTGAAAACCCATTCAAAGAACCCCAAGGTTATCATGGCCCCAGAACATCAGACCTCGAGGAGACTCAGTTTCTCTGACTTACAAGGTTAACCTGTTAACCCTGTCACCTTCACAGTATTTCACTGGAAATACTGCCTGTTTGGGAAAATTGTGGTTGTTCAGGCTTACAGTCTTGAGCTTGCCTTACACAAACTAACCACTAAAAATGGGGAGGGGGGGTACATTTCATGAAATGAGCATTACAGAAACTAACCCAAGGGTTAAACACTACAATCATTCACAGGTGGGATTTCCCAAGGTTTTGTAACTTTCCATGAAGGGATTTGCATATGCCCAGAAGAAGTCACTGCTGAAACAGGTTTTTAAACAGTAAAGTAACTGTATCTGTTCATAGTTACCAAGCTGTTGTGCCTTTTGTTTAGTAGGTCAACATACTGTTGTCTTAATCTGTGTCTGGGCCTATCACGCAAGGGCCACTGCCTCACAGAAGGTTTTAATCAAAGCAGCCAAACCAACAAAATAGGACATCCTGGTCAGAATTACTTTCAACCTCATTTTGAACTGCTGTTTTTTCAGAGGTTTGGCAAATTTCATCATAAGCCACTTACCAAGTGTTCACATTTAATGAGAGGCAATTTTTACATAAAAAATAATCTCCTATCACCCAGTCTTCTAAATGTCAAATATCCATGGTTAAACGAAGAACAGTGCTACATTCTCAACCAGCCTGCCATAAAAACTTAAAGCACCAAGTCTAAAACTGTGCTGTTCTCTAAAAAGACTTCTCTACTCATATCCCTAGAACCTGGATCCCAATCTTAAAAAAGATTCTTTACACATTTCTGAGCTTCCCATAAACAGAAGGACCATAGCTTCATGTAATACTAAAATATGTCTGTATCTGTCTTGCTGCTCTATGTTGCTTAGATCTCACAGACAAAACAACTTGGGGTTTACTACTAGGGCCCACTACTACAAAACAAAACAGAAAAACAACCCACTGTCATCAAGAATGACTAGATCCCCATCTGGCTTTCCCATGAGTCATGGATTTAAAGATAGAGCCACAACCCTAAGATTTCTAGATTGTTCACAAACGGCCCATAGGCCAAGCCTGGTGCATATTTAACAACATTTCAACTGTAGACCATACTCTCTGCATTTACATATTCATGACATCATCCTGGGATGGGCAGGGGGGGCGGTGGCAATAATTTGTTGAGGTCAGAGGTTCTTTGTTTAAAACAAACCAAAAATAAAGTTTCATTTTTCTCGAAGATAGATGGGGGGGGGGGGGAGTTGTTAATTTTTAAAAGCCCAATTTCTAGGCACATTCTAAGATTTACACAGAGACAACGTGTATGTAAATACGTGTGGGCAAGCCAGTGCAGTAGCTGCCGTGTTTCTGAACTAGGGGGTCAGGCCTCCCAGCCCTACCTCATGGCACACAGGCCCAATAACTTCGACCTCTGTGTGCTTGTCAAACTCCTAACTCAGGCATGGCTTCCTCCTGTCATGGTAACTGCTTCAGGCATGGTGGCTGCAATGAGAGGGACCAGACTGGAGACCCCTCATGAGTCCCTCCCCTCCCTCAATCTGAAAGCATTAGACAAGAAAGAAGATCAAAGTGCAAGGCAGGTGGGTGGTGGAGAGACAGCCTTCTGAAAGGAGTGTTCCAATCAGAGCAGCACAGAACATCTGAATCAGTCCAAGGAAACCTGGCCGGCTCAGTCAGTTAAGCATCTGCCTTCGGCTCAGGTCATGATCCCAGGGTCCTGGGATGGAGTCCTACATCTGGCTCCTTGCTTCTTGCTCAGCGGGGAGCATGCTTCTCCCTCTGCCTACCAAGAGCGTGTACCTCTCTCCCTCTCTCTCTCTCTCTGAGACAAATAAATAAATCTTAAAAAAAAAAAAAAAAACCAAATCGGTCCATATACCCAAACAGATCTGGTGGCTAAGATTTCCTGCAACCTGTGTATACATGCACATATGTGCACATTTGTAGAGCAGCTTCCCTTTTCTTCTTTTTCCTCATTTAAATCTGTATACAAGTATTCTACGATGTACTTAGGATTTCACTGAACATTTAGAATTGCAATTTTTGTTTGTTTGAAAGAGCGCACATGCACACACAGAGGGGGAGAGGGACAAAGGGTGAGGGGCAGACAATTTTAAGCAGCCTCCGTGCTCAGCAGCGTAGAGTCTGACACAGGGCTTAATCTCACAACCCTGAGATCACGACCAGAGCTGAAATCAAGAGTCAGACGCTTAACCAACTGAGTCACCCAGGTGCCCCTAGAATTGCTATTTTTTTTTAATATTTTATTTATTTATTTGACAGAGAGAGAGACAGAGAGAGAGGGAACACAAGCAGGGGGAATGGGAGAGGGAGAAGCAGGTTTCCCGCTGAGCAGGAAGCCTGATGTGGGACTCGATCCCAGAACCCTGGGATCATGACCTGAGCCAAAGGCAGACGCTTAACCGACTGAACCACCCAGGTGCCCCTAGAATTGCTCTTTAAAAGGTTAAAATTAGTCAAAACTTTAGACAATTATAATTGGTTAATAGAATTTTTAATGATGCCATAGAACAAGCCATTTTTAAAAATCATTCTATGACAAGGGAAAAAATCATTCTATGGCAGTTCATGTTTTATAAGTTTCTCCATTCTTACAGTTCCTTTGTGTATTTAAAAAATTACTTACTGAGCAAATTTTTATTACGTGCTTGCTAGGACTCAGATCCTGAAATTAAACACAGAAAAGGTATTATATTTCTTCCCTCCTATACTTAGCTTTTGGATGAGGCAATAGATCTTTCAATAACAGAGCATTACAAAATTTTGTTTACAAAATGATATCATCTGAAAAAAAGTGAAAACTTCTCAGCAAAGGCCTATACTGTCATTAACAATATTCTAAAATTTCTTCTATTATTGGTTGAATTATGTTCTACCAAAATTCATATGAAGTCTTAACCCCCAGTACCTCAGAATGTGACATTTTTTTGGAAATAGAGTCTTTATAGAGGTAATCAAGTTCAAGTGAGGTTACTAAAGTGACTCTAATTCAATATAACACCTGTCATATTAGATGATGCTTCTAAAAGCCAAGGAATGCCAAAGATTACTAGAAAACCACCAGACACTAGGAAAGAGGCACAAAGCATTCTCTGACAGCCCTCAGAAAAAAACAAGATACCTTGATCTCAGAATTCCAGCTCCCAGAACAAACAGATTTCTTTTTTTAAGCCACCCAGTTTGTGTTACTTTATTAGAGAAAACTAATATGTCTTCTAAAAATAAATATTTCTAGTCCTTTAAAATGTAATAAAGCAAAAAAGTAGGGCTGTAGTGGTAAGGACAATTCTAACTGAAAGAAATTTTTAATTAACAAATTTTTAAATGCCTTGACAACATAAAGATGCCTACTTAGTTGTGCCTCAATCCAAGTATGCTTTAAAAAAAGAGAAAGAGAGAGACAGCAGTGCAGTTGGTTAAGCGTCCAACTTTTGGTTTCGGCTTAGGTCATGATATCTGGGTTGTGAGATGGAGTCCAGTGTCAGCTTCTGTGCTCAACGCGGAGTCTGCTTAAGACTCTCTCTTCCTCTGCTCTCCCTACCTCACTACACCCTCCCCTCCCCAATTTCACTCGCATGCACCCCTCTCTAAAATAAATCTTTAAAAATTAAAAAAAAAAACAAAGAGATGTATATCCCCAAATTAAAAAGGATTTATTTCTGTTTCTAATGTAAAATAAACTCCTAAGAACACATTAGTGGGACATTTGGAACTATAGTTCACAAATATGACCACTGTATTATACAAAGAAAATAAACACTATAGAGAAGTAGGCAAAATAGCTTCATAGTCTAGTGAGGGCATGATCTTTAAACATATATCTAAACTCTTAATCAGAAGATAAATTCTGATTTTTCTCCCAAAAAAATACATACCTCTGCAATTTTATTGGAAACGTCCAATAAAGTGACAGAAGTTATGGGACTCAAAGTTTTATTGTTTAAGTCGACAGAAGAAACACATAGCCAAGTTTGTTTTGAATCCATGATTGCTTATAATGCTACAGGGGAAAAATACATAAAGACAAGTAAATGTTAAGCTGAAAGTTGTTTTGAGTCAATAAAAAGTTACAAATTTAATATTCCTGACCCATCATTTTTGATTGGCTCTTTTGTCCCCCAAATCTTGTCCTTTCTTGCGTTTGGAAACTTGCCCATATTTATGTTTACTTATGAACACAATGAAATAGAAAAATTTCATAGACACAGACCTTAGCACTAAATGTTTAAAGGAATCTGTTCTTTTATAATTGTAGCTGAATTCGTACGTCTATCAGTTTTAGTTCTCCTGTGACACAGCAAATGGGCATAATCTTCCCTCATCTATCCACTATCAGACAAAAAAGAAAACAAGTTTTTATTATCCTAGTTAGTTACATCCTCACAGATTCTCCTAAATATTAGCAATTACATATTTCAGGTAGTTTAGATGGTTTTTCAATAGTCATCCATATAATCTGCTCGTATAAATACAGGATTCTACAACCAAAACCAAGGCACAAAGATAGTTAAATATTGCTATAACTGAATGTTTGTGTGGTCTCCCCCCAAAACCAAATTAATATGGTAAAGCCCTAATCCTCAGTGTCATGATATTTGGAGGTGGGGCCTTCAGAAGGTAATTTGGTCATGAAGATGAAGCACTCATGAATGAGATTAGTGCCCTTGTAAGAAGAGATACAAGATAATATCTATCATGTCACAACACAGCAAGAAGATGACTATTTACAAATCAGCCAAAGAACTCTCACCAGACAACTAAATCTGCCAGTACAGATCTTGAATTCTCAGCCTCTAAATAGACACAATAAATATTTGTTGTTTAAGCCACTCAGTCTATGGCGTTGTTATAATACCCCAAACTGCCTAAGTATTAAAAAAAAAAAAAAAAACCTGTTCTGATAAAAGTGTAACTTGTAACATGAATTCCTACCTAATTTTTATTTTCTGTTAACATTAAGCAGGGGTCACTTAGGGTATTATAGAAGAGATGGGAGCCTTTGGTGGGGTAGTTTCTATAGAAGATGCAGTTGGTGATTAATACCAAAATGTTTGGCAGCTAGAGAATCAAGTAGGAACCAGAAAGCCAGTGACTTAATCATAGCCAGTAGAAGCCAGTAGATTAACAAGGAAGAATAGTAGGAAATAGTAGAACTAAAAGTTGGCAATGGTTAAAAGTTTAGAAGAACACAGTAAATTCTATTCCATGGCAATTGAGGTTCTTTGTTAAGTGATCTCTCATACTTCCTACTTAGCACAAGTGTAGCCTCAGAAGCTAAACATACAGATGTGGAAAAAGCATTTACAGCTGGTCAAAAAATGACAGGAAGGAAAAGCAAAACCTGACTAGGTCCTCATCACTGAAATGGTAGAAGAAAGGTGTTTTGAAAGCAAAAGATGGTACAAAGAGAAAAAGTAACATGGGCATGTTCTAGTTTCATCCATGATGGAGTAGCTATTATTGGACTTAACTTCTTGCTATAAACAAGTATAAAATCCAGACAAAACATATGTAAAAACTATTTGCAGGCATTGGACAGCAGCCAATGCAGGGCTATGGTCCTTGAGAGAAAAGAGGCAAACAAAATAAACGTCACATAAACCCCAGATTTCTTCTTAGGGGCATTTTCCAAACCACAGCTCAGGGAAATAGAGTCTAAGTAAAGACGATAGTCTTGTTGGACAACAGAGACAGAGATCAGTGTCCTGGGCAGCCAAGAAAACTAATGTGGAGTCGCTGAGTCCCTGAAAGGGAAAAAAATGAAACAAAACAAACAACAACACTACAAAAAAGGAGTCCTAATAATTTGTGTAAAATTTCCCCTCAGTCTTTAGTCAACTTCTAAGATACACATATAAAGAGCAAAGATTTGGAAACCTAGCTAAGATAACCACTGGGATGCTGGAGAGTAGAGCAGAGATTTCCAAGGCCACAGAATTTGGGTCCAGGAGTTAGAGACTGGGGCATCCATTTGGGATCCCAGAGATACCACACTCCTAGGATGTGGAGTAAAAATCTCTCCCTATGTATAAGGGCTATGAGCAAAACTAAAGTAGACTTGCCCTCACAAAGCTTAGCACACCTTGGTAAGATGAAGGTAATCACAAGTGATTTTACTCCCTACTAGAACAAAGTTTAGCATACTTCAGAACATAATTCAAAGCATGTGCAACATGTACACAATGTTAGTGATACAATCAAAAATTACTAAACATGTTAAAAATCAGTAAAAAAAAAAAAAAGTCCAATAATTGAGATAAAATACAATCAGAAACAAATGATTGAAGTAATAGAGTTAACAGAGGAGCAATTCAAAATAACTATGGTGAATATATTTAAGAGGGGAAAATAGGGGCGCCTGGGTGGCTCAGTCGGTTAAGCGACTGCCTTCGGCTCAGGTCATGATCCTGGAGTCCCGGGATCGAGTCCCGCATCGGGCTCCCTGCTCGGCAGGGAGTCTGCTTCTCCCTCTGACCCTTCCCCCCCTCATGAGCTCTCTCTCTCTCTCATTCTGTCTCAAATAAATAAATAAACTCTTTAAAAAAAAAAAAAAAAAAAAAAAAAAGAGGGGAAAATAGGCAGAATGGATTAAAATCTATAAAAAGATTATAATGGGCATTCTGGAAAGACAAAAATACATTATCTGAATGTAAGAGTACATTATATAGACTTAGACTAGGAACAGAAAACTGTATTAGTGAATTTGAAGACAATAGAAAAATATCTCAATAAAAGTACAGAAAGAAAAAAAAATCACAAAAAAAATTCTTGGTTTAGATAGGGTCAAATTATACTTTAAAGACTGTTCTGGACAAATATGTTCTGGAAAATATTAAAAAGGAGCCTTGAAAAGATCTAAATGCTTCCAAGTAACTCAATATCCTACAACAAAGCCAAAAATCGAGAAACACAAAAATCCAGTCCCAAACATAAGAACAGTTCATGTCCTATGAATTCTAGGATTTCATGCTCTATATAAACTACTATATTGTTTAAAAGGTAGACTGTGATAAGTTAAAGATGCATACCACAAATCCTCAAACACTAAAAGTGAACCCTAACACACCAACAATGAACGCTAATGTAAACTATGAATCCTGGGTGATAATGATGTGTCAGTGTACTTTCATGAATTTTAACAAATATACCACTCTGGGCGGTATTGATAATGGGGGAGGCTATGCATGTGTGAGGGCAGGAGATAGAGGGGAAATCTCTGAACACTCAGCTTAGTTTTGCTATGAACCTAAAACTGCTATAAGAAATAAAGTCTATTAAACACACACAAGTGTACACACTTGCATGCTCACACACACTCACAAAGACCTGACAAATAGAAAGAAAATTACAAGAAATAGATTTATACAACCAGATCTGTGGTAGCCAGAATTCTAAAAGTGGATCCCCAGAAATCCATACTCTAATCCCTAGAATCCTTATGAATATGTCCAGATAGTGAATATGGCTTTGGAGGCCATAGGTTTCTGTTCTGACTATCCAACACCATTACCATAACCAGAACTCTAACATTCTAGACACTGTGTAAAAATATGGGCATGACTGTGTTCCAATAAAACTCTGCTTGACAAAATTAGATGGTGGGCTGGATTTGGCCCATAGGTTATGGTTTGCCAACACCTAACATAGAAACACCCAGGAACCTACAAAAAAGATATTAGAATAAATCAATTTATTAAGGCCACGGGATGAAGGTCAATCTACCAAAGAACAACCATATATCTATATATTAGCAACAAACAAGTGAAATTTTTAAAATATTGCCAAAAGCATTGAAAATACGATCTATTTAGTGATATATTTCAACATAGTGCATATGTACAAGAGCTGTACACTAAAAACTATAAAACATTACTGGGATAAATTAACGATGGCCCAAATAAACAGATATCATGCTCATGATCACAAATATTTCAGTTCTCCCCTACTTGAGCTACAATTTAAAGGCAATTCCAAACAAAATCTCAACAGGCCTTTCTGAAGAAAACGTCATGCTGAATCAAAGACTATAAGGAAACACATATATACACACACATAGAAGAGTCAGAACTAACTTTGGGGTGCCTGGGTGGCTCAGATGTTTAAGCATCTGCCTTCGGCTCAGGTCATGATCTTCAGGTCCTGGGATCAAGCCCCATGTCGGGTTCCTAGCTCAGCAGGGAGCCTGCTTCTCCCTCTGCCTCTCCCCCTGCTTGTGATGTCCCTCTCGCTCTCTCAAATGAATAAATAAATATAATAATAATAATAATAATAATAATGAACCACTAACTTTGTGTTAGTTAGCAGCAGTAGAGAATATTCACAGTCTTAGTCTATTGACATGGAGGTAAGTTTAAAACATCACAAAACTAGAAAAAAAAGAACTTAACTTTCTGGAATCAGAAAGGATTTGATTTCTGACAATTCCACTTAGTAGCCCAGGCAACTTATCTGAGTTTCAGTTTTTTCTTCTTTAAAATTAGATGTTTATAATAACTACTTCATAGGAATATTTTAAGAATTAAGTTAAATAGGGCGCCTGGGTGGCTCAGTTGGTTAAGCGACTGCCTTCGGCTCAGGTCATGATCCTGGAGTCCCTGGATCGAGTCCCGCATCGGGCTCTCTGCTCGGCAGGGAGTCTGCTTCGTCCTCTGACCCTATCCCCTCTCATGTGTTCTCTCTCTCTCATTCTCTCTCTCTCAAATAAATAAATAAAATCTTTAAAAAAAAAAGAATTAAGTTAAATAATTACTTATAAGACAATTAGCTTATATTATTTTTCGTAGAGGAGATTCCAGAAAACCTTTCAGGTCCAGGAAGATTTTGTATGTAAGATTACTTTGATTTTAATGTTGGAATTAATGTTATAGTGTTTAAGTAAAAAAGATCTAGTGTATTGATCTAATGGAAACAGCCTTTTTTTTTTTTTTTTTTTTTTAAGATTTAAGATAGAGCCAGCAGGGGGCACAGAGAGAGGGAGAGAATCTCAAGCAGACTCCATACTGAGCACAGTGCTGGACTCAGGGCTCGATCCCACAATCCTGACATCATGATCTGAGCCAAAACCAAGAGTTGGACACTCAACCGAGTCACCCAGGCACCCCTGAAACTCAGTCATTTTAAATAAATGGAATGGATACTGTTGGTGAGAATGCAAGCTGGTACAGCCACTCTGGAAAAAATATGGAGGTTCCCAAGAAGTTAAAAATAGAGCTACCCAACGACCCAGCAACTGTGCTACTAGGTATTTACCCCAAAGATACAGATGTAGCGAAAAGAAGGGCCATATGCACCCCAATGTTCATAGCAGCAATGTCCACAATAGCCAAACTGTGGAAAGAGCCAAGATGCCCATCAACAGACGAATGGCTAAAGAAGATGTGGTGTGTATATATATACATATATATACACACAATGGAATATTACTCAGCCATCAGAAAGGATGAATACCCACCATTTGCATCGACATGGATGGAACTGGCGGGTATTATTCTGGGCGAAATAAGTCAAACAGAGAAAGACAACTATCATATGGTTTCACTCACATGTGGAACATAAGAAAGCGCAGAAGACCATAGGGGAAGGGAGGGAAAACTGAGTGGGAAGTCATCAGAGAAGGAGACAAACAATGAGAGACTCTTGACTCTGGGAAACAACCTGAGGGCTGCTGCAGGGGAGGTGGGTGGGGAGATGGGGTAATTGGGTGATGGGCATTAAGGAGGGCACATGATGTGATAAGCACTGGGTGTTACACGCAACTGATAAATTACTGAATGCTACATCTAAAACTAATGAGGTACTATATGTTGGCTAATTGAATTTTTTAAATTTAATTTTATCATGTTATGTTAGTCACCATACAGTACATCATTAGTTTTTGATGTAGTGTTCCATGATTCATTGTTTGCGTATAACACCCAGTGCTCCATGCAGTACATGCCCTCCTTAATACCCATCACCGGGCTAACCCATCTCCTCACCCCCTTCCCCTCTAAAACTCTCAGTTTGTTTCTCAGAGTCCATAGTCTCTCATGGTTTGTCTCCCCCTCCTATCTCCCCCCCCTTCATTTTTCCCTTCCTTCTCCTAATGTCCTCCTTGCTATTCCTTATGTTCCACAAATTAGTGAAACCATATGATAATTGACTTTCTCTGCTTGACTTATTTCACTTAGCATAATCTCCTCCAGTCCCATCCATGTTGATGTAAAAATTGGGTATTCATCCTTTCTGATGGCTGGGTAATAGTCCATTTCATATATGGACCACATCTTCTTTATCCATTCGTCTATTGAAGAAGAAATACAAATGGCTAACTGAATTTTTTTTTAATTTTTTTTTAAAGGAATGGATAAACAAGTAATTCCTTAATGTTTTACCTGGAATTAATTCCTCACAGGGTTCCAACAATAGAAATAGTCTAAGATGAAGTTCTACATAAAACCAAGAACATATTTTTTTATTTCATCACTGATCTCATGGGGAAAATTTGCCCTCAAATGCTATTAGGCAGATAGTAAAGAAAGAGATGTATGTTGGCTGATGTGACTATTGGTAAATGTTAGGATTTTAAAATTAATAACAAGGCCACAGAATCTATGGCATATGTTTTTTTTTTTAATTCCAAGAAACACCATTTTAACTCTACTATCATGGTTATAGTAATAACAATGAAACTGAAGAATTTCCTTGCCCAAATTCTCCAGACTGTTTTATAACTTTAGCCCACTAGCAAAGTTCAATATTGGGGAAATGTTTTCCTAATAAACAAGTTGAGTAAATTTTTTGGAACAAGTGAAACAGATCTTTTTAAAAGAAATTTTTTTAAAAATCCAGAATAAAGAAAAGACCCCTTTGTACCTAAAATCTATGGTTTGACCTTTCTAAAGAACAACAACAAAAAATAATCACATGTATAATACTTGAAAATTATGAAAATCAAAAAGGTCTAGATGTACCAAAGGATTATGTAATTTGAAAGAATAAAATTCCTCCCTTAAAAGAACACTCATTCAAGCGGGGGAAATCAGAGGGGTAGACGAACCATGAAGAGACTATGGACTCTGAAAAACAAACAGGGTTCTAGAGGGGAGGGGGGTGGGAGGATGGGTTAGCCTGGTGGTGGGTATTGAGGAGGGCACATTCTGCATGGAGCACTGGTTGTTATGCACAAACAATGAATCATGGAACACTTCATCTAAAACTAATGATGTAATGTATGGGGATTAACATAAGAATAAAAAAATAAAAAATTAAAAAAAAAAAAAAGAACACTCATTCACTTGAATTCAAGCCACCATCTATTAAGGAGATTGTGCATGAATGAAAACAAGGAAATAATATGTCGAAGAATCTACTTTGTCTTTAGGTTGGTAAGAAAAAACATAAGAGGCTCTACAACTGGGGATGCTTGCAGCTCTCAGCGCCGGGCCCAGCTTCCTTCAAAATGTCTACTGTTCACGAAATTCTCTGCAAACTCAGCTTGGAGGGTGATCACTCCACGCCCCCAAGTGCATACATGTTGGTCAAAGCATACACCAATTTTGATACTGAGCGTGATGCTCTGAACACTGAAACAGCCATCAAGACCAAAGGTGTGGATGAGGTCACCATTGTCAACATTTTGACCAACGGCAGCAATGAACAGAGACAGGATATTGCCTTCGCCTACAGAGAAGGACCAAAAAGGAACTTGCATCAGCACTCAAGTCAGCCTTGTCCGGCCACCTGGAGACCGTGATTTGGGGCCTATTGAAAACACCTGCTCATTATGATGCTTCTGAGCTAAAAGCCTCCATGAAGGGGCTGGGGACTGACGAGGACTCCCTCATTGAGATCATCTGCTCAAGGACCAACCAAGAGCTTCAGGAAATTAACAGAGTCTACAAAGAAATGTACAAGACTGATCTGGAGAAGGACATCATTTCTGACACATCTGGTGACTTCCGTAAGCTGATGGTTGCCCTTGCAAAGGGTAGAAGAGCAGAGGATGGCTCTGTCATTGATTATGAACTGATTGACCAAGATGCCTGGGATCTCTATGATGCTGGAGTGAAGAGGAAAGGAACTGATGTGCCCAAGTGGATCAGCATCATGACTGAGCAGAGTGTGTGTCACCTCCAGAAAGTATTTGAAAGGTACAAGAGCTACAGCCCTTATGACATGCTGGAGAGCATCAAGAAGGTCAAAGGAGACCTGAAAAAATGCTTTCCTGAACCTGGTCCAGTGCATTCAGAACAAGCCCTTGTATTTTGCTGACCAGCTATACGACTCCATGAAGGGCAAGGGGACTCGTGATAAAGTCCTGATTAGAATCATGGTCTCTTGCAGTGAAGTGGACATGTCGAAAATTAGGTCTGAATTCAAGAGAAAGTACGGCAAGTCCCTGTACTACTACTACATCCAGCAAGACACGAAGGGGGACTACCAGAAAGCGCTGCTGTACCTGTGTGGTGGGGATGACTAAGGCCCATGACTGAGGAGCACCCAGGAGTGGTGCTCCTTTGTTTCCAGCCAACAGTTCTAGAAAATAGCTTGTGACTAACAGTCCCCTTGTGCCTGTCCCCGCAAGGATGGTGTTAGCATCACCCCCTCCCCATCCTTACGTCAGTTGCCTAAGCACTGCCTGCCTCTCATGTCTAGTTTCTTTTAGCCAAAGAAATGAACATTCCAAGGAGTTGGAAGTGAAATCTATGATGTGAACCACTTTGCCTCTTGTGTACTGTGTCATAAACAGATGAATAAACTAAATTTTTACTTAAAGAAAAAAGAAAAAACATAAGAACTCTAAAATAAAAGTTGTTAATCATTTTATTCATGGATATAACCAATATTTACTGATTTCTCTTTTGTGGCATGTGGAGGGAAAAAATTATAATTCCTCCTCACAAGAAATTAGCAATTCAAAAGGATAAACTGACATTTATGACGAACTATAATAGGAGATGAAATGAAATGCCATGCAAGTAGTACAAAGCCCTGTGTGTGTTCAGAAAAGAGCAAATGAGAAGAGCCAGGAAGGAAGCATCCATAGTGCACCAGCGACTTAGGGCAAGAAGGGGACCCCTACTGCCTTTATGTGAAACATGGAGGACAATGTTGGAATTGGAGCTTGATATATAGATGAGATATAGGTCAGTATAGATGACTGAAATGTCATCCCAAGAAGAGGAAAAAGTTTCTACAAACACAGGGCAGTGTAAGGATGTCAGGATTCATTAAGGCAAACAGTTAATAGCTCAGGTTGCGTGGGGATCCAGAATTGAAAAATCCATTGGAAAGAAGGCTGGAAAATCAGGTCCAATCAGGAATTGTCCTGACATAGGGCTACAGAGTTCACATTATATACAGAAAATGTTAAAAGATTTTAAAGCAGAAATTATAATATATACTTACCTACATTATGTAATATAAAATATATTAAATATATTTATATATTTATTAGATGTGATAAGAAGGTATGATTGTGGGGACCACTAAAGGCTGGAGTGTGGAGCTCCGAAATAGTCCAAATAAAATGTACTGAGTATTCAACCTCAGGTGGCACCCATAGGACGGATAATCAAGAAGATGACAAAAGTAGTCCTAACTGAGTAGCATTCTTGCCCTAAGTTTAAGGGGATAAGAAAGAAAAGTCTGGGGCGCCTGGGTGGCTCAGTTGGTTAAGCGACTGCCTTCGGCTCAGGTCATGATCCTGGAGTCCCTGGATCGAGTCCCGCATCAGGCTCCCTGCTCGGCGGGGTGCCTGCTTCTCCCTCTGACCCTCCCCCCTCTCATGTGCTCTCTCTCTCTCATTCTCTCTGTCTCAAATAAATAAATAAAATCTAAAAAAAAAAAAAAAAAAAAAGAAAGAAAAGTCTGTTGAGTTCATGTCAACAAACTTTATGAAGAACTTTCTAAAGGTGTAAGAAGTTATACTTAATATGAATTTAGCCTTTGAGGAGCCTCTGGCAACAAAATCATTATTACAATACAAAGTGGGGAAGCCCATGACTAGCAAGTAATGCTGGAGTCATAGGGAAATCAGCAAAGCAGCAAGGGCAGGTATGGGTGACATGCTTGTACTTCCCCAGAGGGACCGACAGTAAGCCAGGGAGAAGGGCTTACTAGGCAGAGAGAAAAAGGCAGGAATAAAGGATTTCGAGAATCAAGAAACTGTTCAAAATCACACAGGGTTTCAGTTTCTCCACATCCTAACACTTCCTACTTTGTTGGTTGGTTGGTTGTTTGTTTGTTTTATAATAGCCACCTAATGGGTGTGGAGTGATAGCTTCTTGTGGCTGCAGATATATTTTTAAACCTGCAAGATTTTCTGAAAAAATAAGTGACTCTTCCCCCAAGTCCCTGGTGCATTATGGATGCTTTCTTCCTGGTTCTTCTCATTTGCTCTTTTCTGAGCATACCACAGGGCTTTGCATTACTTGCATGGCATTTCATTTCATCTTGTATTATAGTTCATCACAAATGTCAAATGTATCATTTTGAATTGCTAATTTCTTGTGAGCAGGAATTACATCATTTTTTTCCTCCACATGCCACAAAAGAGAATCAGTAAGACAGAGTAAATCTAAACAGACAAATTACCATCAGAGAGACAGAGAATTTTTCTAACATATAAATGTAGAGCCAACAATTAACCAAGATGAAATGAAAGTAAGCTAAAATAGTCACTAAGGATACTCTAACTTACCCACCAATAAATAAATAGTCTTTTTTTTTTCAACTATATTCTTATGTCAGGACCTCCTACCACACTGATTGCTTTAAATTATTGACCTTCCATTGTCCTCTAACACTTCTCTGAAAATTATACAGGTGTGTCTACCTGATTTTCAATTTTGTTTTCCACTGAGAAAATAATGTTTAAACTTAACACTTTATAGCCAGTTAAACTTTTACCTCATTTCATCACTTTCAGACATTTGTAAAATTATCCTGAAAATGTTATCCTGAAGTTATATTCCCTAAAACCAAAACCTGAAAAGAGAATCTCACCTTTGTAATACAACCCTTGTTTTCCCGTTTTTGCCTTCCCTAGTACCGATTTTCCCACGGGCCTAATCTAGTTTGAGAGCCGTTCTGAGAAAGACAGGAATAACATTACCAGCCAGAGCCCAAGATATCAATCAGGATGGGAATTAGGCCTGTCACAGACTTGAACTGCTAGGCCATTCTAAACTCTCTCTCTATGTACCTACCAGTTAGGAAGCATCATGACTAAGGCTCACCTTGGCATATGTTTAAGCCCAGAACCAGTACTCTTCACTCACTCATTGGCCCACTGGACTTTGGCCTTCAAGTCCCTTCCATGGTGACTTCAGATAGTATGCCTGTTCCCCAGGTCACTTTATAAAACTGAACCCTGTGCACTGTTTACATCTTCTCTAGAGCTAGACCACCCTGGCAGATTTTCTACCACATAATGACATCTCAAATTGGCCACCTTCCCATCCTACTTCTAGATGAAGGTTTTTAATGCTTTTCTGCTCAGCCTCCTAGTACTAGACTTCCACAGATTTACTTGGTGAGCTCCTTTGCTATACCTTGTTCTACCCAATCCCTCTTGACAAAACTTTTCTCTAGAATTGGGTCTGAATTCTAGCCTTAAGCTTTCTTGCCCTCCTACCATAGGTAACAATAAAGAGCAGGGGGGAAAATGCATTCTCCATACAGAAAATCCCATGTATTTTTGAGCTGTTAATGCAACTTGTCTCTAGTAAGATAAGATTCATGTAAATGTGAATATTCTTCCAAATCAATCATCTCAAGTTTTTACTTGGGGGAAGAAAAAGGCATTAAAATGAATAAAGATATCCGCATCCTTCATGAGTCCAACATCATCTGCAATACCCACCGACATACATAGTTACTAGTATTTTCCAGATCTTAGTAAGTCTTGCAAACCTAAGTTTGGATAGCTATACATACACTAATTTGGCTTAGAAGGACTAATTTTAAAAGTCTGTGGCCATTTTTATAGACCCTGTTACTTAAAACGGATCTTGTGTATCTTGTAGAGATCTGGCAAAAGCAGGCTTTGACAGGACACAAGACAAAAACTTAGAAAGTTCTGGGAAGCGTACTCAACTAGAAATAAAAACAATCACTTCAGAGAAAGGCTGGAAGAAGGAAGTAAGGGAATACATTGGAATGAATACTTAACTGTCTTTCCTGTACTTTTCTTAAAGTGATTAATTTTTAGTATGAAGCCCTTCTCTCGTCTACAGTGCCTACCTGATCTTAGAGTACTAACAGGCTGGACTGCCAATTGATAGCTTTTCCAAGTCAAATAACACAGGCATGATAGCGTACATAGCACATTGTTAGGACAAAAGTTACCTCTTCTTCCAATGCTGACCAACCACAGATAGCTGGCATGTGTCCAGAGCCCAGCCTTGGGGCCCCAGAGGGTAAATCAGATTGTGAAGTGTTAAAGCTCAACAGGCTACTGTGAAGGTGGAGAAAGAGGTGCCCGAATCAGGACCACCAGCTGGGGGTGGGTGGGAAGACATGACTACAGATCATGAAGTCTATAAAGCCCCTCAAGATTAAGTCCCTGGTTAATGGAGCTAAGGGTACCACCATCCATTCCTATCAAGTCACAAACACCTGGATAGAAAATCCTAAAAGCAATAGCCCACCAAGGAAAAGAAAATATTACCATGTAAAATCCTTTAAGGGGAAAACGGCCCCTTTCCTCCCACCCCAGACACCAGAGGCAGAGATAGGGGAGGGAATGGGAGCAAAGGTGCAGACTGAAAAAGATGAGCACACGCATGCCAAGCCAATAGTCTGGCCTCTGCTGATGGCAGATGTGGGGCACAGTGGGAGAAGAAAGAAGCTTTGAAGCACAGGAGCTAGGAATAAGAATCTGTAATGTTTCAGGTCCTGAAAGTGAGACTTTAGGGAATCAAACTGGGATGTCATTAGAGAAGCCTACCACCTAACAGAAAACGCAGTCAGACTTGAGACTACAGCGGTATCAGGGGGTGGGGGGGTCCACATTTATATCCCAGTGAGTTGAGACTGCTCAAAATGGTTACAGTAACATTCATTTTCTATAGATCATCATCAATAGGTAAAAATATGGCAAATGTCTAAAAGAATTTTTCTAGCCTATACCTTTGGATGTGCTCAGGCAGTTTCAGAAAGGGGGGAGTCCCTTCTATGTTACACTTCCAGGGAAGTCTTCTTCCTAAAGCTATTCTAATGCTTTGGAACTCCATTAGCAGGGCAATGTCTTCATGAAGTTGAAAATCTTTTATAAATGGTAAATGCCTCTATACTACTCCTAAGACATCATCACAATTTCAGGTTCCCCATGCTAAATGAGTAGGTCTTATTTTAGTCAACAACCTTACAATTTCTAGTCTTTCCTGCTAACCTACATGAACACAATGTAAAAAAAAAATTTCATGTGGTTTTCCTTTTTAGTAAATCCTTTTACCCCTGAGCATGCACTTTGTACCTATACCTTCAAAAGGTCAACAGGACCAAACATGTCAATAAAACTCCAAATAACTTCTATACTGGATGCAATACAAAGTTAACACATTGGTTCAGCAGAGATTTTGATTACATTGATGTTTCCAAAAGGCAATAGCGTGTTGCAGTGCCATGTATAAGAAGACACTGGGTATATCCAGTTAGGTAAGAATTAGGATCTTGGGGGGTTGATAGGGTGAGTGAATGGTAATTACGAATTTCTCTGTGTTCTAGCATTTGATGGAAGAAACACATCTCGCAAGAGGGTAACAGTCAACACTCTCAGGAACTACAGGAACACTCTGGAAGTGGGACAACATCGAAAGCATATAGGAAATTTGAGAGATAGTGCCAAAGAGACTGCTGTGGTCGATAAAATGTACAGAATGGAAACAGATTTGCAAGCACAACAGTCACACTTTACCTAAAAGATGTTTTCTGTCAATAACTGGTCACCATAAAGATGTGCTGTCACCATTGCATTAAAATAGAGAACCCAGCACCCAGAATTACTTTGGAGGGAGGAAGAGGGAAGCCCTTGCCCCAGAAGAATAAAATGTCGCAACTTTCAATAGCATCCTAAGCCAAATATTCACAAAAAGCTCTCTTGCCAAGAAAAAAAATACTTTCCTAATTTGTTTCTTTTGTTGTGTTTTGCTTTGAATTTTAAAAGTTCTTTTTTGTTTTGTTTTAAAGGGCAAACTCATAAATATTTACAGAGATCTTACCAAGCAGAAAGAGATTAGAAAATGTTTTTGAATGAATGCAACATGTTTCATGTATATTGAATTATACAATCAATTTTATATTAAGGAAAAAGAACTTATAAATCACAAAATACAATCTACTTTATGAGACAACATCTTAAATGATATGAGCAGTTAAGATAAATCCGAAGTGTTTTGTATTCGTTATGGTTCAAGTTAGATTTAATAAACACAGTGGCACCTAAGACAGTGAGCAAAAACTATACAGTAGTATTAAATGTCACTAAGTAAAAATACTAATAGTTAATAGTAAGTCTTTATTTCAAGATTTTAATTTAAACATACCACACATACTGCTAACCATTTAAAATCCTGTTTATTACAGGGTCTTATAAAACCTGCTTTTCTCTTTTCTTATATGTCCAAGATTAGAGGAAAAGTTTATCAATTACCACTTCACAAATACATAAAATTGAATCATACTTGTGTTTTATTGGATAGTGATAATTTGTGCAAAAACCGCATTTGTGTTTTACTGAAAAACAAGATGGTTTCTACAAAAAAAAAAAAAATACTTTCACTTTAGTCATTAAAAGCTTCCTTGCAACAGCGTCACCACAGAGCCATTTAAATTGGTTGTTTCTGATAGTCTTATTCATTAAGAAATACTCAGTGGGGAAAACAGACTTAAAAACTGATTCTTTGAAGATGGTTTATACTTAAATAGGCTCCATCCCCAAATTACAGAACTATTTAAATAAATACTGAGTAAACTCAGTTTGTTCCATTCTCTTACACATTGTATCATTTCTCCTAGAAACTTAGTAGTCCCAGATTTAACCATCACACAAATAATTAAGGAAGCCCTTAGCCACCAAGGGTGAAAAGCTATGAGTTTTGTGATTCATCAAAGTTCAGCTATAAATTGGGCATCAGAAATACTCGTATCACCCAGGTAAATTTTAGGTACAATCTCAAAGATGATATACATCTCCTCGGTCTTTGGTTTCCTGACAAGCTTACAACTTGTGAAGTGCTTCATAGACCCTAACAAGAAAAGCAAAACAGAAAAGGTACTAACAAAAAGAAGCTTCCACTACCCTGCCCAAAATACTGCATTTCCTTTTAATAAAACAGTAAGAAAATTAACCAAGTCAGCTTATATCTATAGGCCAGAGGCGTTCGGAAAGGAGTTATCTATGTTTTGTCCTTAATTTGCAGGAAAATATGGAGAAATTGATCACTAATAACCCATTCATTTATCAAATATTAATCAAGGGTTCTTTAGAAAATAAAAGTTACCACGGTATAGATTATCTTTCTGAAAATACAGCTGCAATGACAAATGCTTACTTGCTTTTCTTCATATCCTAAGAGATTATATGTTCTCACAAAAACTTCAGAAAACACCAGTCTCCATAACGGCTTTAAGAAATCCAGCATTGGGGCACCTGGGTAGTACAGTCCAGTCGAGCATCTGACTCTTGGTTTTGGCTCAGGTCGTGATCTCGGGGTCATGGGATCAAGCCCCACATCAGGCTCCACACTCAGCACAGAGTCTGCTTGGGACTCTCTCCCTCTACCCCTCTATCCCCCACCACCCTGTGCTTGCACACAATCTCTCGCTCTCTAAAATAAATAATTCTTTAAAAAAGGAAAAAGAAATCCAGAATTAAGGTAATTGTTTGGATACTAAGAAAAGCATGACAGTTTCCCTTGATAAATAGAAAACTCTGATGAAAATGAAAACTGTGAATTCCCCAAAATCTCCTAGAGCTCTTCCCCTTTTCTAAGGTCTGGTAGGTAGAATTCCATAATTTAGATCACTCTTAAGTGTGAGAAAAGTAAATCATGTTTTATGTATCTAAAGGTCAATACTTACATGATTAAAATACATTTTCAATACATCGTATTAAGGATTATCTTAAGGTTAGAGTTAAGGTAAGAATTAGAGTTAGAATTTATATAGCACTGTGATTTTTACACAAATTCTAAATAGGTCAAATAGAGGCTTTTAATAAACATAAGTTAAATGTGTACTCTCTAGCAAGCCACCACTAGTTAATAACTCCCATCTTATACTTAAAATTACATTGAGTAGGGGCACCTGGGTGGCTCAGTTGGTTAGGGAGCTAACTCTTGATTTAAGCTCAGGTCATGATCTCAGGGTCCTGAGATTAAACCCCGCCTGGGGCTCCAAGCTCAGCGTGGAGTCTGCTTGTCCCTCTCCCTCCCCATCTGCCTCTGCCCCTCGCTGCCCCCAACCCCCAACAGCCTCCCACACTCTCTCCAGCACACACACCCTCTCTCAAATAAATAAAATCTTTAAAGATAAAATTATTAATTAAAAAAAAACACATTTGCCATAGAAGTTGTTGAACAAAAATTAGAAAGAAAATAATGAAAATATAATGAGAACTCTAAAACACAGTGCGGTTATTTGGAAAAAGAGAAACTGGGGAATTAAGACTATTTAATCCTAATTTTCCTATAAATTCTTTGGTACAGTACCTTAACCTATTTATTTTCCTTAGCGATAAGACAAGTATATATATAAATACCACCTTTTTTAGTAGAGTTGTATGAAATATAACCAATTTTGTTTCCAATCATCTTAAAAGTAACTTAAAAATGAGATGATAATTGTTTTGACATGAATATCAATCAAAAGGATATAAGAGATGCACTGACAAAATTCAATGCTCTAATAAATAACCTCTGATAAGAAGTTCTAAATTCAGGTTCAAAGGTAGAAATTATCTCAAACACACAGCATTGTTCTATCCAGTTCTCTTAATATTTTCAATTCCCATTTCAAAATCCCTGTCCATATTTAGGATTCTCAGTTTGGTATCAAAGTCTGACCTTGGCTATAAAGTCATTATTTTTATTGTCTTGGAAAACATCCATGTGCAAAAACAAAAACAAAATGTTATAATTCATACTTATTCTTTCTAAGCACTGCCTAAATTCAGAATTGCTCCCTATTTCCTTGTTCAGCACTTTCCTGTTGACAAGGATGTTGTTAATTCAAAGGTTCCAAAATCATAATTTTTAATCAAACAAATCCCAAAATCAAAATGCTAAATTTCTTTTAAATGTTTTCTTTCCCAGAAAGGTTATAATAGCTTTAAAAATAGGATTTAAAAAAAGTACAAACCTTAACAGTCTATTAAAAAAATATATCTTAAATATTAATTAGCATTAAATAGGCTCTTCATTGAAGGGGGGGTTGGGGAGAGAAAGCCAGGGAGGCAAAGTGTTCAGGAATGTCTGCTGAAAGAATGATTAGTTAGGAGAAGTTCCCTACAGGCTCCTAGTTGGAGTGAGAGGCAATTCCCATCTTCCTACACTCTCCTCTGGAAGATCCCTGGTGAGCTACCATGGACTAGGATCAAAACCCCATAATCATTACCTAGCAACTGTAATTTCTCTCCACAAAGTCAGAGAGAAGAAGAAGTACTGTATAGAATCTAGAGAATTACTCTAGTATTTAAGGAAGGGAGAGACAAAGCTAAGTAAAAAAGCACCACTGTTAAACATCCACTTGGGCGGGGCGGGTCTTCAGAAGTCATGAATAAACCTAGGCATCTTGACTTATTAAGTTCCAAAGTTGGGGGAGAAAGTCAGACCATTTTATTTCGGGTATGAAATTTAAGTAGGAAATAGAAATTTAGTGTAAGTATAAAGTATGTAGTTGTACCTAAACTTATACAATTATTTAAATATTGCTAGGTTATGCTAATGCTCATCAATAAGTGTGCTTTTCTATTACAAGACTGTTTTACTGCCATTATAATTAGTAGAATTAATAGAATTAGTTTCTTAAATCCAAGATGAAAGTGTCCCATAGAAAACTAGACCACCAACACATCCTGCTAGAGCATGGAGATGTGCCGCTCAGACTCCCTTTCAAGAAGGACCTCTTTATCCAGTGCCAACGAGTACAGTAAGCTGCCAACCTAGGGGGTATCAGCTCTTTCGTGTCTGCCTCAGTTTTTGCACCCAGGTCATGCCCTTCTCAAGATACCATCAGCCAATGATTGAGCAAGACCATGGTAAAGAGCCTAGCCACAGAGTACACAACACAAGACTCCTCCAAACCTAGCAATCTCTGCTCCAGGTTTCCCATTGGGCTGAGAGACTTGTCAGATCTGCATCACAATCCTACCCACTGACTGCCTGCCAATTCCATCTTCTCCCTTTTCCTTTCAAAATGTTAACCCCCAGTAAACCTTTTGCATCTCAACTCAGGCTCAGCATCTGCTCCTCAGAGAATCCAAGTCACAGAGTAGATGATTCATGGTCCAAGACACAGACAGTAAGAGGATGTACTGGGGCTGGACAACTTATCAGCCAGCGGGCAATAAGGGCCCATTCCGGGTGGTGTGCATGGAAGAGGTAGTCCCTTCTCAAAGCATGTTCCCAATGGCTAAACTTTGGAAATGTGTACTTGTAGAAAAGGGCACTCTGGCCAGTGTGATAGGATTCAGGGGTATGAAAAGTGAAGAGGGACAATACATGCAAGGCCAGTGGAAGTAGCTGATAGTTAAAAAAAATTACATGGACCCCTCTAAGGGGTTATGAAAGGTGAAGACAGCTAAACAACTGAAAGCAAAATGGAAAGGCCATAGGGCCTCTTTGGCATTTTATAAAAAGACCTTTATTTCCTTTTTTCCTGAAGTGGGAGAACAGGAAAAGCTAAAGACCAAACTCAGAATTTAATAGAAAGAGTCTCCCAATTTCAAAAAAGATTGAATGCTCAGCTGAGCTAGATGATACCAAGATTAGGACCCTGGTGGGAAAACCTGAGGCCTGGACACATGAAATGGAAGTGACCATCTGCGTGGAAGCCTGTGAAGATTCTCTCTCTAGACTACTCTTAAATTGAGAACCTACAAAGGTGATCTAGACCTCCCTATTAAGATTTAGCACTTTTCTCATGTAAGAATAATCTGTAGAACCCCCCTGCCCTGCTAAGCAACAAGAGCCCCTACTCAGGATCTGCCCTCACCTCCTCTTACGCCAGGTCACCAATAAATAGGATTAAGTTGCAGCAATAATACAGCCAGGGCAAGCTGGGCCTGAGAAACAGGGACTATATCCAAAAAGACAAGCAAGAATCAGTCAGCATATATTAACAGGGATGGATAATATCTACTGACTCAATTTTGAGGATGCTTAACCAAGGAGGCTGCACCATAGGCCTGGAGTTATTATTAACTGATGTAGGGAGACAGTCTTAGGATATAGGATTAACGCTCTGGCAAGGACCCTAGGAGATGGTATAAATTAGCAGTTAGGGTGGCTCCTAGTACCCTGGAGAAACTGATGGCTCATGCTGAGCAAGGCTGAACAGCCTGCATTACCATAGCAGATGGTATAGAAAAGGAATAAAAGGCTTATGGAGTCAGGTACATTGGCATAGCTATATTATGGAAGGCCTGACAACCCACCCAAGGATTCTATGCCATGAGAAGACCCAGAGGGCACACCATTCACCAAAGCCATCAGGAATGTGCTGATGAGAGGAGCACCATCGTTTATTAAGAAGTTCATAATGGCTCTCCTCTATAGACCAGAGTTGATGGTAGGAGAGGCCATAACAGAATGTGGTTCACTGATAGCAACGAAGATGATGGGTTCTGATGCAGAGGAGACTAGGTGAGGGTACTTAACCACAGAAGCCAGTGTTGCAATCAATATAACAAATGGCAAGGTCAAATGGCTACATATATTTCAACAAATGGCACTGAAACAATTAAATATCCATATGCAAAATAAAGAATCTCAACCTTACCTCACACCGTAAACAAAGGCTAACTCAAAGTGGATCAAAGGCTAGATGCAAAAGCTATAATTAAAACTGTAAAACTTCTAGAAGAAGGTCACAAGGTTCTCAGGATGGCACGCACTAATGATGAAGCAAGCCTCTGGTACAAGGGTCCAGCCATGCCTGTCCAACTGGGGACTCCTCTAGTGAGCAATCCTTGCTCCCCAGTTCCCATGGGGCTGGCAGAGACTTTGTCAGATCGGCCTCATGCTAAGAGCTCCCATTGTGCAGCCCCACTTTTGCCCCTTTCCTTTCATTGGTGGTACTGATAAATCTTTTGCCCTCCTAACTTCATCTCAGTATCTGCTTCCTATTTTCTTATTTTTAAAAAACAAGTTCCCTCGGGGCGCCTGAGTGGCTCAGTCGGTTAAGCAACTGCCTTCGGCTCAGGTCATGATCCTGGAGTCCTGAGACCGAGTCCGGCATCGGGCTCCCTGTTCGGCAGGGAGTCTGCTTCTCCCTCTGACCCTCCTCCCTCTCATGCTCTCTGTCTCTCATTCTCTCTCGCGCAAATAAATAAAATCTTAAAAAAAAAAAAAAAAAGTTCCCTCTTTCAAGAAGTGCTACAAATGTTCCCGCTTCTGCATGTAAAGAGCTTGGAAGTCACCACTCCACCTTACAACAGGTAAAAAGCTGAAAAGACTGAAAAAAAAATCAACTTTTCTTGGATCCATAAGAGAGGGGAAGACACAGAACAAACCAACTGCCCCCAAGATTGGAGAGACAAAGAGACAAATACATAGTCACAACTTACCAGAGCAGAAATATGCAAGCAGAAACCTCCACAGAAACCCGTGCCAGGAAAGGAAAATCCTGTTTAACCAACAAATTGCTGGTGGCTCAGTATGGCCAACTCAGAGAGTAAAAAACTCCAGGGAGACCCAATCATAGCGAGGCACCACAACACTGTGATGTTTACCTCCAGGAGCTTAACCAAGTCCCCTCAGTAAGTACCGGAGAAAAATCCCCTTGTGCTTCCAGCAGGGGAGGGTAGGAGGAACCATTCTGAAATACATGAGCATACGCTGGTCTTCTTAATAAAGCCACTCACAGGGGAAACCGGTTAACCAGAGCCCAGATGCACCACAGTGGGGGTATTATCAGAGCCTAACTTCCCTGGGAGAAGGGAAATGCCCAACTCCAGCTTTCTCTAGCTTTCCACATGGGAAAAGGAAAATGCCCAACTCCAGCCCACTCTGCCATCCTGGCTCACCTAAGGGAGGGGGAAAAAAACTGAGAAACTTTTGTAAAGTTCACAGTCTAGCATGGGATAAAAACTGAGACCTAATCATAGGACTAGAAAATGCTTTCCCTCCCCCTACACTTCTCCACCATATTATTAAAGGCCTATTTGCAGTAGCTCCTTTTACCTGATACAGCATGTCTGACTATAAGGGAAAAAAATCACAAGGCATACCAAAAGGCAAAAACAGAATTTGAAGAGAGAAAGCAAGCATCAGGACCAGACATGGCAGGGATGCTGGAATTACAGACTGGGAATTTAAAACAACTATAATTAATGTGCTAAGGCTCCAATGGATAAAGTAGACAGCATGCAGGAAAAAATAAGCAACGTAAGCAGAGAAATGGAAATCCTAACAAAGAACCAAAAAGAAATGCTAGGGTTAAAAATCCCCATAGCTGAAATGAAGAACACCTTTGATGGACTCATTAGTAGACTGGACACAGCTGATAAAGACTGCACTGGAGGATATATCAATAGAATCTTTGAAAACTAAAAACCAAAGAGAACAAAGACCAAAAAAAAAAAAAAAACCTAAAAAACGCAAGAATAGAATATCCAAAGACTGTGTGGGATAAGTACAAAATATGTAACATACATGTAATGGGAATACCAAGAAGAGAAGAGGAAAGGAACAGAAGAAATATATGAATCAACAGTGACCGAGAATTTCCCCCAAATTAATGTCAGAAATCAAATCACAAATCCATGAAATTCAGAGAACACTAAGCAAGACAAATGCCAAAAGAAACCCCAAACAAACAAAATACCCTATATCTAGACATACCATTTCCAAACTACAGAAAATAAAAAATAAAAAATCCTAAAAGAAGCTAGAGGACAGAAACACTTTATAGAGAAACAAAGCTAAGAATCATATCTGACTTCTTCTTCAAACGTGCAAGCAAGAAGAGGAGTAAAATGCTTAAGGTGTTAAGAGAAAAAAGCCACTAACCTAGAATTCTGTACCCTGCAAAATTATCTTTCAGAAGAGAAGGAAAAAAAAGACTTCCTCATACAAACAAAATTGAGGAATTTGTTGCCAATAGACTTGACTTGCAAGAAATAAAGAAGTTCTTTAGAGAGAATAAAGAACTTACATAAATCAAGTTCTACATTAAGGCAGAACATCAAAGAAGGAGTAAGTCTAGGTAAAATAAAAACTTATCTTTCTTACTCTTATCTAATAGTAACAGTTTGTTCAAAGTAATAATACTAACAATGTATCTGATTATGCATACTTCTGTGTAAATCTTATGTATGCTTATATAGGTATGCTTATTTAGGTAGGCTTATATATAAGTGAAATGAATGACAACAGTGATACAGGGATGACAGGGAGGAATTAGGATAGTTTTGTTATTATAAGGTACTCACATTACCCATGAAGTGGTATAGTGTTATCTGAAAATGAACTAGAATTGGCTGTAAATATATATTGCGAACTCTAGGGCAACCACTTAAAAAGTAAAAAAAAAAAAAGTGTAACTGATATGTAAGAAAGGAAAGAAAATGGAATCATATAAAATGCTCACTTAAAACCACAAAAGGCAGAAAATGAGTGGAAAATAAAAATAGAACAATAGCAACAAACAAAAAACAGTAATGAATATGTAAACATTAATCTAACTATATCAGCAATCACTTTACACATCAATGGTCTAAATGCACCAACTGAAAGACAGAGATTGTCAGAGCTGACCAAAAACCAAACTATATAATTCCAACTATATGACATTCTGAAAAGGCAAAACTATGGAGGCAGTAAAAAGATCAGTGGTTGCCAGGGTTTGTGGGGGAGGGATGAACAGGCAGAACAGGAGGATTTTTAAGGCAGTAAAGATACTCTGTATGATACCACAATGATGGGTACATGTCATTACACATTTGTCCAAACCCACAGAATATACAACACCAAGAGTTAACCATAATGTAAACTATGGACTTTGGGTCAATGCAGATTCATAAATTGTAAGCTGTGCATGTGGGGGGACAGGGAGTACATGGGAAATCTCTGTACTTTCCTCTCAATTTTCCTGTGAACCTAAAGCTGCTCTAAAAAAAGTCTTAATTTTTTAAAAAAATGCTAGAAATTCTGTATCTTGAATCCTGTTCTTAAAATTACAAGTAAATTAACATATTAAAGTTGCTGAGAATTCTTCCCAAAAAAAAAATCTGTTGAACTTCATTTACTCAGCACTTCCTAAAATAATTTGACCTTGAACACCTTTTTCTCCTAATACCCATAACATCCCACAGAAGTAATGGTCTATGGAACACGCTTTGGGAAATACAAACCAAGTAGCAGTTTACCAAATTCCAAATGCGGCCCTTAAGAAAAAATAAACGATCTCTTAAAACTTATCCTGCAATTGCAAATCTATAAAATAAAAGCACTGCATGAAAATAAATTAGAAATTTACATAGTAACTAATTTTAATTTGTTGCATCCTTGAAAATGTTTGAAAAAGTATTGAGATCAAAATTTTCCAATTTTTTACAAGTATTTGCATCAGGAATTTTCAAAAATAGAACAGCCAACTATCTTAGATGCTCATATTTTTTTAAGTTAATTCACTTCTGGGTTATTCAAATGGTGGACAAACACTTTTCAGGCTATGCTCAAGTTACATCTCTCAGTCAAAGAAGGTTCCTCACAACCCAGCCAGACCTTATTAGCCTAATTTCTGACTGCTTCACCACAGATCTTTCCTCTTAGTCCCTGGCCACCAAACATTCTGGATCTAACTTCTAAGGTCCTACAGTACATTTTCTCATACTTTGTGCACATAGTCTATTTAACATTTTCTTGTGCATATTTCTTTTCCTGAAGCAGATTATCAGCCTCTCAAGGATTAGAAGAAGGCCCTATGCATCTCTATAACCTCAGTAGCTAAGATGGTGCATGATATGATGACTTCCCTTTCCCTGCCTGAGTTATCAATCTCGATTTGTCTATTCTTACATTCATATCAAAAATCTACTTGAGATCATTGCTGTATGTAAGCTCAGAAGCCAAATAATACACAACTTCATTGCCTTTTTTTAAATCCATCTTTCATCTGGGCTGCATAGGATGAACCAATATTCTTTTCCCTCTATAGGCAGTATAAGTGCCTTCCAGATCACAGATGGACACAGTCATATGTTCTCCTAAGATATATCCAACCAAAGCCCCATACCCACATGCAACTGCAGGGGACACAGTCTTTACATAAAATAAGTAAAGAAAATTCAAAATATTAGATAAAAACTAGAGTTACCATATAATTCATAATCCAAACCAGGACATGGCTGAAAGTTAAGGAGACTATTAATCATTAAACCAGGACAACACACACAAACTAGTAATGTCCCAGTAAACCCCCTCAACCCATTCTATCTACTCTCTATTCTATTTCTGTAACAAGTTTGTTACAGAAATTGCACGTCATTCTTTCGACACTTATTCAATGCCTGCTCTGTGCCAGGTACTTTGCTAGGCATTGAGATACAAAAAATACATATATATATACAAGGCAAATACAGTCCTTGCCTTTTTGGAAGAAAAAGAAATAGGGGAACAAACATATAACTAAAATAATTACAGACTGTGATTTTAAATACTTAAAAGAAAAAAAATAACTCTGGAAGAGAAAGGAACTACTGGAGAGAAGCGTTCACAAAAGACCTCTCTGGAGTGGTGACATTTGAACTGTGACTTGAAAGCTGAATCAGATTAGCTATGGGCGTGGCTGGGAGAAGGAAAAGTAGGGAAGAATTCCAAACTCAGAGAACAGCATGTGCAAAGGCCCTGAAAGGGGAAAGTTTAGCTTAAGTGAGAAAATGAAGAAGACTTGTTTCCTTATAGTTTAGCAGAGAAAAGAATACGTGTCTGGGGCAAACTGGAGAGGTCAGAAGTCTTGCATTCCTGCCATTCTAGAATTCCTTCCATTCTAGAATTCTCGGGGAATAGGAAAGTAGAATCTTAACTCTCAATGCACAGAGCAGGGTGAATTTATTAAGCATTTCCTCTATTGCCCCCCTTAGCATAAAGCCACCCAAAGAGGTAAATTAAGTCAAAGAAGAAGAAAGGATAGTAAAATTTAGTAAAGCCAACTGTGTTCATTTCCTCTTCTAACATCAGGACATAATGAGGAAGGTGGAAAAGGAGTAGCCTTTTCTCTGACAGCAGCAGAACAGGAATAGAACTACTCCTTCCACACGACAAGCTTCCTCAATGGGTGTCACTATGTTTTCCTCTACAAAATTGGGAGCTGATATCTCTTTCTTCTGCATCTTCAAAAGTCCTTCAGGATCATGCCTTTTCCAAGTGACCACAGCATGGGGAAAATTTTAGACAACTTACACAGTACTTTTAAGTTTGAATAAGATGTAAAATTAAGATTGCACAATTATACTCAGGGAAGCAGAATGCATTTCTTCTACCAAAAGTTGGATGCATACTTCTGAGTGTCAGGGGTTTTATCGAGAACAAAGGGAAGCACAAATCCAGGGAAGAAATTAGAGGTCAGAGTAAAGCCATTTTCAAATGTAAAAAAATAAACAATATTAAGCCTAAACATGAATTAATTTTAAAAGAAAAGAGACTCCAGCATAATTTGGGGGTTCAGGAAAACTTTGAGCTTTATTCTAGTGTTTTGGGTTCAGCAAAATACATTTTGCCAAATGCTTTCCCCCTTAATTCAGAAAAGGCATGCATATTTCAAAGGAAATTTAATCCATATGTTTCTGATTCATTTACACTTAATTCATCAAAATGTTGTTTTGTAAGAGTTATTTGGTGTCCAAGAAGTCTTATAAGACTCTTCTCTTTGAACCAGAAAGCCTTGCATTGCCAGGACTAAATGGAACTTCATATGCAAAAAGAGTAGGACCTGGTGTTCCTCTAGGAAGTTTTGCCCATAAACTAGACTCTACTCCTAGAGTGTTGAGGTTAAGAGTAACAGGTAATGCTGAGAATTAGCAGGGAGCATTTAGCTAGATAAAAAGAAAACTCCCAAACAACACTCTCCAGTGAAACAAACTCATCATTCTGTTATTGAGAAGCAAGGTTTTTTTCTTCATTTTTTATTATGGAAAACCATTCCAATGTTTCAACAAGAAAATGAAGGACTTTGGTCCTTAGCATGGAATGTTATACTTAGTTATTAACCATGAATAAATATGTTATTTTATAAAACAAGAGGGAAAGTGTATTTCCTCTGGTATTCCAAGCATTCTGTTACACAAATTGTGAGCTTCCTCAATGCCTTCATGTACTTCACTACTTGTTTTGGGCCTCGAGAATGCTTTCCTTAAATCTAATTGATGTTCACATTTTCTACTAACCGGTAGACTTTCTCTTTGGGCATGTACTTACAGAATTGGTTCTTCTGTCTTCCTTTTTTTTTTTTTTTTCAATAAGCATGCAAAGTCTCTACATTTAAAGATATATTATCCTGTGATGCATTTACTGTGCTTGTTAACTTGATTGTGCATACATTATGGCAACAGTTCAAAACATCTTTTCCAATGATCCAAATAACATGATACAGTTACAGCGCTATCCCTTGATAGATGTGGGAAAGCCCACAGTCTCTTGAATGACAATGAGACACAGGGATCTAAAAATACAGACCTCAGACTTAAAATGACTATTAGGATTTCCTATGATCAAAACCACAGAATAGTTCAGTGAAAATAACTTGAGTAAAATATTAAAAAGTAACAAAAGCAGCTGCTGTTAATGTTTTAACTAATCAATTTAAACGAAAAAAAGTGATTTGACAAAGTACACTATAGATTTGTATTATTTGATAATACTGATCATGAGTCTTCATAAGCAATATTATCTAGTGATATAATGTTTTTTTTAAGTAATCCAACATGGGGCTCGAACTTTTGACCCCAAAATCAAGAGTCGCATGCTCCAACTGAGCCAGCCGGGTGCCCCACAAGTGCTATAATTTTTAACTCTTCTTTTAAATCTAAAATATTAGTGCTATATAACTTAAATAAATCTCAATTTTGAAAAAAAAAATTCCCAATTATCGGCACAAAAATTTTGCTGAATGCAGACTACACATTAAAGACAAAGACTGATGAATACTGGAATGTATTGAGAGCCAACAGTTTTTTCTAAAAGGTTGAGCTGTATAATGCAAAGTATAAGATTTGAAACTTACAGAATTGGCTTATCTCTTACTGTTAATTATATTTAGAGAAAGAGGCATCTACAAAGAGAACCTGGATCAGGTCCCAGCTCTACCATTTAGGAACTGTTCACTTAGGCATTGTTGTTTTGTGTGTGTGTGTGTGTGTGGTTTTTTTTTTTTTTTCATTCTCTATCAGCCAGGTTCCTTATCCTTAAGATGGGTAAAATAGTATTTTAATCTCAAAGAGCAGAGTAGTAAATACATGTGCATTAAAGTAATACTAGTTGTTACAACAAATAACCAAATTATAACAACTTGAACATGACCAAAATTTATTTCTCATACACATACAATAGGTTTTCTTGATTGTCAGAGGGCTCTACTTCAATCAGGGATATTGGAACCAAGGCTCTTTAAATCTTGTAACCCCACCCTTTTTAACACATCACTTCTAAGTTTGTCATGCTTTCCTCATCAAGCCCGCAGAAAAGGAAAGGGCACAGAGCATCACATGTGGGAAGACTTTATGGTCTAGACCTAGAAGTGGTACACCTCACTACTATTCCATTGGCAAAAACTAATTCACATGGCCACACCTAATTACAAATGAGTACGGAAATGTACTAGTTGGGTTGCCAGGCAGAAGAGGAAACAGGATGAGAGAAAACTAGCCGCTCTTTGCCACATGTGAAGTGCATAGCACTCTTCCTTTCATGTAATAAGTACTCAACAAATGTTGGCTATCTTTCTGCTATCACCATTATTAACAAAGTTTCTCCTAAGCGAAAACATTTAGTTTAGAAGACACGAGCCTCACTGACAGGGCAGGTGAATACATATTTTTCTGCATACATTATATGGCTCAGAGAAACCCATATATGTTCAAAATTAAAATACAATAGCAAAATGTTTTTGAGAAGAAGTTTTACTCTTAATGGCTAGATAGATATATCAAATAGGGTTCTAAACAAAAGACTATATATATTCTTTAATATTACTATGGTAATAAAAAGAGTCAAGCAGGCTTTTTCAGGATTCAAATGTTCAAAGAGCCACACTTAGTGGATTAGAATAAAATCCTTAGACAGTGGCATTTCAAACACCATTATAGCAAACCCCAAGCTGCTGTCCAAATTCCTTTGCTGCATCATCTTCCTGTTGCAAAGCATACAGCTTCCATGGTATACAAGCTGCAAGTTGTTTTTGTTGTCTGCCGAGTTCCCATAGTATTAATGTTTTCTATCATGGAATAAATCCTATGCAGTCCACCAATATCTTCAAGTACAGATTTAAAACTAAACATATTTTTCTTCAAGTGAAGACTTAAACTATACCTATCTCTCCAGGGCAATATGGGAAACTCCTGAAAGATCACTCCTTTCTTCCTAAAGAAATTACTTTTTGAAAACTTTGAGTAAAAGGAAAGTTCAAGATTTTTCAGGGTCTGTCTGGTTCTAATGGTAAAGCATTGCCAATCCAAGGGACAGATTTCAGCAGCTTTAAAAAGAGTTTGTTAATTAAAATCACCCTTCACTTAACTTGCCTCTTTTTCTGTCTCTTTAGTTGGCCCAACTTGTCCATTAGTATAATATTAAACAAATGAAAACAAAAGGAAAAATGAAGCGAGGTTCTTTCTATGCATATTTCTAAGACCAGGCAGTGTATGCTCCAAAACCATGTCCATAGAGCCAAAATTGTTGAGAAAATAAAGCAGCTTTTTCGCTGAATGAAAACTACTTGAATCCAATGCTTGTTTTACGTACCCAAAACGATTCATACCCTTGCCGTTTAAAAAGTAATAGCAGGGGGTGGAGGATGGGTTAGCCTGGTGATGGGTATTGAGGAGGGCACATTCTGCATGGAGCATTGGGTGTTATGCACAAACAATGAATCATGGAACACTACATCTAAAACTAATGATGTAATGTATGGGGATTAACATAAGCATAAAAAAATTAAAAAAAAAAAAAGTAATAGCAAAACAGACACTACCAAAATACAATGCTCCTTTCCACATCCAAGGCTTTGACAGGGCCACTGAAACATACCCAGGAAAGCCAGCTACCTCTTATTCCCATCAGAAAATGCCTAAGGAGGCCTCACATTACTTTCCCCCAATAACTTGTTAACCTTGGAAAGTAAAGCTTACTGAATGTCCCCAACAACCTTGGCTTTCTGATCATGTGATCAGAGAAAGAAATACACTCTGGCTTTCATTAGTTTGAAGACATCTGCAAGGAGAACTTACGACACAAAACAATCCCGGTCGCTGATCTTGTTCTCTCATCTGGACCAAAGAGTGTTAGTGTCAACAATCACAGTAAACAGCATGGGGAGAGCTAACATAAACATTTCAGAAATCATAAGCTTAATATCATTGTTCAGAAGTTGGACCAAACTATGACTAACTCTTCTGCACTCGAGACGGCAGGCTAGAGACTACTTCGATATATTTCCAGAAAGAAAGTGTATCCAAACCTGCGCACTGGGAGAAAAGTAAACATTCCCGGCATTGGAAGTAGACGTGGCAACAGGTATCAGGGGGTGATTTATGCAGAATGCAGGACAAGAGGCCATAACGCCTGTAGCAGGTGGGAGACATTCTGTGGGCCCCCACTGTTGTTCAGGTCAAGTCATACAAGTAGATACTGTTTATTTCTGCAGTGGCAGTTCAGCTCGAGCTCCTCTGGCCACAGTTTTTAAAATAGCTCCATGCCATTCCTATTATGTGCGGGCTTTCTTTAGACCCAGGGCAAGACAATGGAAAAACCAATCTAAACAAAAACAAATGGAAACTACTTTGGGTTTACTTTATAAACATGTCAGCCACGAGGTAGGTCATTACCATCAAATAAGGGGATAATTTGCTGGGTCACGATGCCCAAGTGAGAATTTCAATGTCATTTATAAGATCATAACATTCTTTCTGGATGTTTTTGTCATCCCTATTTCTATGCAGCCAAAGATACTTTTGAGCTTCATGTTTATTCCCAGGGCTAACCCTATGATAAAGAGACTACACTGAATGGTACCTACTCTATCGCATCTACAATGGAATGCTTACCATTGCTGGACTGAATTGAAATGATTAGGCCCTAGCCCTCTCTATTTACAGACTTTCTAAGTTAGAAAAATAGGAATGCTCTCTCTTTTTATGATTACATTTGGGCAGCCCTTTACGATTTCTCACTGGCTTGTCATTATTGCCGATAGCACCCTTCAGAGGTAGACCAACAGAAATATGGCCCATATTTGGCAGATAAGACAACAGGAGGCAGTGACAGAGTTGGGATTTGAACCCAGGGCATCGAATGCTATACACTCTTTCCACTACACCATGTTATTTCTACATAAATGTAAGGAGCTGAATTATAACAATCCCTCATTATAAAATGGACTCTGAAAATCACTAAATAATTTATTAAAGGTCATCTTGCTAGTGAATGGCAAAGGTAGGATTTGACACCTGAATATTTCTGAGTTCAGAGCCCAGGCTTTTGGTACCAGCTGCACTGCCTTCACTCTAAAGTTTGGCAGCCAAAGACTCTAAAGTTTGCACTTAAAACTAGCTAAATAAGGACCTATCAGAATCTTTTATACTTCTTCAGCATCTTGTTAAGCTCATTATCTCATTCTAGATCTTTTCGTCTGTCCGCCCTTAGATCTATAATAAGATTTCAGGATAGCTCTTTTTTTTTTTTTAATTGTCCTCAGCCTTATGAAGGCCACATTGAACTAGTATGTGCTGAGCTAGTTCTGCGTCTTATATTATGTGGCTACTTAATTCTCTTCTTAGTTCTTGGTCTGAAAAGTCAACTTAGAAGTATTTACTAAGTGCTAACTGTGGGCCAAGCACTACGTTACACATTGCAAGGTATAAAAAAGAAAATCAAAAGACATTCAATCACCTTCAAGGAGCTTATAGTCCAGCTAGAAATACATGATTCTAAATGATAGCAGAAAACATCTACATGCTCAACACAAAAACACTTAAAAAGTATAAAACACTCAAACAAGAGAAAGATGTTTGGAACCTCTAAAGTCCTAAGTAATAATATTGCAATAGTTCCTATAACATTTTGTCTGTCTCCATCTGAACACAGATCTTTTTACTGTAAAGGACAGAAGCAACTCAGATTAGGTTAGGGAATTTATTTGTTCACATTTATAAAAATTCTCTACAAATTCATCATAACTTGCAATCCTAGCCCAAAAGAAAAGTCTCAGTGAAAACAGTTATCTATGTCACTATGCACTTTTTGTGAAGAATAAACACAGGCTTAATTTTAGTTTCATCAAAAGTTTTTCAATATGTAACTATGCAATTGAATATATAGTGAAAAAGAAATGACTGTTTTCCGGGCGCCTGGGTGGCTCAGTTGGTTGGGCGACTGCCTTCGGCTCAGGTCATGATCCTGGAGTCCCGGGATCGAGTCCCGCATCGGGCTCCCTGCTCGGCGGGGGGTCTGCTTCTCCCTCTGACCCTCCTCCCTCTCATGCTCTCTGTCTCTCATTCTCTCTGTCTCAAATAAATAAATAAAAAATCTTTAAAAAAAAAAAAAAGAAATGACTGTTTTCCTTTCTTTTTTTTTTTTTTCCTGAACGGAGATTTTATATTTGCTCATTGAAAGGCCCTAAAATAGGTATAGGAACCTCTAGGGCCTCTAGCTACTGTGGTTCTCAGCTGTAGTCCATGAGAATAATCTAAGGCTCTCTTTTTTTTTTCTTGGGTTTTTTTTTATTATTATTATGTTATGTTAATCACCATACATTACATCATTAGTTTTTGATGTAGTGTTCCATGATTCATTGTTTGCATATAACACCCAGTGCTCCATGCAGTACGTGCCCTCTTTAATACCCATCACCGGGCTAACCCATCCTTTTAAAAGGAAATCAGTGCCTCCTTCTCTCCCCTCAGCACAAGACCAATTCAATCAGAAACCAGGGAATTGGGGCTTAGACAAGAGTATTTCCTATGTGCAATGAGGACTTAAAACCCTATGACCCAGCAATTGCACTCCTGGGTATTTACCCCAAAGACACAGATGTAGTGAAAAGAAGGGCCATATGCACCCCAATGTTCATAGCAGCAATGTCCACAATAGCTAAACTGTGGAAAGAGCCGAGATGCCCTTCAACAGATGAATAGATAAGGAAGATGTGGTCCATATATACAATCGAATATTACTCAGCCATCAGAAAGGATGAATACCCACCTTTTACATCAACATGGATGGGACTGGAGGAGATTATGCGAAGTGAAATAAGTCAAGCAGAGAAAGTCAATTATCATATGGTTTCACTTATTTATGGAACATAAGGAATAGCATGGAGGACATTAGGAGAAGGAAGGGAAAAATGAAGGGAGGGAAATCGGGAGGGAGAGATGAACCATGAGAGACTATGGACTCTGAGAAACAAACAGGGTTTTAGAGGGGAGGGGGGAGGGGGGATTGGTTAGCCCGGTGATGGGTATTAAGGAGGGCACGTACTGCATGGAGCACTGGGTGTTATACGAAAACAATGGATCGTGGATCACCACATCAAAAACCAATGATGTATTGTATGGTGACTAACATAACATAATAAAATTTAAAAAAAATAAATAAAGCCCATCTTTTGTCTAGTACCTACATTTTACCATCTACTCATTCAAAAAATTAGCAGTGCTCCCCAGTTAATGACAAAATGATGGAAAGCTAATTTTGGCTCCTAGACAAGGCAAAACAAGAAGAAATGAATAACACAATAACTCAGGTATACTTACTTGTTCCCCAAATGTGGCAGTGATTCTTAGCCATGGTACCTAACAACCATTCACAATGTCCTTGCAAGGATCTCTCCCCAACCATAATATTCTAGAATCTTTATATGTGCCCTCCACTCTTTATTGTTGTGATTGTTGTTTTTAATTCTGTGCTCATGAAATGTCCCACACGCTGTTCTGAAGCAAAGTCTGATCACTTGAGGTCATTATAGGACAGTTATTTTAAGGGGCTTGTTAGTGAGCCACGTGAAATGACAGGGGCCATAAAGTTGGCCATAAATGTCGCTTGTAATGAAAGATAATGCGTGCATGGTGGTTCATTTAAGAAAACATGGGACTGCATCTGAAGGAGAACAGAAGATTAGCTACTGTTTTATTCATAGCTTATTAGTAACAACAACAACAACAACAACAAAATAGAGAATTTTGTGGAAGAAGGGAGTCATTTACATTGAATTCATTGGAGGAAAAAGCCTTGAAAGGTGGCAGCTCACTGCTTAAGGTGTTTATTATTTTCTGCCAACTAAGAGGGATCATATGGCTGCAGCCCTGTCTTCTTCACTTACCTGGACTCCAGAGCCACTGCTGACCCATGAAGGAAATCTATGTCTTCAGAATCAACAACTTACTCTCGGTGGCCCAATTGGCAGAAAATAAAAATAAACACAAAAACCTCTTATTTTGCAATATTAACAAAGAAAATACTGACCTTCCACCTTCTACCTAATCTACCCCCAGTTGCTTCTTTGACACCATGCCTAGTAAAATGAAAAGGGGTTTTCAAAAGAAGGAAAGAAACATCTGCTTGGACTTCACATTCCCCTCCAAAGCAGAAATCAAGCCTAGAAAGGTTACATGTTTCAACGAGCATGCAAGACAAAGGAGAAAGTTCAGCTGCTTATCCCACTTGACCTTGGCTTTAACGCAGGATCACGTTGATCCTGATGGAGAGATTAAAACGCCAAGTCCAGAACTGCTCACCAAGCAAATTCACAAGGGGAGTTCTAAGAGTTCTTTGGCACCATTGTTTCATATGGAATTAGCAGGGATGATCCCAGGCCACAAATGTAGCAATATTTTAACTCAGTGTGCAAAATTTCAAAGATAAAGCCTGAGATTGGAAGCTGGACTGAACTTCTCAAACACTGCTTTCCTGGTAGGCTTTGTCAAACACACACACACACACACACACACACACACACGCATGTATGAGAGCTGTTGAAAGCTTTCTTTATGGAGGGGGAAAATGGAGGTCATTAGCGCCATAAGAGGTAAAGGATAAAGGTAGGGGATGACAAACCCAAAAACATTTTGTCTTACATATCCCTACTCTAGACTGCAAGTTCATGCTACCTTCCATGAAAACTACTTTCATAGGACAGCAAAATGGTGTTGTCAAAAACCCACCTCTGTGATTCGGAGCCAAAATATAATGTGAAGACAGAGTTTGGGATAAAGAAGAACAACAGCTTTATTACTTTGTAGGGCAAAGGAGGGTGCAGCAAACTATGGCCTTCAAAAACTGCAAGCCCAGTGGGAAGAAGGGGTTGGGGGGTTTCACAGGGAAATACAGGATCTAGCCAGTTTTGACAGGACTGCGTACCTGCCGCCAGCCTCATTCATCATTTTCAGGGTGGCACCAGGTGTCTGAAACAAGACTAAGAAGGGAGGAGGGGAGGTTTGCAGAAGAGAGGAAAAAGGTTACTTTAAAATAGGGCTTCGCCGAAGCATTAGTGTGGCCATTTTTATTTTTGTTCAACTTCCTGCTTTCAAGTGGTTTCAAAATGGCACATAAATGATCATATCTTTCCACAATAAACACGACAGCACTTGTGAACCAGAAATATAAACTTTGAACTTAGAATTTTGAAAATCTAAGAGAAGGGGTAACAACAAAAGAAAGATTAACAGCAAACGTCTGAGCTGGTCCACTAGGCCATCTCTTAAATTGCTCCAACAGGAAGCACCCTGGACAAGGGGTCTGGGAAACTGGGTTCCAGCCCCATGTCCGCCACCACTTGACTACACCTCAGGCAAGCTTCTTGTGTTCTTTGGGCCCCAATTTCCTCATCAGTAAAATAAAAGGTTCTGAGTAGAGGAATTCTAGAATCAATTATTCATAGATATTATGGAAGCTATGCAAAGCTGCTCATGAATATCATGCCTCCATTTCCAACTTGTTCTTTCTGACTAGCCCAACCCACAGCAGTTTCTTTCTCTTTCCTGGTCAGGCTACTCATTAACTCTCCCACTGCTCTAACTCTTAACTTAATTCAGTAACATTCAATCCCTGTAATGTCTTCTCTCGGAGATTGTAAATTCCCCAGAGGTACAACAACTTGTTTCTAACTGCATCCCTCACTGAAACTGAGAGTGTTAAGCATGGTAGATGTTTATACAATTCTTTTTTTGATGTATGCATTAAGAAATGAGTATTTGGCACTTCATAAGTACTGACTTGAACAGTCACTGCTGATCACAAAAATAAGCCAAAAGAAACCACTGATTTCTAGAAAGCAAGATCTAGTCACCAAACCAAAAATTTGCCTAGGCTACATTTGTTATACAGAAAAAAAAAATTCATATCCCCAATTCAAAATCCCTCTGTATCCCTATATTGACAAAATTACAAAGGTTATAAATTGCATCTGAAAATCTTAAAAATATATAATAAAATGAATAAATCAATTGACACAAAAAGTATTTACTGTTAAAGTATCTTTTTTCATAGAAATAGGAAGAAATTCTACACCTTTCTAGTCCTTATTAATGTACTGTACTAATTTTCTAGTGTTTCTTGAGGCTTTACTCTATCTTACTAATTAATATAGAAACACTTAACTCTCTACGCCATTTAAGATGATTTAAGCTGTCACACTTCTTCTGTTCCTATTAAAACTTAATTCAGTACAGCTAGTATAAATTTATCGGCCATCTTTGTTAAGATTATCTACTGTTTTCACTCATGCCCTACCACATACATACTAAAGAAAAACTGTTATAGGCATGGATATAAAAATTAGTGTGTTTATGGATTTTGACAATATTACTGACTCCTGTGGCCAGACATTTTCAGTGTTTATCATCCCAGAAAAGTGCTATGTCCTAAGATTGGACTGGAGAAGTAATTAGTTAACAACCATAGGCAAAAGGAGAAAATAAGAGGCCCTGCCATTCTAAGAGTCTTGCAACATCACCAACAAGAGCTCTCTCCTGCTAGCATATGGAAAGTTTTCTTCCTTGTTAATTAGACTCTACCGTCCCTCTGCTCTTTACTGCATAAATACCAATTTTATCCTACACATAACCTCAATTATTTTTCCCTATGCTAATAGCTAAGGAGACATGGTACACATTTTTCTCTCCTAGATTTTGGTTATCAGCATGTATTTGAAAGGAAAGCACATAGAGAAAAATCATAGCCAGATAAACAAAATTAATTCCTGAGGGAAATAAGTCACAAGACTATGAAGGACCACAAATTAGGTAAGCAACAAAGATGGCAGCCTTGTTTTATGTGCTAGATATTCAGTCAGTGGTTGGGACTTAAAGAAATAAATATTTCTTTCACATGTGGTTTTCAGCTCCCTGTTAAAGTTTACTATCACAAACTTTAATTTTGGCTAAAGTGTATCTTAAAATATTTGTTCATCTCATCTGGTCATAACAAAATCATTAGGAACCCCCAAACCAGGTGAGTCCATTATAAGTTGGTTGGAATCACACACACACACACACACACACACACACACACACACACAGCAGTGACAACACTATTTTTAAAAATCCCTTTTGTCGCTAGTGCTTTGTTTTAGAAAGATTGTCACTTTTCACCTAACTCTACCTTAAAAGGACAGTTTTAATTCCAAGTGTCCCAGATAAACAAGAACACTGATGAAGGCAGTCAAACTGAAAACATAGCCAACAAGGATAATGCATGGCACACACTTGCTCTTTCCGTCCTGTGATGACTGAGTTCAGATGGAACATCATTAGCACGTGGTGTTTGCCAACTGAGGCTCACAGTACTCAAGTGGGAAGGCTGAACTCCAGGCAAACAACAGGAGAAGTGGTGGGGAGAGCCAAGTCACACCTGTGATGTATCTTCTTGTCTTGACTATGAGAAATGTGGGCTAGAGTAACTCAGAGTGACTGAAACAGTGCATATTTATCAGATTGACCCAAGTTTGATATGACAGAAACAGCATGTTCTGCTGAACCCATTGGTGTAAATACCAGTCAGGCAGCCCATGAACTCCAGTGGAGTTCTGTTTATTTTGCATGTAACAGAAGGAGATTTTTCTGACATTTTTGCCCTCAAGTACAGAGAAAAAAACTTAACCACTGAACAGACCTGACACAAAAAAGAAAAGAAAGCAGTTGCTTGAAACCAAAAATACATCTCTGAAAAATCTCTTATTCTAAATATTTTTTAGTGACTATCAAATGGAATCCTTTATATGGGATTATATTTGGTTGCTCTCCTAAAAAGTATACAGTTAACTCATTATTCACTTAGAAGATGCAGCTTAAAAACAATGTTAAGCAACATGATAATTTAGAGTAACTAAACCTCACATAGACTAAAAGAGTCTCAGAAAATATAAATTATTTCCAAAGAATAGTCCTTCATTTTTCAAAAGAAATTATGTAGCATTATGTTTCTCTGGAACTGAGTGAAATCCCTTAGCAAAAATGAAATACACCACTGAGAGAAATGAGCACTCTTCTTTTATTCCAGTATAGATAAGTGTTATATTAGTTGCAAGCATTCAATATAGTGATTCAACAATTCTATACATTACTCGGGTGCTCATCATGATAAGTCATGATAAGTGTGTTCTTAATCCCCTTCACCTATTTTACCCATCCCCCCAACCCACCTCCTCTCTGGTAACCATCAGTTTGCTCTCTATAGGTAAGAGTCTAGGTTGTGTTTTTTGTTTGGTTTGGTTTGTCTCTTTTTTTTTCTCTGTTCATTTGGTTTGTTTCTTAAATTCCACATATGAGTGAAATCATATGGTATTTGTCATTCTCTGACTTATTTCACATAGCAATATACTCTTTAGATCAATCCCCGTTGTTGCAAAGGGCAAGATTTCATTCTTTTTATGGCTGAGTAATACCTCACTGTACATATATACCACTTCTTTATCCATTCATCAATTGATGGACACTTGGGCTACTTCCATAATTTGGCTATTGCAAATAATGCTGCAATAAACACAAGAATGCATATACCCCTTTGAATTAGTGCTTTCATATTCTTTGAGTAAATATCCAGTAATGTGATTAGTGGACCATAGGGTAGTTCTATTTATAATTTTTTGAGGAACCTCCATACTGTTTTCCAGAGTGGCTGCACCAGTTTGCATTCCCACCAATAGTGCACAAGGATTTCTTTTTCTCCACATCCTTGCCAACATCTGCTGTTTCTTGTATTTTGCTTTTAAACATTCTGACAGGTGTGAGGCGATATCTCATTGTGGTTTTGATTTGCATTTCCCTGATGATGAGTGATGTTGAGCATCTTTTCATGTATCTGTTGACCATCTGCCTGTCTTCTTTGGGAAAATATCTTTTCATGTCTCATGACCATTTTTCAAATGGGTTATTTTGTTTCTTGTTGTTGAGTTGTATAAGTTCTTTATATATTTTGGATACTAATCCTTTATCAGATATGTCATTTGCAAATATCTTCAAAAACGAGCACTCTTAAACATTGGTATTAGGGGTATAAAATGGTACAGATTTTCTGTAGGGCAAATTGGCAATTATTACCAAAAGCCTTAAAAATCTTGAAAACCTTTACAGTATTTCTAGGAATTTTCCTAATAAGTAAATGGAGATACAGATAAAGAGTTAAATACAATAGTATTCATTGTGTAATTAATACTGCAAATAACCTTGATGTTCAAAAATAAGGAATTTGTGAGAGCCTGGATGGCTCAGTTGGTTAAGCGTCTGCCTATGGCTCAGGTCATGACCCCAGGATCCTGGGATCAAGTCCCGCATTGGCTCCCTGCTCTGAATGGAGTCTGCTTCTCCCTCTGCCCCTTCTCCCACTCATTCTCTCAATCTCTCTCCCTCTCAAATAAATAAAATCTTAAAAAAAACAAGGAATTTGTCAAATAAATATGTTATATCCAGTAGGAATACGGTACAAGCCACACATGTGATTTTTAGTTTTATAATATTCACATTAAAATAGTAAAAAAAAAAGTGAAATTAATTTTAATAATAGATTTCAATCAAATATATTCAAAATATTACCATTTCAATATATAATCAATATAAAAATTATTGAGATATTTTATATTTTTTCATACAAAGCCCTTGAAATATGGTGTGTATTTTGCATTTATAGCACAGCTCATTTCAGACTAGTCACATTTCAAGTGCTCAGGAGCCACATGTTAGCAGCTACCCTATTGAACAGTACACCTCAAGAATGTCATATATGGCAGATTTCTGTTTTTATATTGATGCTTTTCTGTACATCCTACTTTTATAATCAATTATTTAAATAACTAAATAGAGGCAGACTGACAGAGAAAAAATATATACCATACGGGTTTTGGAGTTAGAGACCCAGGTGCAGAGATTTCTGATTCTATTACTTTGTAGCTGCATTTCAAGTTTTCATCTATAAAGTGGGAATAATAATATCTATTTCATCAAAACACTGAGAGCAATGAGATAACATTGGTGAAAAGCACACAGCAGAATGCCTGGAAAAGAGCGGCTACTTTAAGAAACTTAACTTTTTTTTTTAACCAGTAATTTATCTACCTAAAAAATATCCTACAGCTATACATAGAACACCCCTTGAACCAACGGTAAAGTTTAGATATGCTGTGAGCCCTCTAAAGGAGGGAGTTAACTGTTTTGTTTTTCGAATCTGAACTTACAGAGTCTAGCACAGTGCAGAGTGTCTGGCACATTGGTTATATAAATTAATAAATGAATGACATTTGGATAAGCTATACCTTTTAAAAGCATACTCATCTAAATGAGCCCTTCATATGTTCTTCCCCTTTACATAATAATTTGAAATCATATGAAATGCAAAAAAAAAGTTTCCATCTATTTATGACCTCCTTGATTTTCCTATTCTTTCCTCTGTTGGCTCATGCCACCCTCCATCAACCTCCTCTAAGATTAACAGTTTGACATTCTTTCTTGGAACTTCCACAATACTTTTTTTCCCCTCTAATTCAGCATTTATTATGCTCTACTTAAATTATTTCTGTTCATGGCTGACATCCTCAACAAACTGAGTTCCTTGAATGCAGGCACGATGTTCCTTGCACAGTCTCTAGGACAGAGTAAGTGTTCAATAAATGTCTACTCTATGCTTGAGGGAATGAATAACACTACTAGATTGTAAGCTCCTCCAAGTTCATATCCTCAAAGTTATTTCATTCATTTTGTAAACCTCATTAGGCCTTTCATATTTATGTTTAGATATGTGTGGAGATGATAGTTCCAAGTATAAACTTGCTTCCTACCTGCTCCCACCATTACCCTGCCCCTTCTAACCCTTGGTCCTCTCCTTCACCCAACTTCAGAAGAGAAGGGTCACCTACAGTGGAAAAATAGCAAAGGACTGTGCAAAATGAAAAGTTATATATGGAATTGCAGGTTGAGCTATACTGTTCTTAAGGAAATCCAACTAGGGAAGAGAAGAGAAAGTGATGTAGAGTCTACATAAACTGGAGGTAAAGGAATAACAACACCTCAGTGTTTGGAGATGGGAAAGTGTGCTCAATGAAGGGCACAGCTGTCTAGTATTCTCCTTTGAATAACAGTAGCCTAATAGAACACATGAAAGTCCTTTGTATAGACAATGAAAGACTTGCCTTCCATGAGGGATAATGGTGACATTAAAGGAAATTCTACCTCTGGCCAAAGTGGGATTAGGTGAACCAGCTTAGGGCTATCAAATTTATGCCCACTATGTATATTCTGAATATTAAAATGAACAAATACAGGAAGTTATTTTCTTCATCACTCTTAAACAGTTTTAAACTTGGCAATCATATCACACAGTGTAAAATAAGCTGTATAAATTCTTGGACAATACGCAGGCAAATTCAAGTTTGATAAATATGTTAGTATTATGTTTTGCTGATATCTAGAAATATATAGTCCTTACAGCTTCACATCACTAAATTTATTTTAGATTTTGCCTTCAATTCTGTACTTACTTAGTTTTGTCGGTGGGGAAGGGGGTGGATGGATTGGTTGGTTGGTATTTTAGAACTCAACTATAAAAGGTTGAGTCAATCATGTTCTTCAGTTCATAGCGTATCATCCTTATCAGCCATGCAAGGCTGTTCTCTTGTTTCGTTTTATTTTTCTCCTTCTTATCACATCTCCATTTTCATTTTCTTTCTTTGCACAGACAACAATTCTAAAATGTCTGAAATATGTCCTTAAATATTCATATATGCTTATAAAATTTTAGTGTTGCTTATATATTTCTTCTTTTATTTACATGAATGCTATGCTATAGATACAGTTTTCTTTCAACTTTTTCAACACTGTCTTTTTAATATCTATCCAGTGACTCTAGCTGCTGTGCAATATTCCACTGTATATATCTGCGATATTTCATTTATCCATTCCACCAATGATGGTACCTATATTGATAATTTCCAATTGCTATAAACCATAGCAAAATAAGCATCCTCAAAACTATCCTTTCTTCAGGGTTATATACCTGGGAGTGGCAATGCTGATTCAAAGAGCTGAAGCAGATTTAATTTCAGTAAATAAAAGTGATGTCGTCTGCAAAATTTCTGTACCTATTTATACTCTCTATAGTGCCATATAAGAATTCCTACCTCCTTAGGTCATACAATGTCATACCACCTGATATTCTCCATTTTTCTAAACTTTGTCTTTAGTGTGTCTGTGGTGAGAAGACTAATGGCTTCAGCTCCAATGTGTAAAGAGCTTGGAGGTTGTCAGCCTCATCCTTACAAGAGAAAAGCTGGGGGGGGGAAAAAAAAACTAAAATTCAATAACTTTTCTGAGACTTATTAGAGAACTGAGGTTGTAGGGCAAACTGCCAGCCCAAAATCTGGAGAGACAGGAAAATCCAGAGTCACAGTCAATATCTACTAATCAAGAACAGAAGCCACTGGAACCATAAACTGGTAGGAACACTTAAATGGTGATTTTGAAATAGTGCTGGAAGCTGAAGATGGACTAGCATGAGGGTGAGAAATTCCTGGAGGCCAGAGTCGTAAGAAGGCTCCACATTTTCATGGATTTAACTTCCTGGAACACCATCAGGTTCTCACAGTGAAGAGCCAAGACAGATCCCCTCATGGCTGTAATGGAGGCAGGGTGGAATTATCCACTATAAAATATGCCCAGAGCATTCTCCATCACAAAGGCCCACATGACAAGGGGAAAGAATTTAAAAGACTTTATCAGAGTTTCATCCTCCCTGAGGGAGGGAATTTCCCATAATATATGCCCCTGTAGTTTCCTGTCCCACCTAAGGCTAGAAGGCAGATATAAAGTATTTCTAAGGGTCACAGCCCAGGGACACAGACCAGTTAAACATCGGAGACTTGATCATAATAGTATAGCACACTTCTCTTCCTCCACATCTCACCTTCACACCCACAGGACTCCAGTATACTAACAGTAGGCTACAGCTGAAAGAGCTGCAAGATGCAGACTCTATCTAAGAAGGAGATCTTAGGGAAGCCCAAAGCCAAAAGAGAATAGAAAAATAAGGATATTGAAGGAATCTGAAGCCTCTGGTACCTAACACTACAGCAAACATTAAATACAGCCTAACTCCTAGACAGATTAATATAAAACTTCATATTAAGGCCTATCTACCTCAGTTCCAATTACCCAATACATGGTGCCCATTTTCAACAAAAATTATAAGGCATGCTAAAAAGAAAGAAAAAATACAGCCCAAAGAGGTAAAGCAAGCATTAGAACGAAACCCAGCTATGATACAGATTTTGGAATTATCATGCAGTGGATTTAAAATAACTGTGTTATATTGTGTTGTGTTATATTATGTGCTTTCATGGGAAAAAATGGGCAACATGCAAGATCTGATGGGTAATGTAAGCATAGAGATAGAAACTCTCAGAAAGAACCAAAGGAAACACAAGAAATCAAAAATACTGTTAAATGAAGAACATCTCTGATGGGCTCATCAGTAGACTGGTCATGGCCAAAGAAAGAGTCAGTGACCTTGCAGATAGATGAATAGAAACTTCCCAAACTGAAATATAAAGAGAAAAAGTAATTTAGAAAAGAGAACAGACCATCTAAGACCTATTGGACAATTTCAAAAGGTGTAACTCTGCCTGTCTGATGAATATAAAGTGGTATCTCAGTATTTTCTAGGCCTTTTAAAACTGTGTCCTAATCTTCAACATGCTGGTCCCAAAGTCAACAATCCAGTCATTTCAACCTGGTTGCCCCTCTCCATTTCCATTCCTCCTACCTGCTGCATTTATCTCTCCAGGCATGTTGTTAGCCTTTATTCAAAATCTCCACAATACTTTGTTTTCTTCCTGATGGGGAGCACTGTTACTGCTGGATTCTAGGGTTTCCACGTTGCTTCAAAAATTACCTTCTTGGGGGGGCACCTGGGTGGCTCAGTCAGTTGGGTGTCTGCCTTTGGCTCGGGTCGTGATCCCGGCATCCTGGGATTGAGCCCCACATCAGGCTCCCTGCTCAGCAGGGAGTCTGCTTCTCCCTCTGACCCTCCCCCATCTCGTGCTCTGTCTCCCTCTCTCTCTCTTTCTCTCACTCTCTCAAATAAATAAATAAAATCTTTAAAAAAAAATTACCTTCTTGGGGCGCCTGGGTGGCCCACTCAGTTAAGTGTCTGCCTTCGACTCAGGTCATGATCTCAGAGTCCTGGGGTCAAGCCCCTGGGCTCCCTGCTCAGTGGGGAGTCTGCTTTCCCTCTACCCCTCCCCCTGCTTGTGCTCTCTCGTGCTCTCTCTCTCAAATAAATAAAATCTTTAAAAAAAAAAACAAAAATTACCTTCTTTCTGAAGTGTTTTCTCTGTGCATATGGGGCCTCCTGGAGACCTCTTTTTAGTCAACTGTCAAATTCTCACTAGATCTCCTCAATCCAAATATAGTTTCTCTCCATGTTTTGCTTTAAGCCTGAGATAGCTGGGTCTCTCTGTCTCCTTCCAGGTTTATCTATACTTTATCTATCCCACCCGCAACATCAAGGTAACTTGGAGCTTAATGTGCTCAACAGGGTTTAACGGCTCAAGTTAAACTTCCCATCCGTGCTCCACTCATGTCTGTATGTTCACCATTTACCTGCCATTATTCTGTGTATACAAATACACAGAGGTCCTCAAACAAATCTCAGGTCCTCAAACAAATCTCAAATCTCAGAAGCATGTAGTGTGTAGTATTTGGACATTAAAATTTAGTTCAGGAAGGTATGATATATTTCCAAAAGCCTGGACTGGAAAACAGGAAACAAGATTTGTCTCCACACTCTGCCCTTGCTAACTGCATGAGATTCATGAGCTTCATTAATTGAGCTACTATTTTTCATTTTTAAAATTTGATAATAATCTACCTAGGTTGTTATGAGGATTATACAAAATAAAATAATTTATCTAAGGGCAATTACCAAAGGGCCTCGGATACAATAAATGCTTTAAGAAATGTTGGTTTACATCCTTAAAAAATAAGCTACAAAAGCTAGAATAAGTAGAATGTTGAGTGAAAAAAATATTACTTAATTTTTAGTATAAATTGAATGAAAATAAAGCATTTTGCCATTTTGTTTTTCTCCACTAAATTTTATAGTATTTAATCATCCATTTTAAGCCATCAAAGAGACAGACTTTCCCACATTCCTTTAGCTTTTCCTGATATACTTATTCTCATAAAAGTTTATATTTTTATAAGATTTTAAAGTATTACAACTAAATTTTTCATTGCTTTGGCATTCTATATAAACTCAGATTCATAAATGCATTTAGGCATATAATCAAAGCAACCTGAAGCTGCTGGACCCACTTTTAAGCTGCCATAAGAGTACTTCAGAAAGGAGTTTCTTTGTAGGTCAAAAGAAATAATTCTAAATCCGTATACCCTTAGAAATCTGGAATTGAAAAGTCAAGCCAATACATTTCATGGAGATAGAGGATAGTGTGAAAATTTTCAATAATCAGGGGTTTTTTTCCAACCATAATCAGAATCTGTTAACCAAAGTAGTAATGCTACAAAACAACAATAAAAAGAAAAAGAAAGAAAAAACAGAATTGTCTTCCACTAATGCCTATAGTTAATCTAGAACAGTTTGCCACAAAGTGTTGCTATAAAATTTCCTGGGTTGGCCTATGTGGCAAGCAAGGAATTAATCCTAGGAAAGTGCCAAAAGAACGCAAAAATGGAATTCTAACACCAGTACTTAACATTGCTTGATCTTCTCTGTCACTGGAACAGACCAACCAGCTCTCTGTCACACCCTTGGGGGGCCCCCAGTCTGGAAGCCCAGGCTGATGGCAGAGTCTACTCATCATAACTGGAGGGATCTTCAGCCAGGGCTCATATCATCAAGGAGTGGCCTGTTCTGATCATCACAAATTCAGCCCTCTATCACCTCCTTCCAATTTCCCTTAAATAGCTCAGCTTATCTAGGCTATATTAAGATAATGTTTTTTCAGGCATTTTCAGGAGAGTTGAAGAACTTAAGGATTTCTGCAAAACAAAACAAAAACCTATTTTAATTTTGTCTATCTTTTAATTAACATCATACAATAGGTTTTTTTCTCCATTGGACCCAGGCCATAGGCACAACATTTGGTACAAAGTAAAAGAGTAGTCTGTGTGGTGTGGCTTAAGAATTTCTGAGAAAACCAGTACCCTCACTTGTGACTGAAATGTCACCCCAAAAGACCCACTCTCCCTTATCTCTTTTGCAATGCAAACATTCCTAAGACAACTAGGATGGATAGGGTCACTACACTACACAGTGAATGAATTCATCAGTCACTTTTCCTCCCTGAGTTATGAAATAGCCAAAGCTGACCTTAGAAGTAAAAGCCCCATAGGTAACAGTAAGAGGCACAAAAGATCCTTCCTTCATCTTCCCAGACTATATTCAGCCAAGCCCCTCAGGCCTCCAAATGTCAACATTTTTTCTTCTGTCTCAGGGTTGTCCCTAGTTTAGCCACTCCTTGGACATTGCTATTAGTCTTTTCCTTTAAGGTCTGGAATAGAATAGCTTTCTTCATCACCTACTTGAATGCTGATAGATTGCAGAACTTGATTAATGTGGACTTTACCTTATTATTTAATAATTTTTTAAAAATCCTTAGAAGTGACATTGATAAAGTGGGATAAGACACAGATTAAAGGCCTTGTCTTACCCAAGTTCTGCCCAAAAGGAGAGTCCAAGACAAAGATTTTTTATAGGTTGTTTAGGAGTAATCACAAGGACAAGGATTAATGGCCCAGGGAGAATGAGGAAATGCCAATTCATTACCAAAGGATTCGTTATCCAACGTCACTGCTAATAACTGGGACAACAGAGCTTCTTCCCATTTTGCAACTTCTAAAAAGCTTAGAAAATGCCCTCAGAATTGTCCATCCAAGAACTGACTAGAAGCATTTATCTATTGTCTCCTATATCTCATGGTTTAAGGTTGCCCTCATGAGGGTGTTAATGCTCCCACACTTCTGAGCAACATGTGCATTCTTTAATGGTTCTTTTTTTCCTTTGAGAGAGAGAGTGGAGGCGGGGCAGAGAGGGAGATAGAGATCCTGAGCATGCTCCACAGGCATGGAGCCCGATGCGGAGCTCAATCTCATGACCCTGAGATCACGACCTGAGCTGAAATCAAGAGTCGGATACTTAACCGACACTTAATTGACTGAGTTACCTAGGCACCCCGTAGCTTGTGCATTCTTGAAGTTTGCTGCACTGGTGCAGCACAGAACAGAAAATGAAAGAACCATAATGCACGTGAGACAAGATGCTACCACTGTGATTTAAATTTGGAGCTTGCACAGAACTGTCTGCTATTGTCTGCTATGCCTGAAAGCAAAGGTGAAGTGAAAAAGATGCATATCAGAAGTGTCTCATACAGGCACGAATCTGACAGCTATGTTGAAAACTGAATTCTACCATCTCGTAATAGAATTCTGTTTTACCAAATGAAATACTGGCCTTAATGCTGTAATACAATAGCCCATCCTAAGCCTCTAACTAGAATTTAACCTACAATGAACAAAATTGCCTTAAAAATTATATAGTCAGAGGGGCTGACATCAGCAAGATGGTAGAATAGAAAGCTCTGAACCCTTCTTCGTCTTATAGAAATACTGCTTCAACAACAATACAAAGACCAATTTTCTTTATGAGAAATACACAAACCAGTTAAGAGGCTCTTATAACCTAAGCCACCTTAAGCCAATATGAAACCAACTGCATTAAAGTAGGAAAATTCATGGTACTCTCTGACCATAATCCCTCCCCCTGGTACAGAACCCCATATTTGGAGCTCCCTGGGAGAAGAGAGGAATGGACCATACATACAACGTTCTGACCTTTTGAGAAGGCTACCTGAGGGAGTGGCTTCTGACTCACCTGTCTTAGAGTACTAACCAAAATACCCTAGATAACCTGGAGGCTGCTAAGAACAGGAAAAAAAAAAAAAAGCTGAGTGGTGTACTGCTCTCCAGAAAACCCATGGGACATCAGACAGACACCCAAGAGAACAAAACAAAAACAAAAGCAAACACACACACACACACACGCACACACATACACACACTGGAAAAAGTCTCTAGGAATCTACATGCACAAGTCCAGAGAAGATAGATCCACAGAAAAGATTTGAGAGGCACCAGAATGTATGGTCAGGCTGGTTGGCAATGGTATTTCCCTATATGAAAACAGTTCATAAGGATTGGAAGAGGTGGCTTTTTTTTCAAATGCAGGGATACCAACACAAAATTACAAGGAACACAAAGAAACAGGGGGAAATGACCCAAACAAAGGCACAAAATAAATCTCCAAAAACTGACCCAAAAGAAATGGAGGTATATGAATTACTTGACAAAGAATTGAAATAACTGTCATAAAGTTGTTCAATATGCTCAGGAACTTGATGTATGAGCACAATGAGAATATCAACAAAGAGATAGAAAATATAAAAAAAAAGAACAAACAGAAAATTTGGGACAGAAGAATATAATAAATTAAGTGAAAATTTTACTAGAGGGTCTCAATATCAAATTTGATCAAACCGAACAATCAGTTAATTCAAAGACAAATTATTAGAGCAAATGAAAAAAGACTAAAAGAGGAGCAAAAAAATGGGAAAAAATGCTTAAAAGCCTAAGAGTCTTTATGAGACATCAAGAGAAAGAATATACACATTATATGGGTGGAGGGAGTGGTTCCAGAAAGAGAGAAGAAAGAAAGGTGACAGAAGGCTTATTGAAAGAAATAGTGGTTGAAATTTTTCACAAATCTAGGGAAGAAGATGGACATCCAAATTTAAGAAGCACAATAAATTCAAATACAGGAATTCAAAGAAGTCCACATTGAGACAACTTATAATCAAGCTGTCAAAAGTCAAAAACAAAGAATTTTGAAAGCAGCAACAGGAAAGCAACTAATCATGTACAAGAGAAATCCATTAAGGCTACCAATGGATTTCTCAGCAGAAACCTTGGAGGCCAGAAGGGAGAAGGATGATATATCCAAAGTACAGAAAGAAAAAAAATGCTAACCAAGAATACTATATCTGGCAAAACTTTCCACCAAAAATGAGAGATAAAGACTTACACAGAGAAACAAAACCTGAGAGAGTTAATGACCATTAGACCTGCCTTATAAGAACTGCTAAACAGAGTCCTTCAAGTTGAAACAAAAAGATGCTAAACAACATGAAAACATATGAAAGTATAAAGCTCACTGATAAAAGTAAACATATAGACAAATACAGAATACCGTAATACTGTAATCATGGTTCATGTCACTTTTAATTCTGGTATGAAGTTAAAAGACAAAGTATAAAACGTAATTATAACTATAAAAATGCTAGTAGATACACAATTTAAAAATATGTGATTTGTGACATAATAACATAAAGTGGGGGGTAGTACAGAGATTTTGTACATAACTGAACTTAAATTGTTAGCAACTTAAAATGGATTATTATAACTATAAGGTGTTTTGTGTTAAGCCCCATGGTAAACAAAGAAAATACACAGAAGAAAAAGAGAATGGAATCGAGGTATATCACCCTCAAAAGTCAACAAAAGCAAAGGAAGACAGCTTGAAAGGAGAAGAACAGAAGAGCTACAACAACAGACACAAAATAATTAACAAACTCAATATTCTCTATCAATAATTACTTTAAATGTAAATAATTAAACTTCCCAACCAAAGGACTGAATGGATTTAAAGAAATAAGATCCAACTCTGTGCTGTCTGCAAGAGATAAAGTGACTGGATGCAAATGGTAGCCAAAAGAAAGCACAAGTAGCTGTACTTATATCAGACAAAATAGGCCTTAAGTCAAAACCATCACAAGAGACAAAGAAGACATTATATAATAATAAAAATGTCATTTCACCAGAAAAATATAATTATATACACACCCAAATTCAGACCACCTAAATATATGAAGCAGGGGTGCCTGGGTGGCTCAGCCAGTTACACATCTGCCTTCATCTGGGGTCCTGATCCCAGGGTCCCGGGATCAAGCCCCGTGTCAAGTTCCCTGCTCAGCCGGAAGCCTGCTTCTCCCTCTCCCTCTGCCCCTCCTCCCCCGCTCTGTGTTCTCTCTCATTCTGCTCTCTTTCTCTCAAATAAATAATAAAAACTTTAAATATAAATAAATAAAGCAAACGCTGATAGAACTGAAGGAAGAAACAGACAGCAACACAAATACAGTAGAAGATTCCAATACCCAACTTTCAATAATGAATAGAATACCCAGACAGAAGATCAGTAAGGAAACACAGGACGTGAACAGAACTACAGACCAAATGGGCCTAAAAGACATATATAGAACATTCTATCCAGCAGCACCAGAATATATATTCTTCTCAAGTGCACACAGTACAATCTTCAGGATTGTACTCCCCCTGCTCGTGCGCTCTCCCTCTCATAAATTAATCAATTACTTAACTAATTTTAAAAAAATATAAAATACCTAGGGATAAAGTTAACCAAGGTGGTGAAGGACTTGTACACTGAAAACTATAAAACATTACTGAAAGAAATGAAAGAAGACATAAATAAATGGAAAGACATCCTGTGTTAATGGGTTGAAAGATTTCATAGTGTTAAAATGCCCATACTACCTAAAGTGATCTACAGATTCAATGTAATCTCTACCAAAATCCCAATGATATTTTTCCAGAAATAAAAAAAAATCCTTAAATTCATATGGAATCACAAGGGACCCTTAATAGCCAAAACAATCTTGTGAAAGAACAAAACTGAAAGTATCACACTTCTTTATTTCAGAACATATTACAAAGCTACAGTAATCAAAACAGCATGGTACTAGCATAAGGGCAGACACAGAGACCAATAGAACACTATAAAGAGCTCAGAAATGTCCATGTATATTCAGTCAAACGTTCTTCAACAAAGATGTCAAGAAGTCACAATGGGGGAAAACTAATCTAATAAATGGTTTGGTAAAACTGGATATCTGTGCAAAAGAACATAATTGAACCTTTATCTTACACCATACACAAAAATCAACTCAAAATGGATGAAAAACTTAAATGTAAGATGTGAAACAATAAAACTCCTAAAAGGAAACATAGGGGAAAATCTTCACAACATTGGTCTTGACAATTATTTCTTGGATATGACACCAACAGCGGACAAGCAAAGATAGACAAGAAGGAAAGCATCAAACTAAAAAGTCTTTACATAGCAAAGGAACTAATCAATAGAGTGAAAAGGCAATCTGTGGAATGGAAGAAAATATTTGCAAACCATATATCTGATAGAGGGTTAATTTCCAAAATATATAAGGAACTCCTACAACTCAATAGTAAAGAAACAAATAATCCCACTTAAAAATGGGCACAAATATATGGATATTATTCAGCTATAAAAAAGAATGAGACCTTGCCATTTGTGACAATATGGATGGACCTAGAGCACACTATGCTAAGTGAAGTAAGACAGAGAAAGACAAATACTATATGACATCTATGTGGAATCTAAAGCAAAACAAATGAATAAACAAACAAAAAACAGAAATAGAATCATAAATACAGAGAACAAACTGATGGTTGCCAAAGGGGAATGGGATGGGGTAATAGACAAAATGGGTGAAGAGATGTGGGAAATAGAGTCTTCCAGTTATGGAATGAATAAGTTAGGAAGATAAAAGGTACAGCATAGGGAATATAGTCAATGGTTTTAGAACAGTGTTATATGGTGACTGATGGTAGCCACAGTTGTGGTGAGCTTAGTTAGCATAACCTATAAACTTGTTGAATCACAATGTTGTACACCTGAAACTAATGTAACATTGTGTATCAACTATACTTCAATAATTAAAACTTTTTTTCAAGTGGGCAAAAGACTGGAATAAATATTTCTCCAAAGTAGATATGCAAATGGCCAACAGGTATATGAAAAGATGCTCAAAATAACTAATAATCGGAGAAAGGCAAATCAAAAGCACAATGAGATATCATCTCATACCTGTTAGGATGGTAATTATAAAATATAATAATTATTTTTCAAAAAGCAGAAAATAACAAGTGTTGATGAGGACATGGAACTATTGAAACACTTGTGCACTGTTATGGTGCAGCTCCTACAGAGAACAGTATGGAGGTCCCTTGAGAAATAAAAAAAATAGAATTATCATATGATCCAGGAATCCCTCTTCTGGATATTCATCCAAAAGAATCGAAATCAGGATACATGTACACCCATGTTCACTATGGCACCATTCACACTGCAGCACTATTTACAACCACCTGAATGGCCATCAAGGTAGGGATAGATAAAGAAAATACGGTATGCGGCGCCTGGGTGGCTCAGTCGGTTAAGCGACTGCCTTTGGCTCAGGTCATGATCCTGGAGTCCCGGGATCGAGTCCCGCATCGGGCTCCCTGCTCGGCAGGGAGCCTGCTTCTCCCTCTGACCCTCCTCCCTCTCATACTCTCTCTCTCTCATTCTGTCTCAAATAAATAAATAAAATCTTTAAAAAAAAAAAAAAAGAAAGAAAATACGGTATGTACTTAGAAAGGAATATGTGTGTATACAACGGCAATAAGGAATTCAGCCATAAAAGGTGGAAATCCTGTCATACGCTACAACATGGCCTTGAGGACATTATGCTACGTGAAATACGCCAGTCACAGAAGGATAAATATTGTATGATTCCACTCACATGAGGTATGTAAAGTAGTCAAATTCATGGAAGCTAAAAGTGAAATGGTTTTTTATTTCCCATTCAATTTTCCCTCCCTTCCCCAATGGTCCTCTGCCTTGTTTCTTATGTTCCACATATGAGTGAAACAACATAATTGTCTTTCTCTGATTGACTTATTTCGCTCAGCATAATACCCTCCAGTGCCATCTACGTCAATGTCAGTGTTAAGTATTCATCCTTTCTGATGGCTGAGTGATATTCCATTGTGTGTATGTGTATATATATATATATATATATATATATATACCACATCTTCCTTATCCATTCATCTGTCGATGGACATTTTCGCTCCTTCCACAGTTTGGCTATTGTGGACACTGCTGCTATGAACACTGGGGTGTAGATGCCTCTTCAGATTTGTCAGAAGCTAGAGGGAGGGGGAAATGAGCAGTTGCTGTTCAATGGGTATAAAGTTTCATTTGTGCAAAATGAGAAAGTTCTAGACACCTGCTGTATAGTATCAGTGCTATAATGTACACTTAAAAATGTCTTAACTGGGTAGACCTTATGTATTTTTTTTACCACAATAAAGAAATTATACAGTCAACTTTCTCAAATCTCATGCTGAATGATGTCTGTTTCCTTGAAATTTTTGGCATTTTCTTAGAACTCCATGTATCAAAGAAAATCAAGGCATTCCTCAGAACTTCTTATTGATATGGGTGACTCAATCTTTACTCATTTTTTTTTAAAGATTTTATTTATTTATTTGACAGAGAGAGAGATAGCGAGAGCAGGAACACAAGCAGGGGGAGTGGGAGAGGGAGAAGCAGGATTCCCGCCGAGCAGGGAGCCCGATGTGGGACTCGATCCCAGGACCCTGGGATCATGACCTGAGCCGAAGGCAGACGCTTAACGACTGAGCCACCCAGGCGCCCTCTTTACTCCTTATTGATCAATAAATGTTCTTTACTTTTCTTTTTTTAATTTAATTTTATTATGTTATGTTAGTCACCATACATTACATCATTAGTTTTTGATGTTCTTTACTTTTCTCTTAATGTCATCAAATATTAAGAATCTTTCCCATAAATCCTTTCAACCTTGGTACCTCCTCGATTTTTTTTTGTACACTATACAAACTACCGTAAGAGTCCCCTTCTATCTGGATCTGGTATGCCATATTGCCATTGAGCTCACTGCTTTAACAGTTGGAAAATCATTCTGATCAATCATTCATTTGAATGCCTTTGTGCAAGCTTGTAATTCTCTGGTAGATCTTTCAAAGAATCACTTACTCTCATGGTGACCTACCACTCACAGTGTTATTTCAGATCCCTTTGTCCATGTCTTTATCCTCCAGGACATTCTCAAAATCTCTATATTTCTCATTCTCTATATCTCAGAGACCTGCTCTTGATTCAGTCCTGCCCCCCATTTTTCTAAGAAGTTGGTATGTCAAGCAGTGGACAATCTAATATTCAGTGCCATATATGGACTGTTTTCCCTTTCCATTATAAAACAGTAACACCCAATTTTTAAAAGGCTCTACTTAGAAGCCTTTAAGCAGACATTCCTTCTCATGTTCAAGCCAAAGATGGTGTTAGTTGATTCAAACTGATTTTGGCACACTTTCTACACACAAAAAGACCACTGCCATTTTAATCTGCAATTCTATGAATTCGGATTACTTTTCTCCACATGTCAGCATCACTGCTAGCATCTGAGATAAAATCCCCCATGATGATTAGCTTATCAGATGCTGAGAACACTAGAGTGGGTTTCTCCAATTCCATTAGAATCTTTCTTTCCCAGCAGTACTTGTTATGGTCATGTAGTAAAATTAAACCACAATAATGTCTGTGTCCCATTACTCAATTTATAAAGAACAGAGATTTCCACTCTGCCCAAGCTCATAGAGTTAAGTACTTCTTTTCATGGAAACCCAGATGAAATTTCATGAGTAACTTACCATCACAGTGAGCTAAAACTGGATAAAATTCCTGCATAAAGTTTCAGAGCTCAGAAGAATAATCTTCCTCAAAATGGAACTGTCACTCCCTCGTCTGTACTTTAATCAGTATATCTGCATTTTCTGTTTTACATCCTTAAATTAGAAATTACTTTCACAGGAATTAGGTAATGCTCAAAATCTTTTCTAATACGTTCTTAAGATTTGGTATTAAGAAAACCTCACACCTCATAAATATCCACTCACTTAGCCTTCCCTCTTTTTCTTAATTTCACATTCTTGGTATCTTTGTCATTAATGTATCCATATCTCAAACTTACTGTAATTTTTCACATTTATTTCCTTAATTACATAAGTCACATTTCCATCATTTATTCAGTCATATATTCTGCTATCCAGCATTTCTTTAATGAAATAAATTTAATTTTTTAAGCCTCTAAGAAATATTAGTATTTTAATAACTTGTACAGGGATACATTATATAATAATATCTTCCTGGTATTTAGGCCAGCATCCCTTTCAGATAATGTACATGAAGACAAAATTAAAATTTCACATTTTAATAATGAGAGGGTCCAAAGACAGCAAGGTTAATTCCACCATCATGTTTCTGGCTTCATCTGCTCAGTTCCATTAAATCAAAATAAGGGTCATATTATGGCCTCTTATTACAGGAATGCATTAATATAAAAATTACATTAAAATCAACAAAGATAGACTATGAAACAACTGAGGCACATAAAACTCTTCATAGCAGAAGGGAATAGTGCAAACAGCAGAGCGCCAAACAGTCCAATCTTCTAAGTCCTTCAAGAACACTGAAGCTATGAAGGGAGTGCTTAGAAAAGGAGTACTCTCTTGGGGCGCCTGGGTGGCTCAGTTGGTTAAGCGACTGCCTTCGGCTCAGGTCATGATCCCAGGGTCCCGGGATCGAGTCCCGCATCGGGCTCCCTGCTCGGCAGGGAGTCTGCTTCTCCCTCTGACCCTCCCCCCCTCATGCTCTCTCTCTCTCATTCTCTCTCTCTCAAATAAATAAATAAAATCTTTAAAAAAAAAAAAAAAGAAAAGGAGTACTCTCCACTTATGGGGGAGACTAAATATCTTTATCCAGAAAAAACAGAAAATCCAGGTAAGGCTCTTAAGATAAATAGATGGGGCTTCCAGAGAGGAATTTAGGAAGTTTTACAGTGGTCACAACAGTGATGTCAATAGTCAGGGAGTAGGGTAAGAGTGAGAGGTGGGAACAGTAATACTATTCCTAACAATTCTAACTGAAAAAAATTTCTGTTAACTAGCCTGAGATTTGCCTTTCTTGAGAAGATAAGAGATAGAAAGCAGCAAGGTACAACCATATCTGCTCCTAGAGCACCACCCAAATTCATAGACAAAATTTCAGACTAAGTGGTCTATGTCATCAGATCCTTTTATCCTTTATCTTAGACTTTTAATTTGTCCTTGATCTTAACTGCCCCCCAAATAAAAGAGAGACATAATTATGTGGTCCTTCTAGCCTTCCTCCAATAAGCTGGGGTGACTTTAGGAAGCTTCAACCTAACAACTAAAATATCCTAGGACCACTCCAAATACATAGAATCGTCCCAACTAAGGGTAAACTAGTAAGACACTAAAGTCAGGCCAATGACTGACTGGAGCTAATGAATGGAGCTAATGAAAACCACACCAGTCATACTCCAGTTCCAGTTTGCTTATCCATGCCATAAGCATTACATTTTTTTTCCAGTGTATATATAGGATTATACATCATATAATGTCCCATACAGCACCTTGATATTGACTATTCAATTATTATCATTCCAATATCTGGTGTCCCATCCTGCCACAGCCTTCCATGTCCAGCATCCAACAACCCTGACTGAATCCCATCTTGAATACCATCCAGGGAATTTTAGTCACCAAAAGCATTAATCAAAAGGCAATCACATCCATAAATAAAGTAACGTCACCTCCAAGAACCCAAAAATAGCATCTGTCAAAGCCCAAAAGAATAACAGCTAAGAGAACAATGTTTTCAGTTATCTCATTTTCTAGTTATGGATAATATTTATGTTACTAATAACTAGAGATTTCCAATGGCATTTCAATGATTTTAAGGATGATAGAGAAAGTATCTAAAATTATTCTGATTCCTAATCCTGCCCATATTCTATCTCTTAATGTGGAAACTAGAAAATATAAGGACAGATAAGAGAGGAGAAATGTAGAAGAATCAAACAAGGTCAAAATATACCTAATATTTTTATTTATTTATTTTTATTAACATATAATGTATTATTTGTTTCAGGTGTACAGGTCTGTGATTCATCAGTCTTAAATAATTCAAGCGCTCACCATAGCACATACCCTCCCTACTGTCCATCACCCAGCCACCCCATCTCTCCCAACCCCCTCCACTCCAGCAACCCTCAGTTTGTTTCCTGAGATTAAGAGTCTCTTATGGTTTGTCTCCCTCTCTGGTTTCGTCTTGTTTCATTTTTCCCTCCCTTCCCCTATGATCCTCTGCCTTGTTTCTAGATGTCCATCAACAGATGAATGGATAAAGAAGATGTGGTATAGATATACAATGGAACATTATGCAGCCATCAAAAAAATGAAATCTTGCCATTTGCAACAACGTGGATGGAACAAGAGGGTATTATGCTAAGTGAAATAAGTCAGAGAAAGACAAGTATCATATGATCTCACTCATATGTGGAATTTGAGAAATATACCTAATATTTTTGAAGTACAGCTACTTTTTTTTTTTTTTTAAAGATTTTATTTATTTATTTGAGACAGAGAGAATGAGAGAGACAGAGAGCACATGAGAGGGGGGAGGGTCCGAGGGAGAAGCAGGCTCCCCGCCGAGCAGGGAGCCCGATGCGGGACTCGATCCAGGGACTCCAGGATCATGACCTGAGCCGAAGGCAGTCGCTTAACCAACTGAGCCACCCAGGCGCCCTGAAGTACAGCTACTTTTGTTTTGAACTATCTTTTGCTATCTAAGCAGACACAAAATATGATATAGGACAAAATTATCTAACTGATTTACACCAAATGAATGGAACAGTGGGGACCCTGAATACACTAAGAAAATGGCTTTTGTGTTCAAATTGCCAATCAACAAATGGAATGAGCCCTTGTAAGTGGGATTCACTTAAAAGTCATAGGCTATATAGAATTTCTAAGACATGCATTGTCCAAAACAATGGCCATCAGGTACAAATGACTGCCGAACCCTTGAAATGTGACTATTTCAACTGAGGAAGCAAATTTTTTATGTTATTTAAATTTAATTCATTTAAATTAAATTTAAAACTGATACTCAATTCAATAATTAGAAAAATTTCAAGTATGTTTGAAACAACCTACGTACATGAATCTACTTTTTCAACGAATAATTTTATGAAACATAAATTTATATTAAGTACTTCTAATGAAAATCTGGCATTCTGATTATCATGTGTTCTGAATGTAAAATATATGCTAAAATTTGAAGACTTGGTATGAAAAAAGAATGTAAAATATCTCATTAATAATTTTCATGTTAGTTACATGCCAAAATGATAACATACTGGTTTAAACTCATCAGTAAATTAATTTCATTTGTTTCTCTTTATTTTTTGTGATTACTAGAAATTTTTAAATTACATATGTGGTTCATATTATACACCTATTGAATGAATAGTGCAGATTTAGAGCATAATAACATTATTGCAACCCAGGGATTTCCCCTGGCATTTCACACAGAATCATGCAAGTAACTGACCCTCACTAAATACATGCTGTCTAAAGAACAACTGTCCATATATTTGGGCAAATATTTCTTGTTATACTCTCCAAAAAATTAATTTGAAAAGGAATTCACTTTTCAACAGAAAGATGGTTTTGGAGGTAGGTCTAGAAAAAGAGAAAAGGGGACATTTTTCCTCCTCTTATTCAGAGAACCCACAATTAGTGGAGAGAGGTCAGATGAACTCATCACAACTTTATCAAGTCCTCACAAGGCTCCCAAGCATCTACTAGACAAAACACCCCTCTCATTGGGGTTTTTTCCACCCTTCTCATCATGGTTGCATCCAAAAATTAGCAAAATTCCAATGAACTCTCCAACAGTTCTGAGGAGCCATGGGAAAGAAATAGATGAATGAGGCCAGAAGCAAGTTGCTGGCATTACACAAAATTAGCTGAGTCCTGGTTTTGTGACACATCAACAATGAAAAGTTGCTTAACCTCATTTCTTCATTCATAAATTGGGCTTAATAATAATAACCACCTGTTAGGATTTATTTGTTAAAAAAATAGATTAAGTACTTAGTGCTTCAAACATAGTAGGAACTCAGTATATGATCGTTAGACAGTACTGATGATTAATTATCATCACTGTAATTCCTACAACTATACCACTCTTTTGCAGCAAACTAGGAAATCTTAAGTTCCTCTTAAATATTTTGGTAGTTCCCAGATATTCCAGGAATAAAACTCTCTTTTAGCTTTAGTTTCTTACTTTTCCTGCATGAAATTATCAATTAAGCTGCTGGCACTACAGAACCATGAACATAAAAAGAACTAAAAGAGGATTTCACAATCTCATGAGTTCCAGAAATTTCACCTTTTTCCAAAGGAATCGAAGAGACCCTCTCTAGGTATTTTTAGATACTCTGTACTGACAAAGATTTACTGTAGCCAAATAGGATAATGCTGTGTACATTTGTTTTATTCATGATCAGAGACTCTAATGTCCAAGCATTACTATAACTAAGGATGTCACATGTGATTATTTTATATTTTAAAGCAAGCAGGTGGCTCATAAGCCAGGGCTGCCTTATCAATTAGTCACTTGCAGACATAGTGCCTAGGACCCACAATACTTTTAGGGCCCCACAAAAAATATTTTAATACCTTTTAAAATCAGAAGAAAAAAAACACTTTCAGTTTGAAGAAAATGTTTTACTATATAATATTAACATTTTCCTCTTTAGACCAACACAGTCATAAAATACAATTTTTAATATTTTAAGGAGGAAGGGGCCCACAAAGGCAAAGCCTAGTCATAACATAGCCCTGCCAGGTAACCAGAAGGAGCAAACAATAAGAAACCAAGTGATGCAACACCACTCTGAACGTTAGGAATCACAGGTAGACTGGTTGCACAGACCCTCACTGCCAGCAGAGAAAGCATGAAGACACAATATGTTTATAGAAGGGGCAGACAGTTGCATCACTAGTTACAGAATGTATGTGGAGCTAATACTCCAAAGGGATGTTTTGACAGTTCTATATCAGGCTCTCCACCATCCATACACCTTCAAATTCACCTTTGACCATACACATCAGCACAGAGAAACTGGCCCCTAATATCTTGGCATTGTTTTCAGCCTCACTACTGTCCTGTTTTGCCCTTGGCATCCTGCTCTCACCTGATTTCCTTAGATTTCCTTTTTATATCTGCCCCTATTGTCAGCCTATTGAATGATGACACTACTATGTCCTGGGCTATGACTTTTGCCTTGCTACTTCAGGAGGAATCTCCTCTCATGGTTCTGCCTCAGACCACCCTGGGGCCATTCTGCCCTAATCCCACCCTGCTCTTCCAACCCCTTGGCAGAACTTTCATGCCCTCCAAAGCCTACAAAAAAATAAGAGAAATTTATACCATAAGTATAGCACCTAGGAACCAGACAAATGTGATTTTGAATTTCTAGTTCAGCTAAATTTCATTCAATCATTTTTGATACTCAGTTTATTTGGCTTTAACATGGAGATAATGGGAAGCACTCCTCATTGATTCACCCTGTTCCCTGTAAGTGGGAAGCAGTTAGTATATTTAATAAATGGTACTTTTTTCACTTCTGTTTCATATATAAAGATCTTGAATTAATTTATTCAACAAACGCTTATAGATTATGTGTATATATTATTCTAGATACCATAAACACACAGGAGATCAAAATAGAGTTCCTGACCTCAGAGAACTTATACTAATGTATAGAGGAAGACAATAAAAAAAAACAGTAAACAACATGTTAGATAATTAGATGATGATAAATTATTATGGAGAAAGATAAAACAGAGTGAGGGAGATAATGACTGGGGTGTGTATAGTTCTATTACATAAGAAGGTTAAGGAAGGTGACATGTGAACAGAGTCCTATAAAAGTGAGCAAGAAAATCATATGCATATCCAAGGAAAGAACATTCCAGAAGAGGGAAATGATAAGTAGAAAAGCACTGAAGAAGGGATATCTATGGCATGGAAAAAGCTGGAAGAGAAGCTGGTAGTGGAGCTTCCTGTGTTTTTAGTCACCATTGCTCCATCCATGAGCAAGGATACATAGTTCATTTCCCACTTGGAACGGGAAGCAGGAGAAGGACTGAACAGGATGCAAGGTTGGGAAGCTCTATGGTCAGGTCTGGCGGTGCATTTTCAATTTCATTGTGTCAAACATTTTTTGAATATGTAAGACTCTATACCAGCCTCTAAAAGAAGATAAAGATACAGAGAAGGTCACTGATAATAAAGAACTCATTTTGTCTGAAAAGTTGCATGTATTCAGAACTTTCTAAGCACCACTTTACATGTAACTACAAAACCCCTTCAAATAAAAACAAAATTATTTTTGGACTTTCTATCTTTTGGTTCATCTATCCCATGCCACATTGCCCTAATTAGTGCAGATAATTGAAAGTTCACTTTATTTTCAAAGCAGAAAATAGCTAATTGGCCCACCAGCTGGGAAGTGGAGTGTTTCCAGATTGTAATTTTAGTGGTCATTTTAAGACCAGAAGGGACTCAAAAACGTCATTTAATCCATCTCTCTGCCTGCAAACAGGAAACATCTCCACTTTGTCCTGGCAGATGGTGCTTACTGCCTCCAGTCCATCTCAATCAATGTGCTTGGCCAAGCTCTATGCCAAGCTGTACATGTCCATATCTTAGCAGGGAAGGTACATTGCAGGGTATTTTCACATATTAGAAATTTTTCACCTCAGGGCGCCTGGGTGGCTCAGTCGTTGGGCATCTGCCTTCGGCTCAGGTCATGATCCCAGGGTCCTGGGATCGAGCCCTGCATCCGACTCCCTGCTCCACGGGAGGCCTGCTTCTCCCTCTCCCCCTCCCTCTGCTTGTGTTCCCTCTCTCGCTGTGTCTCTCTCTGTCAAATGAATAAAATCTTTAAAAAAAAAAAATTTTTCATCTCTACTCACTTAAAAAACAATACTATTCTCATATTAACATAGTAATTAAACATATAAATGTAATAAACTTCCAAAAAACTATTCCAAGTGACAAGACCTACTATATGATTTTTTGAGTTGGTAGAAATTTTTTTGTTGTCTTAGGCTTTATAGAACTGGCCACGAATTTTTGTTTTTGGATGGAAAACTATAAGAAGGTGGTAAGTCCCTTTCCTGTTATTAAGGCTAAGCTAAGCAAACATTATTTTAACCTTTGTTGTACTTCTGGCTCACATTTTCTCCACCATTTTACTGGACTTTCTCTTGCATTGCCCAATGTTGGGTGTTTGTACTTTTTTTTTTCCTCCTACATCTGTTTTTCCTCAAACTCTCTGCACTTTCTGCATAACTTTCATTTTCCTTCTGTGACTTTTTCTCCTGCTCCATTGTTTCTCTTGACATATACCAGTAAGCTACATCTTTACATTTTTATTTTTACTCACTTTTTTGCTTTTCCTTTTGTTTCCACCTCTTTTTAAAATCCTACTTTCTCTCCTGCCCTGGTAAAACCATGTCTCATGCCATTCTGAAATGTGACCATAGTCCTACCTCTCTCCTATGATGTGGTCGAGCCCTGGGCTCTCAGTCCATTTGCTAAATAACCAAGTTGGCCAGAAGAAGCAGAAGAGACAACATTCAAGTCTAGGGTCTCAAATGTAACAAATTACAAGGTTAAGAAATACTGACATTATACCACTGCAAACTTTCATTTCACATTTTATCTACAAGATCTAAGGAGAAAATAGGGTTAGCACCTGTATCAATAAGGGACTTATCAAAATGAAAGAAAATTTTACTTCCATTTTTAAAACTACTATATGATTTTTAGGTAGCATTTTTATGATTACTGAGTTAGAAAGAATATGAACTTTGATTGGGATGGCATTCAGATCTACAATATATTGGTGAACATTGTAGTAGCCCAATGGATCAAACAGACCAGTTAGCCCCTAGGAGCACAAGCAGACTACAGCCCAGCTCATCTCTTCTACCTTATCAGTATTTCTTACTTAACATGCCTCTAATCTCGTAACTGACCCAACTCTACACAGATTTTCATTTTCTATTTCACCCTCTCAGCTCCCTAAGTGAAATTTATAGTGTCTCATGAACTAGAAAAGTTAAATTGATAATAATCATGGTAGCCAGAATAATGACCCCCCCAAACACACACACACACACAAAGAGCTCTACATGTTAACCCCTGGAACCTATAAATATGCTATCTTACATGGCAGAGGGGAACTAAGGTTGGAGATGGAATTAAGGTTGCTAACTAGCTGACTTTAAAATAGAAAGATGATCCTGGATTACTTAGGTGGGCTCAATATAATCAGAAGGGTCCTGGAAGGAGGCAAGAAAAGAGAGGAAGAAGAGTCAGACTCACAGTGATTTGATGTGATCTGATTTGATTTGAAAGGCCTAACCTGCCATTGCTGGCTTTGAAGAGGAAGGAAGGGACCATAAGTCAAGAAGTGCGGACAGCCTCTAGAAGCTGGAAATGGCAAAGTAACATGATTTCCCAGAGCCTCCAGAAGAAACAACCCTGCTAACACCTTCATTGGAAACCCATTTTCAACTTCTGATCTCCAGAACTATAGGATAACGAATTTGTGTAACAACACTAAGTTTGTGGCAATTTGTTATAGCAGCAATATCAAATTAGTACAATAATAAAGCCATAAATAGTTTCATCGTAATCATTTTTAAATGTGTAATATAGATTTCTCAATGTATAATTTAAGTTTTTAAGCCTAGAATCTAAAATGGGCTTTTCCCCCACAACAACACTGTTTCTGAATTCTGATGTGATTTTCTCATAGCAAAACTGAATTTAAGAATATTACATTTAAAAATATTTTGAGGCTCTCTGCTCCTCCCCATTCGACAGACAGCCGCATCTTCTGGTGCAGTGCCAGCCGCGTCCCCGAGACATGATGGTGAAGGTCGGAGTGAACGGATTTGGCCGTACTGGGCCCCTGGTCACCAGGGCTGCTTTTAACTCTGGCAAAGTGGATACTGTCCCCATCAATGACCTCTTCATTGACCTCAACTACATGGTCTACATGTTCCAGTATGATTCCACCCATGGCAAATTCCACGGCATAGTCAAGGCTGAGAACGGGAAGCTTGTCATCAATGGAAAGTCCATCTCCATCTTCCAGGGGTGAGATCCCGCCAACATCAAATGGGGTGATGCTGGTGCTGAGTGTGTTGTGGAGTCCACTGGGGTCTTCACCACCATGGAGAAGGTTGGGGCTCACTTGAAGGGTGGGGCCAAAAGGGTCATCATCTCTGTTCCTTCTGCCGATGCCCCCATGTTGGTGATGGGTGTGAACCATGAGAAGTATGACAACTCCCTCAAGATTGTCAGCAATGCCTCCTGCACCACCAACTGCTTGGCTCCTCTGGCCAAGGTCATCCATGACAACTTCGGCATCGTGGAGTGACTCATGACCACCGTCCATGCCATCACTGCCACCCAGAAGACGGTGGACGGCCCCTCTGGGAAGCTGTGGTGCAACAGCCGAGGGGCTGCCCAGAACATCATCCCTGCTTCCACTGGCGCTGCCAAGGCAGCGGGCAAGGTCATCCCCTGAGCTAAACGGGAAGCTCGCTGGCATGGCCTTCCATGTCCCCACCCCCAAAGTGTCCATCATGGATCTGACCTGCCACCTGGAGAAAGCTGCCAAATACGACAACAAGAAGGTGGTGAAGCAGGCATCAGAGGGCCCCCTCAAGGGCATCCTGGGGTACACTGAGCACCAGGTTGTCTCCTGCGACTTTAACAGTGACACCCACTCCTCCACCTTCGATGCTGGGGCTGGCATTGCTCTCAACGACCACTTTGTCAAGCTCACTTCCTGGTATGACAATGAATTTGGCTACAGCAACCGGGTGGTGGACCTTATGGTCCACATGGCCTCCAAGGAGTAAGAGCCCCCTGGACCACCAGCCCCAGCAAGAGCAAGAGGAAGAGAGAGGCCCTCAGCTACTGGGGAGTCCCTGCCCCAACTTATCCCCCAAAACACTGAGAATCTCCCAACCTCCACCATTTCCATCCCAAACCCCCTGAAGAAGGGGAAGGGCTTGGGGAGCCCTACCTTGTCATGTACCATCAATAAAGTATACTGTACCCAGCCCCCCCAAAAAAAAAAAATTTGAATACTATCTAGATATAACATTGTCTAAATAGTTTTACATATAAGGAAATGTTATCAAAAGGATTAAACTTTCTAAATAATTATTAAAAGATTTATATTTCATTCTAAAATAGCCCTAATAGTCTCTTTTCTAATTTTGTCTCATATTCTTTTTCATGGAACTGTTTTAATCCTAGATAAGATATTTGAGTTTCTCAAATATCAGACTCATTTCCACACAACCAAACTTTTAAAGTTAAGTCAATAATATTTGGATATATGTGAGTAAAGTTTTAAAATCATGTTAAGCAAAGTCTCTGACAGAACTATTACTCAAATGTTGAACTTTTGGGGAACTTTATGGCTATTTTTCTATTTTCTCTTCAAGTCAGAAACATTTATATTTTCTATGTGCATGATTTTAGACAAGTTAGTTAACCTTTTCACCCAAGTGTGTCAGACAAGATTATTTAAGATTCCTTGATATTATGACTTTAAAACATGCATAGACATTTCATAAGAATGGTAAATATGAAAAAGCGTTACAAACATTTCCTATCCATGGATAAACTTAAAATGTTAAGCTTGAAGTCAAGCTTAATTACTGTTCCTCAGTATAGAGTCTGGATACATATCGCCACAATGCCTAATCTTATGTTTAGGGTATTTTTCAAATGTGGCAGAAATTTCCCTAATTAAAATATGTTTTGCTGGCTCTTCAGGGAATGTAGGAGAGGAAGAGTGCATAGACCCTCTCAATAGAACCCACTCCTTTTAGGGCCAGTGCTCATCCTTAACCAAGATCACATTGTGAAGTTCCTGCTGTGAGAGAAGAAAATGTATTAGGAGAGTTTAATTGGATTCCGTTAGCATTATCTAAAGCTCAGTACTACTTCCAAAGACTTCACTCGAAGATCTTTAGTTTTAGACATTCTTCCAAGGAGACAATGTTGTGTAATATTGGAGGATCTATCAGTAATATATCACATCAAAAATGAAACTACTTTTAAATCATTTTAAGGGATGCTAAAATACATTTAACAAAATATTTAAGATTAAAAAATAAAAAAATAAAATCAAGCTTAAAATTACAACTATCAAAAATTAGTTAAAGGGGTGCCTAGGTGGCTCAGTCATTAAGCGTCTGCCTTTGGCTCAGGTCATGATTCCAGGTCCTGGCATCGAGGCCCACATCGGGCTCCCTGCTCAGCGGGAAGCCTGCTTCTCCCTCTCCCACTCCCCCTTGCTTGTATTCCCTCTCTCGCTGTGTCTCTCTCTGTCAAATAAATAAATAAAATCTTTAAAAAAAAAAATTAGTTAAAAAAAAAAAAGAATTACCAAACTGATGGTCACCAGTGGGAAGGTAGGTGGAGGGATGGGTGAAATGGGTGATGGAGATTAAAGAGTACACTTACTTGATGAGCACTGAGTAATGTACAGAATTGTTGAATCACTATACTGTACATCTGAAACTAATATAACACTGCATGGTTTTTTATTCAAATTTTAGCTAGTTAACATACAGTGCAATATTGGTTTCAGGACTAGAATTCAGTGATTCATCACTTACATACAACACCCAGTGCTCATCACAAGTACCCTCCTTAATCCCCATCACCCATCTAGCCCATCTCCCACCCACCTCCCTCCATCAATCCTCACTTTATTGTCTACCCTTAGGAGTCTCTTGTGGTTTGTTTCCCTCTCTCCTTTTTTTCTTTTCCCCTTTCCCATATGTTTTCTTTCTTAAATTCCACGTATGAGTGAAATCATGTGGTATTTGTCTTTCTCTGACTTATTTCACTTAGCATAATACACTCTAGTTACATCCACATTGTTGCAAACGGCAAGATTTCATTATTTTTGATGGCTGAATAATATTCCGTTGTGTATATATACCACATCTTCTTTATCCATTCATCAGTCAATGGACATTTGGGCTCTTTCCATAGTTTCACTATTGTTGATAATGTTGCTATAAACATTGGGGTGCATGTACTCCTTCAAATCTGTATTTTTGTAACCTTTGGATAAATACCTAGTAGTGTAATTGCTGGATCATAGAGTAGGTTCTATTTTTAACTTTTTGAGGAACCTCCATATTGTTTCCACAGGTACAGTGACTGCACCAGTCTGCATTCCTACCAACAGTGCATGAGGGTTCATTTTTCTCCACATTCTTGCCAATACTTTTTGTTTCTTATCTTTTTGATTTTAGTCATTCTGACAGATGTGAGGTGGTAATCTCATTGTGCTTTTGATTTGTATTTCCATGGTGATGACTGATGTTGAGCATCTTTTCAGGTGTTTGTTGGCCATCTGCATGTCTTCTTTGGAAAAGTGTCTATTCGTGTTTTCTGCCCATTTCATAACAGGATTATTTGGTTTTGGGGTGTTGAGTTTAGTAAATTCTTTACAGATTTTGGATACTAACCGTTTAGAAGATATGTCATTTGCAAATATCTTCTCCCATTCCATAGGCTGCCTTTGAGTTTTACTGATTGTTTCCTTTGCTGTGCTGAAGCTTTTTATCTTGATGAAGTCCCGATAGTTCATTTTTGATTTTGTTTCCCTTGCCTCTGATGACACGTCTAGTAAGAAGTTGCTATGGCCGAGGTCAAAGAAGTTTCTGCCTCTGTTCTTATCTAGGATTTTGATGGTTTTCTGTCTCATATTTAGGTCTTTCATCCATTTTGAAATTATTTTTGTGTATCATATAAGAAAGTGGTCCAGTTTCATTCTTCTGCATGTGGCTGTCCACTTTTCCCAACATCATTTGTTGAAGATACTTTTTTCCATCAGATATTCTTTCCTACTTTGTCAAAGATTAGTTGACCGTATAGTTGTGGGTCCATTTCTGGGTTTTCTATTCTGTTCCATTGATCTATGTGTCTGTTTTTGTACCAGTACCATACTGTCTTGATGACTACAGCTTTGTAATACAGCTGGAAATCCAGAATCATGATGCCTCCAGTTTTGTGTTTCTTTTTCAAGATCACTTGGGCTATTTGAGATCTTTTGTGGTTCCATACAGATTTAGGATTATTTGTTCTAACTCTGTGAAAAATGCTGGTGGTATTTTGATGAGGATTGCATTAAATATGTAGATTGCTTTGGGTAGTATAGACATTTTAATCAAGGTAATGCTGGCTTCATAGAATGAGTTTGGAAGTTTTCCTTCCCTTTCTACTTTTTGAAACAGTTTGAGAATAATAAATATTAATTCACATTTAAATGTCCAGTAGAATTATCCTGGGAAGCCATCTGGCCCAGGACTTTTGTTTGCTGGGAGATTCAATTTCTTTGCTGGTTGTGGGTCTGTTCAAATAATAAATGTAAAAAAACTCCCTGATAATAATACAATACAATAATAGTAGGGGACTTCAACATCCCACCTACAGCAATGGACAGATCATCTAAGCAGAAAACCAACAAGGAAACAATCGCTTTGAATGATACGTTGGATTGGGTGGACTTAACAGATATATTCAGAGCATTTCACCCTAAAGCAGCAGAATATACATTCTTTTTGAGTGCACATGGAACATTCTCCAGAAGAGATCACATACTGGATCACAAATCAGCCCTCAACAAGTACAAAAAGATTGAGATAATACCATGCATATTTTCAGACCACAACACTATGAAACTTGAATTCAACCACAAGAGAAAATTTGAAAGATCTCAAATACATGGAGGTAAAGAACATCCTGAATGAATGGGTTAATGAATGAATGGGTTAGAATGAATGGATTAACCAGGAAATTAAAGAAGAAATAAAAAAATATGTGGAAGCAAATGAAAATGAAAACACAATACAAAACCTTTGGGATGCAGCAAAGGCCGTCCTAAGAGGGAAGTATATTGCAATACAGACCTACCTCAAGAAGCAAGTAAAATCTTTTTTGTTGATTTTGAGAGGCATTCTCTGTGCATCTTGGACTTGAATGCCTGTTTCCTTCCCCAGATTAGGGAAGTTCTCAGCTATAATTTGTTTGAATAAGCCTTCTGTCCCTTTTTCTCTCTCTTCATCTTCTGGGACTCCTATAATATGAATGTTATTACATTTTAATAAGTCGCTGAGTTTCCTAATTCTACCTTTGTGATCCATTAACTTTCTTTCCCTCTTCTTTTCAGCCTCATTATTTTCCATAATTTTATCTTCTGTATCTCTGATTTGCTCCTCTGTTTCGTCCATCCTTATTTTTATAGCATCCATTTGGGTTTGCATCTCAGTTATAGCATTTTTAATTTCAGCCTGACTAGATTTTAGTTCTTTTATCTCTGCAGTAAGGGATTCTCTAGGGTCTTCTATTCTTTTTTCAAGCCCAGCTAGTAAACTTATAATTGTTGCTTTAAATTCTAGTTCCAACACCTTACTTATATCTGTATTGATTAAATCCCTGGCTGTGAGTTCTACTTCTTGTTCTTTCTTTGGGATGAATTTCCCTGTCTTATCATTTTGCCCAGAAAAGAAAAGAAGAAGGAAAACAAAAAACAAACAAAAACAAACAAACAAAGAAAACAAACAAAAAAATTGGATCCTGGATGTGTTCTGGTCTGCTTGTTAGAAGAATCTAGATCCAAAAATATAAAATAAAATAAAATAAAATAAAATAAACAAAATAATATATAATGTAAAAATATATATGAATAAAAATTTTTAAATAATAAATTTTAAAAGGGATTGAAAAAAATAAGAAAATAAATGAAAAACTAATAACAAGAGTGGTGCCACACTCTATAGCCCTGGAGCTTACAGTTCACACCCCCACTCTTCAGGGAGCCCTCACAGAGGAGCAATCACCCCTCTTGTGCCCCGGTTTCCATCAGAACCCTGTGTTCACCCTGCTTGTGTCTGAGCTTTTTTATCTCAAGCCCATGACCGAGTTTGAAAACTCCAAATTTTAAGGACTCCTGTGGGGCAGAGGTGCATTGCCCTCTGGTGGGGGGGGGGGGAGATGTCTCACTGCACTTTGCCATTTGCTGGCCTGTCCCAGGAAAGCAGTCACATGACCACACAGTGATTCACAGTTCATGGCAAAACAGAACAGAAAGCCGGGCACCAAGACTCACTGCTTTCAGCCAGCTTCCACACTCCTCTATGCCTAGGAACAGGGCAGCACGTTGGCACCACCTGTTCTTCTTGCAACCAGGAGATACTCAGACCACCTCATCACTCCTGGGACTCTGCCCTGCTTTGCCACCTGAGCACCTTTAAGGCACGTCCCCCACAGTAGCAGACTTCTGAAAGTTCAGATTTTGTGCTCTGCTGCTTATGATACTTTGCAGTAGCTTCCACAAACAGATGTCCCCTCCCTGCTACCATACCCATAGCTATATTTTCAACTCCTGCACTTCCTACCTTCCAAGAAGTGGTCACTTTTCTACTTATAGACTGCCAGTTTTTGTTCTCTCACACTTCCGATTGATTTCTTGGGGATTCAACATGATTTGATAACTATCTAACTGTGTTCAAGGGATGAGACAAGTTTAGGGTCCCCTACTCCTCTGCCATCTTAACTCCTCCTATAACACTGTATGTTAACTATACTGGAATTAAAATTTTTTAAAAAAGGAAAAAATTAATTACCAATATTAATCAGGCAGTCATTGGGAAATGCTCAGCTTCACTTACACATATACCATAGATATGAGTGAATCCCCCAAAATACCACCCCCAACTTCTTCCTATTCTCTCAATAGCCACCACAGGTGTTTCAGATATCTAATGTTACTGATAATATAGAAAATGAAAAGTCTTATAAATATCATTGAGAAAGCTGAGGATCCTAGGGGAAAAAATGAATGAAATCTTTTGAGATTTCTATCAGAGAATATTTCAAAAGCAACTCATTCACAACCTTTCATTCCCCCATTCAACCTTTTAAAAGTCTCCAGCCCTGCCAGAATCTCAGCAATGAGCTATGAAGAAAGGCACTGTCTGTGGGTACAGCTAAAAAAGTCCACTCTCAAGGGCGTCTGGGTGGCTCAGTCATTAAGCATCTGCCTTCGGCTCAGGTCATGATCCCAGGGTCCTGGGATTGAGTCCCACATCGGGCTCCCTGCTCAGCGGGAATCCTGCTTCTCCCTCTCCCACTCCCCCTGCTTGTGTTCCTGCTCTCGCTGTCTCTCTCTCTGTCAAATAAATAAATAAAATCTTTAAAAAAAAAAAAAAGTCCACTCTCTCTGTAACCAGAGACCAAATCTTCATCTTATCAGTTTTCATAAGTCCTATGCCACCTTTCTGGTTTATCTTACAAACTGTTGACCTCAGCTGAAAACATACCAGCACTGACCATCACTTACTAACCTCTTGAAGACCTCTAAACAAAAAAATTAGAACAGAGTCCCCTTTAAAATATATGGGACTTATATTTTAATTTCTGATTCTTCTCTTAAATTTGTTCCATGTATTATAGGCTCATGTTATCTTAGAGTGGAACATGATTCCCTTTCCTGTGAAAAAGCAAAATATTGTCCTTTGGCAGACATTTATTGTGTAAACTTGCCACTGAGCTATTTTGCATCTCATTACACAGTCTGATTTGCCAATAGCTAATTACAGCAGTCATTTACTTATTCCATCTTCACAGCATCATAGCAATAAAACAAGGAGTCTGATGGTATCACTTACGTGGAATGCATTATGATAGAAGTGGATATCACATTCTTACACTCCTCTACTCACATGTATGCATTTATTCCTCCAGGCCTTCATGCCTGAAATAAATTTACTGGAATCCCAGCCTCTACTATAGGTTACATCTACAACTCAAGAATATCCAGGCAAAGGACATAGTGTTCCATCTTTACAATCAAATACAGATTTCCCATTAAAAAGAAAATTCTCTATTTCAAAAGATTTAATGGTATAGTCTTTTAAAAATAATTCCAGATGGCTAAATTTTATGACTGAAAATATCCCACTACAAGAAATATTTTTGCTTTATTGTAATTTGAACTAATTTTTAGACACTAGAGGTCTTATCTCTTAATGTTTTCCTGTAAGAGATAGGTTGGGTTTAGGACTTCCACATTTTCTTACATGATTTATTTCAGCTACTTTTGTACCTATTCACAATGACTTCACTCTTACTGACACATTTTCAGTGATTGTGCAAGACATGTTGATATTTTCCTACACTGTTTTGCTACTTTTTGTATCAACTTGGCCATCTTTTCTCACTCTGTTGCAACCCCACCCTCTTTTCTTTGAAGTCTCTGTCTACTTAAATTAAAAATAAATTTCATTGAGCTGAATGGCTTATTACATCAAAAGGAAAAAAATTCAAACAGAGCAGTGATTAAGTACATAACCTTTAACTGAAATGAATATTTCCAAAATAAACAACACTGAACAAATATTTCCCAGTGGCCTATAGAGAGCTCATGTATAACACAATAGCTATGCTTTTATTTGCCCACATCATATTTCACAGTAAATGTTTCCAGTGTTTAAACACAATATTAACATACAGATTCTCGTGATATTCAAGTAATCTGAAAATCAAGTAAATTGAACGAACTCCTTAGCCCCAGCTTCTATTGATTGAAGTCACATGACTGTAAGTCAGGTTAGTTGCCACTAGATGGCTCTATTTTAAGTTGCTTTCTGAAACAATATATGCCCTGTAATTAAAGATCTGCGGTGAAAGCATAGGCATTGATGGTTAAAATTCTGGGGGGAAGGGGACAGGACACAAACTATATAATGCAATAAATTTTTATATTTCATTCAAGATATTATTTTGGAATTATCATTCTAAAGTAGCTAAATGTAACATATACATAGAAATGATGCAAGAAAAAATAGGGGAAAAAAATTCGACATACACTAACATGCTTTCTGTTACCTAAATGTATAAATTCATTATCTCATGTAAGTTAAACATCCTAGTAGCCACCTCATTTTAAAATTAATTTTCAAATTTGGCTAGCACCTTTCCTTCGATGGCTTGGCTGACCCTGGTTTGTGACTCCATGAAGCCCCCTAGGCTTTTTAGTATATCTTCCATTACATAACTATGTGTCTTCCATAGGCCTGTGGAGTCTGATTCACCAGGATCTAGTCTCCTTTATTTCAACTGTCATATAACTGTTACATTTTTCTGCTTAGGCTAGGAAAACAAGATTTTCAGTCTGGTTGCTTCTAAAAGCAATTGCCTGTTAAAGGAACTATAGATGTCTTTGAGCACTTTGAAATACTTACGTTGAACATAATAAACGTCTTTGAAAACAAATAAAGAATCTTTAGATCCTTCATACCGTGAACCATATGATTTTTTCCTCAGTTTTAATATAATCACCATGTGCTGAAACCTCACTGCAACACGTATCTTTCACAATCACACAATCATTCAGACCATCCTGCCTCTTTGTGGATGCAGTAGGTACCTAAACACATTTGTTAGATGAATGAAAGAACAGATGATGGAAGATTCTTTTTGTTGTGCCCCTTCCTAATCTACCTGTGCAATTTGCAAAGAGTGATACACAGATATTCCTCAACTTATGATGAGTTGATGTCTTGATAAACCCATCATGGTTGAAAATATCATTAAGTCAAAAATGCATTTAATACACCTAACCTACCAAACATCATAGCTTAGCCTAGCCTACCTTAAATGTGCTCAGAACATTTACATGAGCCTACAGTTGGGCAAAATCATCTAACACAAAGCCTATATTATAATAAAGTGCTAAACAGCTCATGTAATTTACTGAATACTATACTGAAAGTGGAAAACAGAATGGCCATAGGGGGAAAGAATGGTTGTAAGTGTATCTGTTGTTTATCCTCATGATCACATGACTGACTGGGAAATGTAGCTCACTACTGCTGTCCAGCATCATGAAAGAGTATCATACCACATATCACCAGCCTGGGAAAATATCAAAATTCAAGTAGTATAGCTTCTACTGAAGGGGTATCACTTTTGCACCATCATAAAGTTGAAGAATCTTAAGTCAAACCTCCTGTCAACCTGGGGACTGTCAGTAGTGAGAACTATAAATCTCTTGCTCTAGCATTGTCTTCTAGAATTTGTAAAATAAATAATAATCCAAAACTGTGTCCTAGATGTTTGCATTTTATGAGGAGTGGCTCCCAAATGTTGACATGTTCAAGCCATATGAATGAATTATTACATTTAAGACTCTGAGCATCTTGAAAATACCATTATTAGGGCCACAGTGTATACAACACCCCCTCCACAAAATCCCTACAATTGTAAAGCTACACAATTATAGGTCCCTTGGTCTAACTTCATATAGGACAAAATGAGAGATCCATCATATGGGAGCAAATCACAACCCATTGCCCTTTTTCAGGCTACCTGGTTTTCTCCCAAGTTCTGGAGAGGTATGTTGACCCTGAATCATATCACCACATAGTTTGTAGTGAAATCTGGAAAGTAAGTAGCCTGCTTAGCATTCCCTCCTTTGGGATGTAGCCTCCTTCTTCCCCTCACTGCCAGCTAACTGTGCAAAGAGTGTATGACTGTGGAAAGCAGGACAAGAACACAACTCTGTCACAGAACCCAACACAGCTGACATCTCAAGCAAGAAAGGACTACACACTCATTTAGCTGGCTTTTGTGTAGCCATTGGGTGAGGGTTGGGTTTTGGGTATTTTTGGCATTAATTCAAAATGAAATTTGGTCCAACTTAAAATAGAAAATTTCCAATTTACCCACACACACAAAAAAAGGTTTTTTTCAATGTTTTGTCATAAGTGAATGAAATATGTTTCCATCTCATCAGAGTTTCTATGGGAAAAACACCTAAAAATTAACATTACTAAATTTTCTTTTACCAACCTAGTAGTAGAGCACATGTGCCCAGGGGTAGAGTTTTTTAAAAAGGTAGGAAATCAAAACAGAAGGAAAGATAGTTTCCCAGACAAACAAGTTAAAGGTGTTCATGACCACTGAATCAGCCCTACAAGAAATGTTTAAGGGGACTCTTTGAGTGGAAAGGAAAGATCATTAGTAAAAGTAAGAAAAGCAGGAAGCACAAAAGCAATAAAACTAAGTATATCTGCAAAAATCAGTCAAGGGGGCAACCCTGTCAGGATCCCTCACTCTTGAGAGCTTTTTCTGTGTCTTTACTTAATAAACTTCTATCGCTTTACTCACACACAAAAAAAAAATCAGTCATGGGACTCACAAAATAAGAGTATAAAGTATGACATCATATACCTAAAACTTGGGAAGAAGAGGAGTAAAGAATGGGTTCAAACTTAAGCAACCATCAACCTAATATAGACTGTTATATGCATAAGATGTTATATACAAACCAATGGTAACCACAAATCAAAAACCAGTAATAGATAGGCAAAAAATAAAGAGGAAAGAATCCAAGTATATCACTAAAGAAAGCCAATTTATGGTGAGAGAAGAGAACAAGAGTAGAAAGGAAAAGATCTAAAGACCCATGAAACAGATAACAAAATGTCAATAAATACATACCTGTCAGTGATCACTTTGAATGTAAATGGACTAAATGCTTCAGTGAAAAGACACTGGGTGACAGAATGGATAAAAAAAGAAGACCCATCTATATGCTGCCTACAAGAGATTCATTTTAGACCTAAAGACACATGCAGATTGAAAGTGAGGGAATGAAGAAATATTTATCATGCAAATGGATGTGGAAAGAAAGCTGCAGTGACAATACTTATAACAGACAAAATAGACTTTAAAACAAAGACTGACAAGAGACAAAGAAAGACACTATACTGTCAGAAGGAAACAATCCAACAAGAAGACATAACAATTGTAAATATTTATGCACCCCAATTGGGAACACCCAAATACATAAAAAGTTAATAACAAACATAAAGGAAATAATTGCTAGTAATAAATAATAGTAGGAGACCTTAAAACCCAACTTACATCAATGGATAGGTCATCTAAACAGAAAATCAACAAGGAAACCATGGCTTTGAATGACATACTGGACCAGATGGATTTAATAGATATATTCAGGACATTACATCCTAAAACAGAAAAAAATACATTCTTTTCAAGTGCACATGGAACATTCTCCAGAATAGATCACATATTAGGCACAAAACAAGTCTCAACAAATTCAAAAAGATCAAAGTTATACCATGCATCTTTTTTTAACCACAACACTATGAAACTAGAAATCAACCACAAGAAAAAATCTGTAACGAGCACAAATATATAGAGATTAAATAACATGCTACTAAACAATGAATGGGTCAATCAAGAAATCAAAAAAGAAGTCAAAAAATACAGAGACAAATGAAAATGAAAAAAACAATGGTGCAAAATCTTTGGGATGCAGCAAAAGCAGTTCTGAGAGGGAAGTTCATAGCAATACAGGCCTACCTCAAGAAGCAAGAAAAATCTCAAATACACAACCTAACCTTACACCTAAAGGAGTTTGAAAAAGAAGAACAAATAAAACCCCAAACCAGCAGAAGGAAGGAAATAATAAAGATTAGAGCAGAAATAAACAAAGAAACTTAAAAAACAATAGAACAGATCAATGAAACCAGGAGCTGCTGCTTTGGAAAGATCAACAAAATTGATAAACCTCTAGCCAGACTCATCCAAAAAATAAAAGAGAGGACTCAAATAAACAAAATCAGAAATGAAAGAGGAGAAATAACAACTGACATCACAGAAATACAAAAGATTTTAAGAGAATATTATGAAAAATTATATGCCAACAAACTGGACAATCTAGAAGAAATGGATAAATTCCTAGAAACATATAACCTACCAAAACTGAAGCAAGAAGAAATACAAAATTTGAACAGACCAACTACCAGCAATGAAATGGAATCAGTAATCAAAAAACTCCCAACAAACAAAAGTCCAGGATCAGACAGCTACACAAGTGAATTCTACCAAACATTTACTTATTTTTTCTAAGATTTTTTTTTTTATTTGTCAGAGAGAGAGTGACAGTGAACACAAGCAAGGGGAACGGCAGGCAGAGGGAGAAGCAGGCTCCCCACTGAGCAAGGAGCCAGATGCGGGACTCGATCCCAGGACCCTGGGATCATGACCTGAGCTGAAGGCACAAGATCAGGAGCAGATGGGAGGGAAAAGGAGGGCCTCCACATCATCTCACACATCAGACACCTGCTTTCCTACAGTTTGTCCAAAGTGGCACTGGAAGGTTAAGTTACACAACATAAGGTAAGTTCACAGACTATGTCCAATTTCAAGGACCATGAGCAAAACGTGGGACAGCAGAAACATGATGTGGTAATAATAACAACAATCAAAATATACTGAGTAAGTACTAGGTGCCAAACACTCTTTTATATATTTAGCATATGTTAATTCATTTAGCATAAAAAGGATAAGAGCCATTTGTAGGCTAAGAGCAGGAAGCAGTGTGGGATCAAAATGGGTTATCTCCTCAAACCTTCATGCCATTTTTAACCTCAATAAACCACAGGCCATTGTCTCAATATACTTCAATATCTACATATCATGTGTGCCAAAATCATCATTTTGGCAGACAATTTTCATTACTGAGACAAATAATTTGGAAGGGAGGAAGGAAGGAAGGAAGGAAGGGAGGAAGGAAAGAAGGAAAGAAGGAAAGAAAAGAGGAAGAGAGTATATTTTGCAGCCAAACTCATGCTGTCCAGCCCTAAGGGAAGTTTCCTTTCTAAGCCTCAACCTATTCTTATCAGAATGGAGTTGTCTTTATGAATAGTTATTTCTCCAGTCCAAGCCTATACCAGGATAACAGGGACCCTCTACTAGGTCGTAATTTATATCAGCCTCATTGACGCTAAAAATAAAATACTAACTTTTCTCTATTAATGCCCGATATCTAAACTGTATGCCTTGCTTTGTAAGCAAAAACGTAGAACCCCTGTACTTGGGGGTCTGTCAGTGGCCCTGCCCTCAAACTGACTGCTAATAAAGCACCATATCAGACAAATCAATAAGAAAATGGCACAAGGGGCACCTGGGTGGCTCAGTCGTTAAGCGTCTGCCTTCGGCTCAGGTCATGATCCCAGGGTCCTGGGATCGAGCCCCGCATCGGGCTCCCTGCTCATTGGAAAGCCTGCTTCTCCCTCTCCCTCTGCCTCTCCCCCTTGTTTGTGCTCTGTCTCTCAAATAAATAAATAAAATCTTTAAAAAACAAAACAAAAGCAAAAAAATGGCACAAGATGTGAACAGACATTCAACAAAAGACAACATCCAAATGGCTTAAAAACATAGGAAACAATATTCAATGTCATTGGTCATAAGTGAAATAGAAACTAAAATCACTGTAAGGTGCTACCTGACACTGACCAAAATGGCTAAAACGAAAGACTCTCAATACCAAGTATTGGCAAGGATGGGAAGCAGATGGAACTCTCAGACACTGTCTGAAGGGTATAAAATGAAAACCTGCTTGTCAGTATTTATTAAAACTGAGTGTATAGATGCACTAGAATGAAGCAATTCTACTCCTAGATATATACTCAACAAAAATGTATACAGACATCACAAACAGACATCTACAGCACTCTTTATAATGGCAACATTATTCATAATTGCCAAAAACTGGAAATTACCCCATCCACAGTGGAATGTACATATAAATTGTGTTATATTCCTATAATGAAAAACTACACAATAATGAAAATTGGTGATCTACAACTATACTCAAATACACCACTAAAACTCACAAACATAACATTGAGAGAAAGAAGTTAGACACAGAAGCCTACCTACTGCCTCATTCCTTCTATATAAAGGAGTAAGCACACAAGCAAAACTAATATATACTGTTAGAATTCACAATAGTGCGTGCCTGGGTGGCTCAGTTGGTTAAGCGACTGCCTTCGGCTCAGATCATGATCCCAGAGTTCCGGCATCAAGTCCTGAATCGGGATCCCTCCTCAGCAGGGAGTCTGCTTCTCCATCTGACCGCCCCCCTCATGCTCTCTCTATCTCATTCTCTCTCTCAAATAAATAAATAAAATCTTTAAAAAAAAAAAGAATTCACAATAGTGATTATTTGAGGAAAGAGGACTGTGATAGCAAGGGGAAAAACAGAACAGGGGCCTTGGGGGCTAATGGTTAATATTCTTTTTTTGATGATCTGAAAGCTGGTAATATGGGTATGTTCACTTTGTGAAAAATCACTGAGCTTTATACTTATGATTTGTGTGTGTGTGCCTTTTCCTGGATATAGATTACATTCCATTAAAACTTCACCAAACAACCAGGAGGTGGGAAGGCATGTATGGATATTATGTATCAATACGATGAATATTTCTCTGTCTTCAACAAAATTGCTGCTAATATCATTGCCTATAAATAATTCCATGTAGTAAATTCCTCTTAGAATATGTCCTAAGAAAAATATTTGTCTTTCTTGAATACCTATTTATGCTTCATTTATTAAGAAGCTCGGAGCTAACCTGAACACTTTGATGCCGTAATTATTTTTAATGAAAGGTTTTTAGCATTTTAAGATCTCCAATTCAATATTTATTTCATGTTCTTTAAACCATTTTGAATGATTCCATCATATTTATGTTTATTCAAGCAACTAGCATCCTCAAAACCTTTCTGGAATTTATAAAAATGCATACTTGAGAGTAGTGAGAATAAATCAGTGATCAAATATAGCCTCTGAAACTGTATGATAAATTAAGAGGTAGGTATTTTATTTAATTTATAGTATACTCTTTATAAATGTTCCTATAATATAACTAATAACTTTTAAGCAAAAATCTACCAATCATCCATCCAAGCAAACAATTTCAATGTATTAAATGCAAATGTTAAAATCAAGTAGACTATACCAATCATCTGGTCATTACACTGGGCTGTCTCAAACTAAGTCTATCTCTTATTTGGTAGAGAGGAGAGGAAGTGTACACCATCTTCATCATGAAAGGTTAACATTATAAAACCTACAAAGACATCCTCCAGACAAGAGGAAACTCACTATAACAAATGAATTTGAGTGTGTAGCCAAAAATTCTCATTATATGAAAAATAAAACCAAATGTAACAATGCAAGTGGTGGCAAACCAATAAAGATGTTATTTGATGAGTTCACTATAAAATCCAAATAAAGGAAAATGAGAAAGAACTGATGTGGGGCAGAGATAAGTATAAACTGAATAGAGCTTGTTTTCCTGTTGTTTGTAAAAAGCAAATAAATGTCAAATTTTGTAACTAATGAAAATAAGTGAACATCAAATATTTGTGAAGGGGTTGTTTCAAAAAGAAAATCCAAACTGACTTTCAACTATTAATAACTTCAGCTTCCCAAAGGGATTATTTGATTTTAGGTTGCTATTGTTGTTGTTGTTACTGTTATTTAAAAAGTATTGTGACAGACTTTCTCCATTAAGCAGAACAATCATACATTTTTATTTCCTGTCCTTACTGGTAAATACCCCACAAAATTTCTTTATTGATTCTTTTTATTCTCTTAACTAGGTAGGTTAGGCTTCCTTTTATTCTATTTTCTCTTTCTTTCTCACTAAATAATATTTCTAAATTAATAATAGGTAGATAATAACAGTTAACACATGTTGAGTGGTAACTATAAGTCAGGCACTCTTTCAAACACATTACATATAATAATTTGTTTAATCTTCAAAACAACCTGATGGGGTAAGTGCTATCATCACCACCATGGTAGAGATGAAAAAAACTAAGGCACAGAGGATTTAAGTTATATCCCAAGGTTACCTAGCTAATGTGTTAAAATCCAAACCCAGTAATACAAAAATACTATGGAGGTTAATTATTTACCATATGATGAAATGGATATGTAAAATATAAATATTCAAAGGTTAGGTCTATAGGAAAAACAATTTTCCAACAATGTTGAACTATTTAACTCAGCATCATCTTCTTCCAAATTACCACTATTCACATAACAACAAAGCACCTTGAAGTTAAAACAAAAAAAGTCTCTGTGTTGATACCTTGTAAGTGAATGGGGGCATTTTGTTTTGAAGACTACATCAGCTAAAAGGTTTTCCTGAATCAGAAGTGAATATTGTAAAACTAGGTAAAACTAATACTGCAGAGTATCATGTTCAACATCAGAAGAGTTTGAGAAACCTCTTCAAGGTTCCTCAGGGATCAATTTCAAAAAAAAAGCCCACTGTTCAAGGGTCTCCCCATCAGTAGCAGCTTTGTTGATGATCAAATAAGCAGACAAATAATATAAAAATGGGTAGGTACCCTCTGTCTAAAAAGGAGTAAATACAATAGCATACCTCTTCTTCACAGTCTGAGCAGATGATCTTTGAAATAAACTTGCTAAAGGAGATGGTCAAGTTAACATGTGCAGCACTTCAGGAAGAGATTAGATAAAGTCTGGTAGGAATGATGGTGACTCGTCCTGAAAAATACAGAGACGCACAGTAAGAGGTGATTGTGTATATAGGAAACGCACCCGAAGACAAACAGTGAAAGAAAAACAAAACACTGCAAGACTGAGCAATTCATTTTAAAAAGAGAATTACGTTTAATTCTTTTAATTAAAATAATAAAAAATGCTGGGGCCCCTGGGTGGCTCAGATGGTTAAGCATCTCCTTTGGCTTGGGTCATGATCCTGGAGTCCTGGAATGTCGGGCTCCCTGCTCATTAGGGAGTCTTCTTCTCCCTTTCCCTCTGCCTCTCCCCCTGCTTGTGCACTCTCTCCCTCTCTCTCCCTCTCTCTCTCCCTCCCTCTCTCAAACGAATAAATAAAATCTTTTAAAATAATAATAAATGTTTAAGTAAAATATAAGGTTAAAAGAAATAACTTGTGAAACATATGCCTAAGAAGTAGGAAAATACTATTTGGAAAACTGTGATAACTTAAAAATGCAGACTGTAAACCCTAGAGTAACCACTAAGTTAATAAAACAAAGAGGTATAGCTAAATAAGGCAATAGAGGAGATAAAATGGAACACTGAAAATACACTTCATCCGTAAAAAGACAATAAAGGAGAAAAAGAAAGACAAAAGAACAGACAGCATATAGAACACAAGAAAAAATAATAAAACAGTATATTTAAACCCAACAATATAAAAATCAGATTAAAAGAAAATGGTCTGAATATTTGTATTTAATAGTTAATAATAACTGTCTATTCAAAGACAACATGATCATATACATCAAAAATTACAAGGAATTCACAAAAGAACTGCTGGCACTAATAAATTAGCAACGTGGCAGAATACATGGTCAATCTAGAAAAAACAATATTTGTATTTTCAAATACCAACAAAGAAAGATGAAGAAATAAAATTTGAGGGGCGCCTGAGTGGCTCAGTTGGTTAAGCATCTGCCTTCAGCTCGGGTCATGATGACAAGGTCCTGGGATCGAGCCCCACATCAGGCTCCCTGCTCAGCAGGGGGTCTGCTTCTCCCTCTCCCTCTACCTGCTTCTCTGCCTATCTGTGCTCACTCTCTATGTCTCTGTCAAATAAATAAGATCTTTAAAAAAAAAAGAAAATTTGAATATAAACACATTCAATATATGTTCTTTTTTACATATATGATATAATGTATTCTTATATATTATGCATATTTATAAATAAATTATAATAGCACTTAAAACCTGAAATATTTGGGGATAAATTTAAGAAAAGGTGTACAAGACCCGCACACTGAAAGCTACAAAACTTTGTTGAGAGAACTTAAGACCTAAATAAATGGAGAGATATACCATGCTCATGAACTGAGATACTGAAGACTGTTAAGATATACATTTACAAACTGATCTATAGATAGCACAATCTCATTCAAAATTCCACAAAGGTTTGGGTTTTGCAGCACGGGGCAGGGGGGGTTCTGTTTGCTTTGGTTATTGGTTTTAGTTGTTTTTTTTAATAGCAATTTAAAGTTCATTCTAAAATTTATATAGAAATAAAATGTACCTACATTAACCAAAGCATTTTTGAAAAACAAAGTTGAGGGTTTACATTACCTGATTTCAAGACTTACTGTAGTATCATTTGCAAATATCTTCTCCCATTCCGTGGGTTGCCTCTTTGTTTTGTTGACTGTTTCCTTTGCTGTGGAGATTTTTATCTTGATGAAGTCCCAAAGGTTCATTTTCACTTTTGTTTCCCTTGCCTTTGGAGACGTGTCTTGAAAGAAGTTGCTGTGGCCAGTGTCAAAGAGGTTACTGCCTATCTTCTCCTCTAGGATTTTGATAGATTCCTGTCTCACATTGAGGTCCTTCTCCCATGTAGAGTTTATCTTTGTGTATGCTGTAAGAGAATGGTCGAGTTTCATTCTTCTGCAGGTGGCTTCCCAATTTTCCCAGCACCATATATTGAAGAGACTGTCTTTTTTCCATTGCATATTTTTTCCTGCTTTGTCAAAGACTATTTGACCATAGAGTTGAGGGTCCATATCTGGGCTCTCTATTCTGTTCCATTGGTCTGTGTGTCTGTTTTTGTGCCAGGACCATACTGTCTTGGTGATCACAGCTTTGTAATATAGTTTGAAATCAGGCAACGTGATGCCCCCAGCTTTGTTTTTCTTTTTCAACATTTCCTTGGAGATTCAGGGTCTTTTCTGATTCCCTACAAATTTTAGGATTGTTTGTTCCAGCATTTTGGAAAATGCCATTGGTATTTTGATTGGGATGGCATTTAAAGTATAGATTGCTCTGGGCAGCACAGACATTTTAACATTGACACTACAAAGGGCTGATATCCAAGATCTATAAAGAACTTCTCAAACTCAACACCCAAAAAACAAATAATCAAGTCAAAAAATGGGCAGAAGACATGAACAGACACTTCTCCAAAGAAGACATACAAATGGCTAACAGACACATGAAAAAATATTCATCATCATTAGCCATCAGGGAAATTCAAATCAAAACACATTGAGATACCACCTTACACCAGTTAGAATGGCAAAAATTGACAAGGCAAGAAAACAAATGTTGGAGAGGTTTTGGAGAAAGGGGAACCCTCTTACATTGTTGGTGGGAATGCAAGTTGGTACAGCCACTTTGGAGGTTCCTCAAAATATTAAAAATAGAGCCACCCTATGACCCAGCAATTGCACTACTGGGAATTTACCCCAAAGACACAGATGTAGTGAAAAGAGGGGCCATATGCACCCCAGTGTTCATAGCAGCAATGTCCACAATAGCCAAACTGTGGAAAGAGCCGAGATGCCCTTCAACAGATGAATGGATAAAGATATGATCCATATATACAATGGAATATTACTCAGCCATCAGAAAGGATGAATACCCAACTTTTGCAACAACATGGATGGGACTGGAGGAGATTATGCTAAGTGAAATAAGTCAAGCAGAGAAAGTCAATTATCATATGGTTTCACTAATTTGTGGAACATAAAGAATAACATGGAGAACATTAGGAGAAGGAAGGGAAAAATGAAGGGGGTGGAATCGGAGGGGGAGACGAACCATAAGAGACTATGGACTCTGAGAAATAAACTGAGGGTTTTAGAGGGGAGGGTGGTGGGGGGATGGGTTAGCCCGGTGATGGGTATTAAGGAGGGCATGTATTGCATGGAGCACTGGGTGTTATATACAAACAATGAATCATGGAACACTACATCAAAAACTAATGATGTACTGTATGATGACTAACATAATAAAAAAATAAATAAACTTCAAGACTTACTGTAAAGCTACAGTAATCGGAGCAATACAGTATCGGCATAAGGGTAGACACACAGATCATTAAACAGAATAGAGAGTTCAGAAATAGACCTACAAACATGTGACAGATTTTAAAAAAAGATCTTAAAATAATTCAGTGGGGGAAAAGTAATCTTTTCAACAACTAATACCGAAAGAACTGAATATCCATACTGAAAAGAAAAGAATAGTGACTCTTACCTCATACCATACACAAAAATTGTTAAAAAATGGATCATAGACCTAAGCATAAAAGTTCAAACTATAAAACTTCCAAAGTAAAATATAAGTGAAAATATTCTTGAATCTTAATCAAAGATTTCGTAAATGAAACAAAACACAACACACACACACACTATGAATCATAAAGAAAAAAAAGCAGCAAACGAGTTCATCAAATTGAAAACTAATACTCTTTTCTTCAAAGTATGCCATTAAGAAAATGAAAAGACAAGCCATGGACTGGGAAAAAATATTTCCAGTATTTCTAACAAAGAACATGTACCCAGAAAACAAAAAGCTCTTAAAGCTCAATAATAAACAGTGTAATATTTTTAATTTGGTGAAAAGACTTAAACTATTAGAGATGATGTACAAATAGCCAATACCCATAGGAAAAGATGCCTCATTATCACTGGTCACCAGGAAAATGCACATGAAAACTACAATGAGCTAACATTACACACTCATTAGAGGTTAAAATTAAAAAGAATTATAACAAGTGTTGGCAAGGAAGTAGAGCACCTAGACCTCTCATACACTGATGATGAAATTTAGAATGGTACATTCACTTTGGAGAATATTTTGGCAGTTTCTTAGAAAGTTAAACATTTACCATGAAAATGAAACATTCTACTCCTAGATATTTACCAAGAGAAATTAAAGCATATGTCTACCAAGAGACTTGAGCACAAATATTATAGCAGCTTTATTCATAGTAGTTCAAGTCTGGCAACAATCTAAATGTCCAACAACACGTGAATGGATGGATAAAAGGTGGTCTACTCAAACAATGGAATATTATTCAGTCATAAAGGAAACAAACTACTGATAAACATAATGGATTACTCTCAAAAACAAAATGCTTAGTAAAAGAAGAGAGAAAAGAGTACATACTGTAGGATTCTACTTTAATGAAACTGTAAAGGAAGCAAATCTAATCTATAATGCTATAAAGCTGATCAGTAGTTGTCTCAGTCTAGTGGAGTAGTGACTGGCTGCTACAAAGAGTTTGAGAAAAAATTTTGGAATAATGGAAATATTGTATATTTTGAGTGGAGTGGTGGTTACATGGGTCTATACATTGGTCAAACTCATCTGAATACATATGTGAAATTCATTCATTTTACTGCATATGTCTCAAAAAGTTGATTTTAAAGTAAAACATTTATTCCATAAAAAATGATAAAATAAAAAAGGTTGACTCATTAAGCGATCTGAGTATTAACTCAGCCCAAATAATCTAACTGAACACTGAGATCATTCTCCATCTGTTTATTCATTCAACATAGTGGTTTAAATATGTCATTTTGATTAAGCTGGAAAATATTAACTATATGGTCCTGAGTTAGAATTGGCTAAAAGAAGAATCTGCATGAGACTTGGAAGTCAGAAGTGAGGCAGCAGCCTTACTTTCTGAAGGCTTCAGTGGTTAGCTATAGTAATGGACTTAGAGGTACTCATGAGATCCAAACTGTCTTGTTCTCTTCCACTCTAAATATAGCTCCTCTTCCCAAGTACTGACACTGTTGACTACTAATGGCTTGGACACACCACCAGATACTTGGTGTGGTACCACAGAGGTGGGATCTACATAGAAGCACTGTTCCCTCCTCCCCACATACTTTTGCCTTCCCTTTGCAATATGATTTTGGTATCTGAACATGTTTGATTTTCTCAGATTAACTGATAATTCTTCTCTGATCACCCAACTTCCCTCCTGGACTTTAACTTTCCCAATCCTTTCTAAAATTATATAAGGACTAACTCCTATAATAAATCTATTATGACAGGGCTTAGCAAACCTTTTATGTAAAGGGCCATAGAGCAAATATTTTAGGCTTTTCAAGCCAAGAGGTAAAACCAGATATATTACACAGGTACATGTGCAAAAAGAGAAACAAATTTCTGCACATTTTTGTTGATGAAATTCAAAATAGAATAATCATAATTGAGCACAATTTTTATAATACATATCTACTAGTTACAAAATGAAAAGTTTTGGTGGGGGTAACACGGCTTTTAATTGGGATTCAAAGTTAGTGTTCCTTACCCCCTGAGCACGCAATATTATTTGAGCATATTCTTCACTTACTAGGAATTGTAAGAAGTCTATTAGATTCTTGTTTTGATATTTGTCCTTTAGCATGTCATTAAATTGCAGAGCAATTATTTCCAGTTGAAGAACAAGGTGGAAGCTCCTCAACTGCTAAGTTAAATGGATTTTGAAATATGGAAATTTTCTTTGCATTTGCATCAAGATCTAAAAAGCATTTGCTGGGAATGGGAGAAAATATTTACAAAGCGTATATCCAATAAGGGAATATTTGGAGTATATAAAGGACTCCTACAACTCAACAGAGAAACATAATCCCAATTCAAAAATGAGCAAAAGACTTGAAGGGATATTTCTCCCAAAGAGATATACAAATGGGCAATAAGCACATGAAAAGATGTTGGACATCACTAACCATTACGGACATTCAAGTCAAAACCACCTCTGAAACAAATAATGCAATATATGTTAAGAAAAAAAAAAAGAAGAAGATAGCAGGAGGGGAAAAATGAAGGGGGGGAAATCAGAGGGGGAGAAGAACCATGAGAGACGATGGACTCTGAAAAACAAACTGAGGGTTCTAGAGGGGGGTGGGTGGGAGGATGGGTTAGTGTGGTGATGGGTATTAAAGAGGGCATGTTCTGCATGGAGCACTTGGTGTTGTGCACAAACAATGAATCATGGAACACTACATCAAAAACTAATGATGTAATGTATGGTGATTACCATAACAATAAAAAATTTAAAAAAAAAGATACCACTTCACACCCATTAGGATGTGGATACACACACACATACACACACACAAACTGGCAAGGATAGAGACCGGAACCCTTGTATATTGCTGCAGGTGGGAATATAAAATGGTGCAGTCATTGTGGAAAACAGTTCACTGGTTCCTCAAAAAGTTACCATATGGTCCAGCAACTCCACTTCTAGGTATCTACCTAAAAGAAGTGAAAATAGGGACTCAGATACTTGTATACCAATGTTCATAGCAACATAAATCATAATAGCCAAAACATGGAAACAACCCAAAGGTCCATCGACAGACAAATGGATCAACAAAATGCGGTATATACCTACAATGGGGTATTAGTCAGCTTTTAAAAGGAATGAAATTCTGATACATGCTACAACCTGGATGAACCTTGAAAACATTATGCTAAGTGAAATGAGCCAGATGAAAAAGGACAAATGTTGCATGAGTCCATTTATATGAAGTACTTACAACAGGCAAATTCATAGAGACAGAAAGTAGGATAGAGGCTTTCAGAGGCTGGGAAGAGAGGTAAATGGGGAGTTATTGTTTAATGGGTACAAAGTTTGTTTGGAATGATGAAAAGTTCTGGAAATTAATAGTGATGATGGTTTTACAACACTGTGAAATGTCCTTAATACCATTGAATGTCCACTGAATTGGACACTTAAATGTGGTTAAGATGATAAATTTTATATTACATATATTTCACCACAGTAAAAAAAAAATCTAAGAGCTGCTGGAACTATCACTTGAGCTTGGAAAATATGTGTGCTGAAAATTTACGTAAGAATGAAGATCTCACTTTAACTTTTGATGGTACCTATGTGTATAAAGCAGTTTAACATTAGTCATGACTGAAACAATATTAGTTGTCATTCAAATGACTTAACCATACTATAATTTTATCATAGAAGTGCTCTTTGACCTTTGTAATTTTAGGTTGAATTTATTCAGAAACATTATGAAGGCTTCAGCAAAAGGTAATTTCCAAGGCCACGCAGTGTGCAAAACTACTGGATGTGGGCAGTTCTTCTGAAAAATTTCACTCTCTTCCATAAATTCAAAAAAATCGCAGTAAAACTTGACATTGCTAACCCATTACATTGCTATTTGGTAAGGCAAGTGAAAATATTCAACTTTTATTTCTGGCAAAATGCCATGGAACTGAAAACAGTTAAGTCTAAAAGAGTTAATGAAGTTTATCATTGATGACATTGGTTCAAAAACACAAGATAAATTCAAATAACTTCCCCCAAAATGCCTCTGGTAAATAAGAGAATGAATAGCCACAGAGTTTAAACACTTTACATTTTTATAAGCTTTGTCCACCTGTCCAACTATGTCTTTTTCTGCTCCACACATATTTGACCACCATCAGAAATAACACATCTTAGCAAAGTCCACTTCAGGTTGTACCAAATTAGTGTTTCCTCAACTTCTTTTAAAATATTCTCACCTGCAGTTGTTCCACACAGACTAGTCATAGGGGCTAATTTTTTTAGTCAATTTAAACTTGGTATTGACTTCAAATAAACAACAACAGAGCAGTATCAGTAACATCTACTGATTCATCAAGAGCCAAGAAAAACCACGTAAAATCATTCGCCTTGTTTTTTGCTCCCAAAGTCTTCAACTCTCCAAGCAATTGTTCTTGCCAAAAGGTTAACAGTCTTAAACAAGTTTATTTCCTCTGAATGCATTTTTTTGGTTGCTGCAGTCAAGCACAATTTAATTAACTCACTATTGTTAACAGCTTTCCTTGCTTTGCTAACAAATGAGACACCCAGAGACTCACTTTGGTTGCAATCTCACTTTGTTTTTTTATTTTTGTGAACAAATTCTTCTCTGATGAGACATTCCATTTTAAATTATCTAATTTTTCTGTACTTCGCATTCTTATGAGTTGGAAATACTGTAAGTACGTAGTCTGGTAAAGCCGACATAATACTGTGTTCTTTTAGCACAGGTATAGTGTTATTGCACTAAAAAACACAATGCTTTGCCATCTACTTCAATAAGAAAATAATTCACACTCCACTGTGCCTTGAAAGAGCAACATTCCAAGTCTACTTTTCTTGTTTTGACACAATAGGTATGCACTGGTAATAAAAATATACAAAAGCCACAATTTGCCAATATGTTTGGCACTTGAAACACAGTTGAGTTATAACTGCATCACTAGCATTTGTAGTGTGCCAAGCAGTGGGGCAAAATGGTGAGAGTACCACATATGGTCTCTGTTGCTGCTACAACTCTGCCTTTTTAACACGGACACACTCATTGGTACGTTCATGAAGAGTGTGTCTGTGTTCCAATAAGACTTTATAGGAACACCAAAATTTGAACCTCATACAATTTCCATATCATAAAATATTATTCTTTTTCTTTTTCTCTACCATTTAAAAACATAAAAAGCACTCTTAACTCAAAAGCTGTACAAAAATAGACAGTAGGTTAGATTTGACCAGTGGGTCATCATTTGCTGATTTATCCCCTAAGTCATAGTGGTTATGTCTCACTGACTGAACTTTGATTGACACAATATATATTCAATACCAACTATGTGTGAGACCCCTGCCAGACAAAGAAGATGCAAAGAAGAACATGACAGGGTCTCTTCTTGAAAGGTCTATATATATTCAATAGTTTCTATGATAAAGATTTAACAAAGATTTGCCAGTAACCTACACCAACTGTAATCAAGGTGTTAGCGAGGCTGCCTTCTCATCCGGAAGCTCAAATGGGGAAGAATCTGTTCCCAGACTCACTCAGACTGTTGGCAGAGTTAATTTCCTTACGGTTCTCGGAGGAAGGATATTAGCTTCTTGCCTATCATCTGGAGGCGTCCCTCAACTCTTAAAGGCTACACTAAACTCTGTGCCTTCCAACATGGCCACTTACTTCCTCAAAGCCAGCTAAGGACAATGAGTCTGCAAGCCAGATGGAGTTTAATACAAGTGTAACATAGTCAAAGGACTGACATCCCATCACCTTTGTCATATTCTATTGGTTAGTAGCAAGACATAGTTTCCACCCACACTCAAAAAGAGGAAATTATACAAGAGCATGAACATCAAGAGGCATATACTGTGGGGGGGGGGGTGCACTCCAGAGACAATCTGCTACAGGCCCAAATAGGAATACAATAAATTATAGAATCAAAAGGGAAATGATGTGATAGAGACCATTGGTTTTCTAGCACCTAAAGAATAAAGAATACAGTATAGGCAAGAATTACTAAGTAAGACCTCATGAAGAAAGGAAGGTCTCAGCTTGTCTTTGAAGATTATATAGACCAAAACATTCATAAAATTCACTGGGAAATGACACCATTCATGAAAATACAGTAATAGCAACATAACTGGAGATTTTCAGTAAAATGCTGAGAATCCCCAGAATTTTTTAATCTTTTTCAGGACAACTAAATATCATTACCAATTTTTTTCTGAATGTGAAAATGTGAAACATTACCAGTAAAACTACCAGAAAAACTTCAGCTCACCCAAATAAAAGCCCTATACAAAACTCATTACCAACTAAAAGAAGAAAATAATAATTGTATTCATTCCAGTCCTACTTTATTTTATTTAAGTAATTAGGTAAGTTATGTTACTAGCATTCACCATTTCATTTAGTAGATACAGGAGGAGAGAGAGAAAGGAATGGGAGGAGAAAGGGAGATGATTTCTATTTCTCCAACATTCTTACAGAACAATTACACTGCTGCAGAAATGGGTCCAAATATGGAGACTCCGATAAACTATTAACACAGACTACACAATGCAACTGATGATGATAATGCATGTTTACAATTCTTTATAGGCAACAGAACTAGTTTCATAACTAAAGGAAGTTATTCTCATAACTGACTTCTCATATTCAAATGTTATTTTTGATTCAATTCTAGCTTCCTTATTTAAACATTCTTTCTCCCAAATTAGCCAAGAGATTCTTTCTCAATGAGCACAAACCACATGGAAAGTTACAGTTTTTAAGTTGTTCCCTTTTCTTAGTTCTCGGTGAGCCAAACAGATTACATTGCTTCAGATCCAGAAATCTAACTTAAAAATTCATATTTGGGTTAAGAAATAGCATGGAGAAAACTTTAAGAGATCCATGTGAATTCTTAAATGCCAAGAATTGACACAAACACGGATCAAATAATCCAAAATGCTAGACACATCCATGTATGGACTTAATGTCACCAATAAGTATATTAAGTGAAAAATAATCATATTAGTGAAATAGAAATATGAAGTAAAGATAGAGATATAACTTGGTCTATAAAAAACTGGAATTTTCTATAACAGAAGGTAAGTTAATACCATTTAATCTTCCAGATGTGGGTGTCTAGGAAAAGATATGACTCAGTCCGCTAAGGAAAAAGCTCTAAGGCAAAAAGTGACTTGTTCTGAGTCAAAGTTCCTGACCAGTTGGGTTAGATACAAAGGCTAAGTTCCAAATAACACACACTTGACCACTATCTACATCACTAATTGAAAGAAAGAAAGAAAGAAAGAAAGAAAGAGAGGGAGGGAAAGGGAGGGAGAGGGAGGGAGAGGGAGGGAGAGGGAGGGAGAGGGAGAGAAAGAAAGAAAGAGAGAGGGAGAGAGAAAGAAAGAAAGAAGAAAGAAAGAAAGAAAGAAAGAAAGAAAGAAAGAAGCCCACAAAACTTTAATGATGGTATATGCTAAAGATTATTTGACTAACACCATGACTCATCTTATCATATATGCTGTCAGTCCAAACTCATGCCTTGATTTCCTTATTGCCAGTAATTGTAGAACAATTTTCCTTTGTTTAGAAGTTTAATTCGTCAGGTTCTTGAACTCACCATTTCCTCATCTATCTATTCAGACATCAAATCCCGGACTATTTTCTTTCTTTTCCAAGCCCACTGCCTCCACACTTGGTTAAAGGACTTCCTACCTCGTGTCTAGACTATTAAAATTGTCTCTCAATGGCTTACCCTGCCTGAATTGTCTGTCATGTCCCACCCCCCACATTACTAATGGAATTGATCGCTCCCTGACAGAATAGGCAGCAAGAGCTTCCTTTGATCTAAAAGGTACAGGTTTCTTGTCTTTACTTCAGTGGCCTCAAACTATCCCTCAGGATCCCTCTATGCCTACCCAATTTGAGAACGTGCTACACGAAGCTGATCTTTCACCTTATGCATACTCCACTTTTATTTATGTTGTTCTTTTCTCCTGGGAATTCTACTCTATATCCCGCAACTCAATAGCATGTCTTCCATTAAAATTTCCACAGACATAAGAAGGTAGCAGGAGGGGAAGAATGAAGGGGGGGAAATCGGAGGGGTAGATGAACCATGAGAGACGATGGACTCTGAAAAACAAACTGAGGGTTCTAGAGGGGAGGGGGGTGGGAGGATGGGTTAGCCTGGTGATGGGTATTGAGGAGGGCACGTTCTGCATGGAGCAGTGGGTGTTATGCACAAACAATGAATCATGGAACACTACATCTAAAACTAATGATGTAATGTATGGGGATTAACATAAGAATTAAAAAAAAAAAGAATTTTACTTCTTTATTGAACTAACTGCAAACTGAAAAAAAAAATTTCACAGACATGACATCATCCTTTTTCTGAATGCAAATGCAAATTTCAGTTTTTTATCAAACAATATCTGGTATTGTAACTAGTCTTGAATAAGTTTTATCTCTCTTGCTATAGTGCAGACATAAACGGCTTACTTATGTTTTGCTCATAAACAGTTAGAACAAAAAAAATTCTTAAAATTACTTTTGAATGAATGCAATAATCTTCAAAAACCAAATAAACCAAATATTACTATATGTCACTGCTCTATAAAAGGAAATTATTTAACCAATATGTAACTAACAGACTCACAGGCTGCAGATGGAAAACTATTTCTCATTTCCATTCTGTAAGTTTGTATAGGATTAGCATTAATGACTGACCATGAATTAATAAACTTGAAGCTACACTGACAACAAAAAGTGGCTGCATTAACAACACAAAACTGAAATAGATGAAGACAATCCAAGAGGCACTCCATTTGATCTTTTTTATGAAACATTTAATGCACAGACTGCAAACTTCAGTCAATCCACACCTCACATTTCATAGAGTGATCATTTAAAATATGACTTCAGAAGTTTTCAACCTAATAATAATCATGGCCTCCAATTATTTAGTACATACTATGTGTTAGATTCTGTGCTAAGAGCTTTACATATATTCTTTTTTAATCCTCACAACAATATTGTGAGATGGGTATTATTATCCTCATTTTGTAGATGAAGAAACAGAGAATCAGGGAGGTGAAATGACTTTCTTGGGACTTCCTAGATAGAGAAGAGAGAGCCAGAATTAAAACCCATATTTGTCTGACATCAAAGTTTATGCTCTTTTCCACCTCACTTCAATAAAGATCTCTCCTAAATACAAACACAAAAATGTCATTTTAAACCTCATTTTTACCTATTATGGAATTTTGAGGATATTGGTGTGTCATTTTGTCTTTTATAGGCATCAATAAACAAATACTTTCTCGTTCTTTTCAACTAGTGACAATAGTTACAGAGCTCGTATTAGAGTATTTAGCCCAATTTTTTTAAAAAAATAAAATTCAATGAACTATTCATGATAATTTTAAGGTAGGTCTAGAACATGAATTTTGTATCATCGACATTTTGTGAAAACTACAAGATCACACAAAACTTAAGTGGCACGCAAACAAAATTTAGAATGACTGAATGTAAGTTGATACAAATGCGGAAAATACAATTATGTTATGCCAGTCAGACTCCCTGAAAACAAAATAATTGTGTAAGGAATGTTTCACAAGTACTGCCACTTATGTCATCTTAGAAGAATGATATATATTGGAAAAATACTAATCTAATTTCAGAAATTAGCCACTTTACAGTGGTACTAAAACATATTTAGAAATAGGTTTTTCTATTTTAATGAAATGGAATTCATTGCTATATCAAAGGGCTTAATAAAACCATGGCTAAAATAAAGCAACCCAATAAAAAATTAGGATTTTTTAATCAACTCAAGGTAAACTACAAATTTAAAATACAACCCAACTTTCTAAATGCTCTATTTCTTTGTGTATACTGGTTAGGGACTATGGTATTTTTGTTGTCAGAGAGGAAATAGTATTTTTACATGCTTGCTAAATCACTGAAAGATATCTATTCATTCAATCATTCATTCAATAACTAAGCCACTTATTGAGCACGAACTGCATGTCAGCCATTCTTCCATGTACCACGAACAGACCAGTGAACAAGACAAGTAAGATTCCTACTCTCCAGAATTTATCCTCCCATGGAGATCAATAAATAAGTATACAAGTCAGTAAGTAAGGTAATTTTAGATAGTGTCAAGTACTATAAGGGCCCTAAGAGACAGTTGAAAGAAAGAACATCTAAAGAGCAACATCAAATTGGGTGGATCGGGAAGGTATTTTGAGATGATGGCCTCTGAACTAAGAGTTGAATGAAAATAAGGAGTAGGCCAATGAAGAACTGGACAAAGAGGATTCCAGGTGTAAGGAGTGATGCATCCAAAGGCTCTAAGATGGAAAGGAGCTTAACCAGTTCAAGAGAAGATAAGGATGCCAGTGTGACTGAGCGTTGCAAGCAGTGGGAGACAGGAGACAGTGCTGAAGAGGTAAGAAGGCCAACTCACTTTGTTGACCACGTGAAGACCTTTGTATTTTATGGGAATTGCAATAGGAAACAAGGGTATAAGTGAGCAGATGAGTGATGTAACATGATTTATACCACAAAGGAAAGTAGGTTCCATCATATTGTTCAAACAATCCAACAGTTTATCCTTGGGTACAGATGTAGAATTACAATGAATTTAATCCCTGGCTTGGATTTATAAGGTAGCCTTCCCCCACAGAAACTCAATATGCTCTGGAAATCACCATCTATTTGATTCTCCCAGTATAAGTTTTTTCTTCGTTTAACAGCTAGGGATTGAGACAGGGTGCGATTAACTCACTTCTATCCCCTATAAGTAATAATGACCATTACCATGGAAAATGCACCCCAGTAGCAAGTCTGTGGCTGCTGTCTAATCAGGGCAAGTATCTTGTCTTGCTGATTTCATTGAACACTTTTCCCCATCCTTCACTCTGACAGAAGAATTTTTCTGAGTGCTTCTGGAAGACAAAATCATGCTTGCTAAATTACAAGCAGACAGGCAGTACTGCTTTAATTGATGAATGGTATGAGTGTTATGAGTCACTAAGCTCCAAACCAACTCGATTTAGCCACTTGAACTATTCAGTCATATCCGAAAAATGCATGGTAGGGAATGAGTGTCTTATTGCTTTTAGGAAATGGAATCCATAAATAAAAATAAGATGGTATTTGGGGTGCTTTGCTGACTCACAGTACAGACAAGTCAAATAAACACTATCTTCCAGTTTTTCAGGCCAGAGATCAGAAGCTTAAAAGAAGTCAATCTTGAAAGTCAACCCATTAACCTCTGCTTCTCCATTATCTTGTGTTAGACTTTTAGGAAAACTTCTGTATAGCTGCAGCTCCTTAAACCTCGTAATCTCGAGAAGAGCTCAGAGGACTTGACGTGTCTTAGGAGCTGTTAAAGTGGGGTTAGGAGATTTAATGAAAATTCAAAAGATCACAGAAACTTTTTTTTGCAAGCAAATGAATGTGTTTCCTTAATCTTTCTGCAAGCCTTTTGTTGTATAATAATAACATTTCTGCAAGAAAGTTGCCAAAATCATCACTCAGAAGTATTATTTCTTTGAATATTTTCTTTGAAATTATTAAGGACAAGAAAGTGTTGATGGAAGAGCCCCTAAGCTGTTCAAGTGTCACTTCATGGCAAAGGATTATGGGGGCAAGTCCCACCGTGGAAGGTCCTTTCTCCTAATAAACTGAAAGGGTAATAACTTCCTACTATAGCTGGTCTTTGGGTACATCGCCATTCCTTATTGGTTTCCTTAACCTTGTCCACACCTCTATTCACAGTCCCCTCATTAAATCCTTTCCAAGTAAACCATTTTGACAGAGCCATCTGTTTTCGGCTGGGATCCTGACTGATTCTATACCTGACCTCTGATCAAAGACAGACCAGAATCCTTTGAAAGGGTAGTCACTCAAGATCTTTCTGAACCATCAGAACCATCTTGTCCTTTGCCCTTCACTGTCCTTGTTGTAATTATTATGCTGTCACACTGATCCTGGACACCTAGAATTAGTAAAAAAAAAAAAAAAATTACCCACACACACACACAAGTGAACAACTCAGACCAACCAGTATTTCTTGAGCATCTACTACATGCCCAGAACTGCTCTTTAAACTGGAAAAATATAGGTGTAGAAGATATTGTTCCTGCTCCCAAGGATCTCACATTCTATTGAGTAAATATACCTTCTCTAAGCTAAAAACCCTCAAGAAACCTTCTTATAGATGTTTCTCCCACATAAAACCAACCCATGTATAAAGAAATGAAGTGCAGAAGGCTGGCTCTCCAATAATTATCATCCAGAGGCTGCAAATTACTGATGTGTAGAGAGGTTGGCAGGAATTCAGGCACATGAGGAAGAGTAGTAGATGAGGCTGGGGATTTAGTTAAAACCAGGTAATAGGGGGTGTTGAATGCCATACTAAGTGATTGCTTTGGGCATAATTTGATAGGAAATAATATATCTTTAAAAATTCCTAAACAGGAGAGTGAATGATCAAATCTAAATTGTAAAGTAGTCCTCTGGTGCAATAAACCAATGAACTGAAGGATCCTGAAATAAGAGGGAAGGAGACCAGGTATAAAATTACAACAGCCTCAGCAAAAGGCTGAAATAGTGGGCACAAAAAGAAAGAAACAAACAAAAGGCTGCAGAAACTGAAAAACAAATGGAGACAGCTCATTAATTCTGGCAGTAATACTGAGGGGCATAAAATCTTTGGTAAATTGCTGTGAGTTACTTAAGTGTTAACTCAGATTATTGTTGGTCTCAGCTCAAATTTACTGATTTTTCTCCTAACCCATACTACTGCTCTGTATCAATTACTGGCATATTTTCTACTTAGAAATAATTAACCAAAATGTTCATTTGATCCACTATTGCTCCATTTTATTGAAGTTTCTGAAATGCATCTGTTTCTTTTTTTTTTTTTTAAGATTTTATTTATTTATTTGACACAGAGAGAGAGAGGGAGAGAGAGCAGCAGAAAAAGAGGGAGAAGCAGACCCCCCGCTGAGTAGGGAGCCCAATGTGGGGCTCGATCCCAGGACCCCGGGGATCATGACCTGAGCCAAAGGCAGACACTTAACTTACTGAATCACCCAGGCGCCCTAAAATGCTTCTATTTCAATGAAATAGTGTGGTGGTCATCGCTCTGTTAGAAAGAATGTGGTGTGGTTTTTCTGTCTTACATCAGACAATAAGGAAAACATTGGAACCTTTGTAATGAAGAACTGAAGCTATAATCATGGCTCAAACATGAAGATTCCATCACATTTCACTTTCTCCATAAACTCTCTTTGAAATGAATGAGAAAAAGTAGGAAACCTTCCTTCATCTTTTAAAACAAGGGAAGAGAAAGTAACATAATTATGCAAATACAAAATGAACAGATATCATATGGAGAGGTTGTTTATGATAGCATCAATCACTGGTAAAAACAAAAGTATAAAAAGATTGAATAGCAAACATGTGTCTACCCAAACAGAAGATCACTTATATGCAATGAAGCAATTCTTAAAATTCCTCCTCTACCATTTATTTCTCCATATCGCATCTTCAGAGAAATATTCTAAGACAAAAATCAAAACCATTATAACTTCAGCACTCCTTAAGGCTCAATTCTTAGTCCTTGACTCTTCCCTCTCAGTGTGCACTCTGAGAGCTCATCTATCCCCACAGTTTCCAATACCTTCTCAATATTCTGTAGCTCCAGGCCCGCCATCTCTCCTAAACTGAAGTCCCCTTTCTCTTTCTGTCTACTGGACATTTCCACATGATGTCTTGCAGTTGCCTCAAATTCAACCTAAACATTAAAAATATAATAAAAAATAAAACTAAACTAAAAACTCTAAAAATCTAAAGCAGAAGTCATCATCTTCTCTCTTCCACCTCTGCATCAATTCACACCATCAACATCACTGTGTTCAAAGGACCACATTCTCCCCAGGTCCTCCAACCTTGAAAATTGACATCATCTTTTTCTCACTCCTCTATTTCATTCATTCCTATAAATGTTTCCTACCAAATGTGCTTTATTCTTCATCTCTGGTACCCTCCCATCTGGATTAATAACCATTTTAGTTGTATATATGATCCTACATACTCCTCCATGGCAAAATGTTTAAAAAAAAAAACACTGCCTTGAATTCCAGGACTGATTCTGACCAAAATGTATAGCCTTAAGCAAGTTCAACATCTTTTTTTTTTTTTTTTTTTTAAAAAAGCGAGAGAGACAGAGAGAGAGAAGGAGCGGGGAAGCGGCAGAGGGATGAGCAGGGAACCCAACTCGGGACTTGATCGCAGGACCCTGACTTCATGACCCAAGCCAAAGGCAGACACTTAACCAACTGAGCCACCCAGGCGCCCCAGCAAGTTCAACTTCTTAATCTCTAATCTTCTCATCCTTAAAATGTGGATAATAATGGTAATGGCTTCACAGGGTTGTCAAGAGGATGAGATGACATAATGTGTACAAAGATAGAGCATCATTCTTAGCAGCTAATGAGAACTCAGTAAATTTTAGCTGCTGGTATGATCATTACCTCACTCAAATCCAATGCATCATATATTATAGTCAAGCTAATTTTAATTAGTTATATCATGACACTGCTCAATTTCCATTAATCAGCCATCTACATCATCAGAATTTATTTATCAAATTTTTCTCTCCTGGAACGTGTTTTATTTGCATTCAAAGTTTTTCTTACTTATGATGATGCTGAAAACACCATACAAGATGACTCCCCACTTTGTCACCAATAACTCCAAGTATCTAGGGCCTTGGAAGTTCTCCATTTTTTGTCCTTTTCTAATTCAAAACCAAAAAAGGAAACACCAGCCATTAACACATTTTTGTCTTTAAACTAAAGCTTTAAAAAAAAAGTCATTCACTTTTGACTTTGAAAAACTGGAGTTCAGTATCAGGAGCAAGTATAATTTCTTTTGGAAAATGTGATGTCTACGCCCGGTCAGGCAGATCATGGGATCTGAATAACTGATTTAATTATGGAGTTTTCACAGACAGGTGGGGTTCTGCAGGGTCCTCTGTCAATATGCTCTGATAAGTAAACACTACAGCACTCAGAGGCTGGGAAATGTTTCAAACCCTTTTACAAAAGTTGAGGACTTGGCATTATTTTTTCTCCCCATCATTTTTAAACCCTATTGTGTTTCAAAGGAAATTCAATCCATCTGTTTCTGCTTCTTCTAAATGCTGTTGTTTTGTAAGAGGTATTTGATGTCACAAAGCCCAATGAGTCTCAACAAAGCCATTTGCTTCCCAATAGAAGACTATAGATCTCTCCAGGGATTAATGAAACTAGAACCTCGGGCATCTTAGACCTCACAGACCTCTATCACATTTCTAGAGTTTCTCTAACTTGAGTTTCCTTTTTGAAGAGCATCTCAATAGGAAATTGCTCCCGCACAGTTTCATCAGTCACAGATTTCAAAATGTAGCCTCTCACTCAAATTTTATCTTTTCAGAAATTTTAATGCTGACCATTGTGTCACAAATAGGGAACATGTTATCTGAGGAAACAAAACCCTTGTGATAAGTATTGAAAATTTTTATTTTAATCCTGTAAGAATGACAACTTTCTAAGAAAAAGAAATAGTTGCCTCATGCGGCAGGTCTAAAGATAGACTTTTGAGAAAAATACCTTATATGGAATTAAAAAGGTAACAATAATGAGAAGGCTTCCTTTGCCTAAATTTCCACTCTGGAAATTTCTAAGAAATAAATATAAACTAGTAGACTCAGATCATTTCATAAGAATAAGCTGAACATTATAGCTTTCCTTCTTAGAGTAAGCTACAATTGTATATAGAGTCCTGGGGCGCTGAACTGAAGCAATGAGGGAAATTAAATTTCCAAGTAATTAAGAAAGATGCAATTTAAACAAATTATAATTTTGCCTTCCTGATGTCACCAGGCTTTTGTTACTGCTTTCTCAAATAAGACAGTGAATTAAGAAAAGGAAATAACTCAAATTAATGTGTTTTTGAACTCCATCAATCTGGTGGTAGTAAGCTTTTCTATGAAAGATGAATCTAATCAAAACAGGGAAGAGAATTGTTCATGCTAATTTATTAACATATTGTAGTCTGAAAACACCAGGAGTCCAAAATACCTACATAATTAAGTGATATGTGAGAATGTTACTGCATTTCCTTTTATAAGACTTTCCCTCTAAATATATTTACAGTGATGTCTATCTTATAAATATGGAGCCAAGATTGATATGAAGTTTGCTGGGATATCAACTAAACCTCGATGGTCATTTACTGGCTGATTGGGCGAGAGGAGAAATAAATCTCCTGACTGGGTACCAGAAATCTATCAACATATGTGAGTGGGTTTTCACCTTTGGCTAGTCTTTCTCACTTCCCATGGTAATTTTTTGTTGATGGGTCTGGGAGTCTTCGACAAGATAAAATTCTCCAAGTTATTTTCCTTTTGAGTAAGATATTAGAGCCAGTTAAATAATGTTAGCACTAGTGACAGTGTGAAACGTGTACCTACCTTGAGATACAGCAAAAGAAAGACCAGTCTCAGGTGAGACTGCTGAGAAACAGAACAGATTCCCTTTGATTCAGATCACACAATGTGATGGGCGGGTGTGTGCACCCAAGACACTGACATCTTGCACACGTCCCTTTTCCTTTGATACAGACATAATCTTGTTAAAATGGAAATGTATTAGGAAAGTCAAACAATTAATTGATGCAAGAAAGGTTGTTTCATGTTTTGTGTAAATCAAAGCTGAAAATTCATTTGAGGAACAGCGCTGTATTGTAGACTAAACACAATTTGGCCTGAGTATAGGGTTTGGTGTGGGTGTTAAAGTTGTTCTGGGCTACACATGCTCGGTAATCCTCAACAGAAATGTTAACTCAATTTGTCAGTATTATCTTTATGTCAACAGTAATGCTTAAATATTTACAATAGGCATAGTACACTGAGAGTTAGTAACGCAAGATAAATTGGAAAAATGCTAACAAAATGGATGGTACTAATAGAAAGCCCTGGCACTACAGTCTCTGATTTTATATACAAGAGGCTTGCCCAAAGGTAAGATTTTATTAGGTTCTATCGTTGATATGCTGCTCCAAAAGTTTCCTTAAAAAAATGAAGAGAAAAGATTAAGTCTTTTAAAGGAAGCAAAGCAATGAGTTTGCTAAATTTATTCTATATAATAAGTCAACAGTTGAGTCTGAAGTACATGCTAGCTACTATGCTTCTTAAGAAGACATAAATAATATTGCACAACTTGAACTTTTATGCATTCTCCAGATATATTGCATTTTTAAACTCTCTACAGAATTAAACAGCTAACATGTTAAAATACAGAACAAAGAGCTAGGAAACAAGAGAAAATGCCCTCTCTCTTCTTTCATTTCCCCCCTACTTCTGTTGCTACTGTTTGTTGTGTTAAAGGAGTGCTATGTGTTTAAATTCTTTGTATTCTCCGTTCTTTAAAAAAACAGAGATAGATCAAACTAATAAATACATCTCCTGAAACAAAACACTGCCACCACGCCAAGCCACCTAACAAAAAGTAAATCAATCTTTAAAAATATAAATCCCAGGATACCAAAAGCAAATGACAAAAATTCTTATGTCAAAAAGTGTACATTTTAAGAAGAAAAAGAGGAAAATGAAAGAAACAAATGAAAGACATGTACAGAAGTGGAACAGATAAAATTATGAATTTGTAAAATTGTGTTTTAAGTAAGGAAACAAAAATAGAGTGGAATTCCAAAATTAACTGCTTCCCATAAAGACTAGCATTTGTTATCTACAAGGAAGAGAAAGTGAATTGAAGAGAGCAAAAGGTATTTCCACTTTAAAGTCACTTTTAGTTTTCAACCCTCCTTTAGAATTCATTCATTTAATTGAGTCTGTGTTTAAAGGGGAAAAAGGCCACTTCCTTGAAATACGAACAGCCTACATCTTTATGCTTTGCTCCTTCCTGCCATTCAAGCGGTCCTGTAATATTTTGGTTGTGACTTTTTCCGAAGAATTGATGGGGGATGTTCTAGCACTGAGAAGTGTGCCACAATGTTTCTGTGACACCTGTTTCAGGGCCTAATATTTCCTGAAGGATTCGGCACTTCACTGCAGAAAAAGCAGATGAGTGCTCTATCCAAAAGAATCTTCACTTTCCTTTCCTATGAGGGACTTTTCAATCCCAAATGGTGGAGGAGAAATCTAGCAGAGATGGTCCTCAAGAGCAGCAGTGCCCATCACCCCTGCCATGTAACCCTCTGGTTTTCACTCATTTCTTCCTCTTATGTCACAAGGACTTTGGCACAATTACTAAGCTTCTAAAAACTTTCAAAAAGAGTACTAAATAATCCTTAGGATAGATTGTTCAATCAGATAAGTAATGAAAAGGGAGAACAGGCATCAAAACCAGTGACTTTTTAAGAATCCATAACTCACTAGGCCTGTTGCTATTCACTTCCATTTTAATAATACTAATCTTAATTCCTTTATAAGAAATAATTTAAGATCAGGAGCGCCTGGGTGGCTCAGTCAGCTAAGCGTCCAACTCTTGATTTTGGCTCAGGTCATGATCTCAGGGTCGTGAGATCAAGCCCCGCGTCAGGCTCTGTGCTCAGCCCAGAGTCTGCTTGAGATTCTCTCCTTTTCCCTCTGCCCCTCTCCCTGCTCACTCTCTCTCTTTCTCAAATAAATAAATAAATAAAAGCTTTGAAAAAAATAACAAGGAAATATTCGTTAAGAAAAAGAAATAATTTAAGATCACCATACATACTGGGTTACAAAGATTAATATAAGTTAACAGATGCAATAGATGAAGAAAGGATAACCTAGTAGATATTGAAAAGTGAAGATGAAGAGAAGATGACCTCCCAGAAAGCTAGAGTCATGCCTTTTTAAAAATAGTAGTTAATAGACATTTCAGAGATTCTTGAGAAATCATTGTCCCTCAGGGATATTATAAACTGGGGAGGGGACTATTTGTAAGCATTTAGTGTGTAACTACTACCCAATCAGAGAAGGCCATCTCTTCTTTTCTTCATATATAAATCTATAACCCTAATACTATTGATTTGGGTTATAATTACTCTTTGTAATTTTCAATTGTAACAGCTATTACTACCAATAATGATGGTAGCAGCAGTGTCCATCACCCCTGCCATATAACCCTCTGGTTTTCATTCATTTCTTCCTCTTAGGTCACATGGACTCGCACACAATCATCTGCTTTTTCTGTCCCTTCTACAAAGAAGGTACAAATTGATCACAGTTTACTCAAGGAAATATATAGTGGATGATTCATGAACAATTACAAATAAACGTGTGTCCTGGATATTCTAATAGTGAGCTGAATATCAAAAATGCCCAAGACCCATCCCATGTGGACCCAACCAACCTCTCTAACCCCATCTCCTAAAATTCCTCTTGCTTCTTCCTTTGATATACTTCCCTCCCTTTGTACATACTTTTCCCTCTATCTCAAATGTTCTTCCCTCTGCTCCATAAAGGGAATCCTTCCCCATTCTTCATGAACCTGGTTAAATGTCACCTCCTTTCCCACATTCTCACAGGTGGCACGGTGCCCCTCCTCTTGACTCCCACAGTACTATTATTACCATTATTATTATAGCAGTGCTCCCATTGCTGCTGGCTCCCTCACTAGAAAATGAACACCTCAGGGGTAGAGCTCCTTATTATTTATATTTGTATCCCCAGCACATATCACAATATCTGGCATGTAGCCGGTTATCCACTGCCACAAGAAGACAAATTACCCCAAACTTAGTGTCTTAAAAAAAACAGTGATTTATTATTGCTCACAAGTCAGCAGGTCAACTGAGTGGTTTTTCAGGTCACAACTGGATTCACTCCCACATCTGCAGTGAGAAGTGGATTGGGGAGGCTCTGCTGTTTCCTAGCTATTCTGTTATATCTTTGGGGTCACTTGGCCTCAGATCTCCTCTGTGTGCATCTCATATCCCTCCAGCAAGCTGGTTCAGACACCAACTCATGACTGGGCAGAGAAACAAGAGTAAGTAAGCTCAATCACAGAAAGGGCAAGTGAAAATGTACAAGTGCTCCTTAAGCCTGTCTGTGTCATGCATGCTATTGTCTATTGGCCAAAGCAAGTCGAATGGCCATCCCCAGAGTCAGAGTGAGAGGGCATGATCAAAGGGTATGGGTACTGGGAGGTAAGAAAAACACAGTCACTAGTGAAAGTGATGTACTGCAGGAAGTAAAAAATGAATCTTGTTAAATGAGGAAAGGACTATAAGAGACAGATTTATTCAGGGAAAGACTTGTAAATTTGTAAAGTAGGCAGAGCTAGTCTTTATAACTCCCTTATGGCTACATAATCTAACAAGCAAAGAAAAGTCTAACATAGCACTTGGCATATTTTAAGCACTCAATAAATATCAGTTCTCTTCCTCTTCCCCTTTCTCTGCTTTGTTTTCTTCCCCTTTTTATTTAGGCTATTTCAGCACTATCTTCCTCAATCTCCCATCAGTCTCGCACTCAGAATGATGGAAACTCCTCTCTGAGACAATACCTTCATTTTGCTTCAAAATACATCTTTCCTATATCTCCTCGAGAGGTTGTCAAGATTTAGTTATCAATTCCAGTTAGCTAACTTCCAAGCTTTAATGACTATAATTGTATTTTAAATACCTTAAATTAAAGAGTTATTTCAAGGGGCGCCTGGGTGGCTCAGTCGTTAAGCGTCTGCCTTTGGCTCAAGTCATGGTCCCAGGGTCCTGGGATTGAGCCCAACATCGGGTTTCCTGCTCGGCGGGAAGCCTGCTTCTCCCTCCCCCACTCCTCCTACTTGTGTTCCCTCTCTCACTGTCCCCACCTCTGTCAAATAAATAAGTAAAATCTTTAAAAAAAAAAAAAGAATTTCAGGAACTATAAAGGCAAGTATTATCTTTGGACACTCCTAAAACCACACCAACTTACTGAGTTCCTATATTCCAATTGTATGTTAGATCTGCTCTGCATTCTGTTACAAGTCCTGAAGACCCAAGGCAGGTGAATCACAGTCATCATAAACCAATAGCCTTCATTCCTAAAAGTGTATCATTAAATGGATTATATTGTACAATTATTCTTTACATAAGGTATTATGAAAATTAAAAGGGTCACAATCATTTTTCAAAATCAATTAAACTACAATTGGTAATCATATGGCCATAAACTTTCAGTGCCTAAGCCTTTTGTGATTTACTTTCCAGGGATTGAGCTGCTGAATCATTATTAAAGAATCTCCTAAAATTAAAGAGAAATGAGCAATAGGCCAAGAAGGGGAAAAGAAAGCAAGTAAGAAAGACAAGCATATATTTAGTGACTTGTATGGCTATTTATCATCATGACCCAGAAAATTAGTGACCTCAAAATATGGAGCCACCAATGGGCGTTTGGACACCATTAGGAAATGCCTGGTTCTTCTTATAGGTAATAGAGGGAAGAAACAACAAATGTTTATTGAGTGCTACCATAAGCAAAGCACTCAGTAATGGGAACTACAGTTTGTGGAGAACACGGATAAGATATCATACCTTCCCTAAATAATTAAAGTTACAATTTAGAGCAATATACAGACTTTCAATCTAACCATTGAATAATCTACCAGATGTGTTTCCAAAACTCTGGGTTTCTTTTAAGGCACTATGAGCCACCAAAGAAGAAGTAATTAATTTCAGGTGAAAGGAAAAAGAAAGTCTTGAGAAAAGAATAAATATTTCTTTCAACCTTAAAAGATTAATTTGATTTTGACAGTGGTAATTGGAAGGGCATTCCAGGCTTAGTGAATAGCACAAAGCAAGGTGGAATGAAAAAGTTCCTAGTGTTCAATGGGGAACAGTGACAGAGTGGCGAGGTATATGTAGTGTCTGCGTGTGAGGGATAATCTCAGAGAAAATGTGCCTGGAATGGTGTGATTTGAAATCAGACTGAGTGCACATACAATACCACATTAAACATACAACCTGGATGTTGTCCACAGCTTTCCCTCCTTCATACCCAGCCCATTCATATGGTAGGGGCTGGTTCTTGAAATTACCCATCAGTTTAAGTTAAGGTGTTTAAAATGTAAATATTATAGTCATTAACACTTGGAAATTAACTAACTAGAATTGATAACCAAATCTTGACAACTTCTTGAGGAAATATAACACAAGAGAGAGAAATAAATGAAAGATTATTGTAGCTGCTGTCTGGGAAATGGGTTGGAGATGAGCAAGAAGAAAAGCAAAGAGGCCAAATAGGAGGCTAGTGTAATCTGGGCAAGAGGTGATGGTAGCTTCAATTAGGGCAGTGGTAATTGGGGATGAAGAGAAAAGTAACAGATGTGGCAGCTGTTGAAAAGGTAGCTACTACACAAAACACTTTGAATAAATATTTGTTGAATAAATGGATTTATCCCTAGGCCATTGGGCAACGAAATATTTTTGAGGATGGAAATTATGAGATTTGTATTTCATAATTCTGACAGTGTGACAGTATGGCAGTATGGATGACAGTTTAAAGACGGGAATTCTGAAGGTGGCAAAATTAGTTAAAAACTATGATAAATATGCAGGGGAAAGAGGATTGAGGTACAGAAATAAGACAAGGCAGAATAAAGGGAACTGAAAAGATGGAATTTTAAAGAAAGAGCTAGGCAAAGTTAGAAGCCACTTTAGTAGTGAGTTTAGAGAACAATAAAGAGCTAAAGGCTTCTTACAAGGTAAGATATAATACCATTAACAAAAATAGGGCACAAAGGAGAAAAGTTAAGTTTGAGGAAGGAGAAGTTAGTAAGTCTTTTAAACATACTGATCTTGAAATAAGAGATAACCACATATAAAAGGACCACCGCAGTTCCTGCTGGTCCATTATCAGGACCAAATTTGGGGACCAGGTTCATAGAGCCTATCCACAAGGCAGAGTAGTTGGGTCATGAGGCATGCTGCTCTTCAGGTGTCAACGAAAGTATTTTAAGTTTGAAGCTGTGAGGTAGGCTGGTCTTGTGGGCACAAATATATGGTATTAAAAAAGAAAGAGCAGGAGATGAGATATGGCTCCAAATTTACCCTGGAAAAGGCAATATGCATTAGATAAGGGACTTTGCACTGAGAGAAGCTCAGAGAGCTTTCTTGCCCACACTCCCAAATTGAGATTCTGTACAGGGAGCCCCACAGCAAGAAGGAAGCCCTGAAAAATCAAGAAAATGCTGCATTCTTGTCAGGCAGTGTGGTTTTCCTCTGCTATCTTTCCATGAAGCACAAATGGGATAAGACCCTAGACAGCTGAATCTGAGTGAGGAATTTGCAGAGATCGGAAGATTGGAAGGCTCTGAATTAATGGCTGCAAAGTACACCATCCAGAAGGGCCCAAAGAGGTCTGTGGGGCCATCATAAAATGGATGTGACTGAATCTGCCTGAGAGTACCAAGAAGTACACCAGTTGCTAACTTCAGCTGTAAATGCGAGCAGAATAAGCACCAACCATCTGAGCAAGGGACAATGATGCAGATAAGCAAGAGACACCTCACCCAAAATGCCTAATTTTCTGCTTGGACCAACCCCCCCCCCTTCTCATCTACCACCACCACATATAACAGATATCATCCTAGGAGCTGGGAGGAAGAGTAGAAGATAAAAAGAGACTGGGCATTTGATCCTAGACAGATCGAACATTACCCAAGTGAAGTATTTAAATTACAGTTGCTCTAAGGTTTAAACACAATTGAATATTTAGTATAGTTATTTTGGGGGAGGGGATCTCAGGAAGAGAGGTCCCCACCACCTAGAGGGTAAAGTTGAGTACGGAGACTAGATTAACTACTGATAAAATTAATAAATTATATTTCTCTGCAAATGCAAGTTATTATATGAGTTAAATTTATGACCCCGCCATAGTAAATAATAAGGGTAATGGTGATAGTATTGGTAATATTGGCAGATAGGTTTTTTTAATTGCCCACATTAGTAGGTAACATTCACCTGTCATGGCATTCTCATCACCAGGCACCATTTGACCTAATAAAAAAGGCAGGAAAAACATAGTTCATTGAATGGGCAGTGAGTAGTTAATACCACTGGTACTAGAGTAGATTGTTGATTGATATAAATAGATAGAAATGACCATGAAAATTTGGAAGAAAGATCATGGAAAATCTTAAACATCCAACTAAGGAACTATTTCCTTAGGTACAAAAAGTAAATTCAAAACAATGGATCATGGAACACTACATCAAAAACTAATGATGTAATGTATGGTGATTTACATAACATAATAATAAAAAAAAAGGTAAATTCATGTTTTGAAGGACAAGAATGGCATTGGGGAAATCTATGCTTTAAGAAAATTAACCTGAGGGGCGCCTGGGTGGCTCAGTCATTAAGCGGCTGCCTTCGGCTCAGGTCATGATCCCAGGGTCCTGGGATCGAGCCCCGCATCCGGCTCCCTGCTCGGCGGGAAGCCTGCTTCTTCCTCTCCGGCTCCCCCTGCTTGTGTTCCCTCTCTCGCTGTCTCTCTCTCTGTCAAAAAATAAATAAAAATCTTTAAAAAAAAAAAAGAAAGAAAAAGAAAATTAACCTGACAGTTGTGCATGGGATAGTTTGGGGATGAGGTATCAGCAAATATAGGTATGACAGATGGGGCAAACTTGGAAGTTTGGCGTCCTAAGACATATTTTAACTATGATCATTCTGTAGTTCCCCACTCCAAAAACATCTGGAGCATTTTATGAGATGAACTAAAGTTAAAACAAACACTGGAAGCAGTCTTAACATGGAAAAACATGTCATTTACACCGCTGGAAGCATGAGTGTAGGAATGGGAAGGAAGACTCTGTGTTACAGACGGATGGATGGAAAGAGATGCCAGGAAGACCGTCTACCTTCATCCTCCTACCTCACTGCCAGCTCACTCAGTTTACCTAGAGCACAGCAGGGCAGGCCCCCAAATTCTGAAATACACATTCTAGAAATAGCACTAGCCACAGACCACACGAGAGATGGTGAAGACAGGGCAGAGTGATGGCCCATGAAGGCAAGGGCGCAGGTAGATGTGAGTGATACTCTGAAGGAACAACAGTCTCAGCAGGCAGTATGAAGATCCAAGGAACAATCCAGCTCTGCCATTAATTAGCTACATGACCATAGGAAATTATTTGTTCTCCGAACAAAATGAGGCATAGTAAATGTCTACCAAGGTAACCTCTCACAGCCAATGACTCCAAGATCTCAAAGTTCCTCCTTTCTGCTCTGAAATTCACAAATGCGTATGTACCTAAAGTCATGTCTTGCAAAATCCCCTGCAGTAGTAGCCTTTTTGTGGTAAACCTACGGGTTGCAGATGGGTTTCTTGTTCAGATTCAGTTCCACTCTGGTTCTCTTCAAGGAGAATGGGAAGAAACAGAAATGCAAATTTTCTCAGATAAAGTAAAGGCTAGGATTTTCTAGTATGTCACAGAATTGTTCTGTTGAGGTTGTTTCCATTTTAGTACAACTTAAAGGAAAAACCAAAAGACTCTTTGCACAAGTATTTTAAGGATAACACCTCTGATTATATTAATTTTCTATATTATTTTCTCTATTAAAATTTTGTGGTGAACTATATAAGCCACGTTTTCTCATAGTCTAGTTATTCCCCAAAATACCAGAGCTCCCCACTACCTAGAGGGTACTCCGTACTCAAAAATAAAACTTGCCAATTGACTACTCCTCTTCAAATGATTTTTAATTAATGAAAATATTCCTGGCTTTAACTAAGGAAGCATATAAAAAATACACCATAGCATAAATAGATCAATATTCTCATTATTAATACCGCAACATAAAATTCCTATTTTAAAACTGACCTTAGCTCCAAACTCCTATGCCACCTTCTACCCAAAACCCACGTTATCTCATTTTATTTATCCATATCATGTGTTAGTTTGATATGTCACCCCTACAAAAGAATTTAAAAGTCATAATTACTCCAGATTGTACCTTTCAGATTTCTTTCAAACTTGTAGTCTTGTGCCTTATCTCACACCTCTTTTACGTTATTCCTCCAGTTATTTTGTTTCTTGATAATGTGATATTTATCTTTCATTCACAAAAACACCACTCAGAATACTACATAATATGTAGATGTGTCTTTGAAATATGCAGTAGTTTTTTTTCTGCTAGTAATATTGCAAGGGTGTCCCAGGTCTCTAAACTGCCCAATTAACATCACTTAGGTGATCACAAATGAGTTTGCTAGAAGGGCACCATTATAAAATAGAAGCATAAAATATTCCTATGAGTATTTTCAAAATTACACAGCTAGAATTACCTATATGTGTTAACATATTAACAGGTGTTTGGATTTCTTGACCTTAGCTTTTAGAGATAGATTATTTTTTTATAATATATAACTATAATATTTCCTCTCTATTTCACAATCCTAGTATTTTCAATAGGTAAAATAAAATCATATTTATAGCATATACATGTAAAGAACTGATCTATAAAATACACCTGAGGGGCGCCTGGGTGGCTCAGTTGGTTAAGCGACTGCCTTCGGCTCAGGTCATGATCCTGGAGTCCCGGGATCGAGTCCCGCATCGGGCTCCCTGCTCGGCAGGGGGTCTGCTTCTCCCTCTGCCCTCTTCCCTCTTGTGCTCTCTGTCTCTCGTTCTCTCTCTCTCAAATAAATAAATAAAATCTTAAAAAAATAAATAAATAAAATAAAATAAAATAAAATACACCTGAGAATGTGAATCTTGTAAAAAGATCTAGTTGTTGAATGAAATCCAATAAAATACAAATACATCTACCACCCTTGAGTTAATGGAAGCTCATATACATGCTTGAGCATTGAATATTTACTATCATATGAATTCAAGAAAAGCAGCGGTGCTTTCAAGTTGAGCACAAAAGTAATGTTTTGAAAGTGGGTGAAATCCCATCTTGTCATTTAAGCCCTTAGACTTGGCCCATATATTCTATCCGCTATCCTTGTTCTCAACCTGTGTTACCTGATTCCCAGTACGGTTATTTCCACCTTTTGTTCACAAGTATTTCCCCTTAACAATACGCCATTCAGAAAAAGGTATGTCTTTGAATTGTCAACTAGTACTTTGTTCTGACAAAAGATATCACTCTAGTGTTTCAAGACTATATGTTAGAAATCTTGAAATTAATACCTTTTGTTGACTATTAGAAATGAGTTTATTTGACAAGTGGTACATTAGAAAGTAAAGTCAGTAACACTGAAAAACAAAATCCTACATTCTAAAATGTGTAAATATTTAGCATAGGTTAATATGATATCACTTTAAGGAATCTAAAAGGATTATTCTCAGGTCTGATTTCAACATGCGTTTGTTATGACATATTCATCATATAGTAAGGCCTCTGTTCCCCAGACAAGAAGAGGCAAAAGATTGGAGCAAATTTAAGTAATTGAAGGAAAAACTAAATGGTCATAATTTCCTTGTGTTGGTGTAGATCAAATATACAAAACAAAATCTCAATTGCCTAGAATCTGAAAGAAATGTAACTGAGCAAGAAAAAGAATTAGAAGAATTGCACTGCACTTTCTTCAAGCACCTGGATAGCCTATTTCTGATGCAATACTATAATAATAATGAAAAACATATATACCTATAAAAAAATCAAAATTTAAGAACAATTTTGGAATATACTATTGAATATAATTTTAGATATAATACATTAGATTAATATATAATTTGCTAAAATATTTTAAAGCACATACCACACATTGTAAAAAATTATAATTTATTACATTTTACTTGAAATTTAAAAGTGACAATATTCTTACTATTGCTTAAAACAATTGTGAAATAGATTGTTTTGATTAATTTTTTTTTAAAGATTTTATTTATTTATTTGAGCCAGAGAGAATGAGAGAGAGAGAGAGAGCACATGAGAGGGGGGAGGGTCAGAGGGAGAAGCAGGCTCCCTGCCGAGCAGGGAGCCCGATGCGGGACTCGATCCAGGAACTCCAGGATCATGACCTGAGCCGAAGGCAGTCGCTTAACCAACTGAGCCACCCAGGCGCCCTGATTCATTAATTTTAACATGTATTTTCATTTCTTGATAGATTTAAATTGGTAAGTGGTCTATAATTAAAATTTTTAGCTACTGGTTGATCAAAAGTGTTAAAGTCATAAACATGTCTACTATTTTTTTTAATTCTCTTACTTTTTTGTTTTTACAAAAATAAACCTCATCATGAAAAGAGATTATATTATATGAACAATGAACTAGTATAGTGGAATATTCCATGTAATATTATTTAAAATATTTCCTAGATCTTTCCAGAGATATTTAGACATATGCAAACACATATATGAATCATACCTGTATTTTTTCAGAAATGGTAGCAAACTGGACACACTGTTCTATAATTCCCTTTGTTACTTAATAGTACTTCTCAGAGATTTTTTTTGTATCAACAGATAAAGGGCTTCTTCATTCCTTTCTTACAGCTGTATCCAATTCCATCATTTGGGTGCACCACAATTCACATCACATCAGTTCACATCAGTCCACTACCGCTAAGTACTTATTTTCATCATCTTTTCCGATTAACAAACAGCACTACAGTAAATACTCTGAAATAAATGTCTCCTCCTACACAGGTAATTATATCTATAGAATAAGCTAGCAGTGGAATTTCTGGTACAAGGGATATTGTGCATTTGTAAATTTGATAAATATTTGCCAAATTTCCCTCCATCCAGGCTGTCCCAATTACACTCCCATTCACCATGTATAAGAATAATGATTTATGCACACTCTTCCAATGCAGAGTGCTATTAAAGTGTTTTTATCTTTGCCAGCCTGACAGATGAAAATGGTACCTCACTGGGCTTCATTTTCTGTTTCCCTTCCTCTAAGTGAGAATGAGGGTCTTTCAATATGTTGAAGGATGCATTTTTAAAGAAACAATCTGAGAGTACAATTTGGTAAATTGGTTACGAACAATTTGATACTATCAATTTATCGAATCTAATACCATTCCAAGAGTTGTTTCTGCCAAAAGCCAACTCCACTTGTGCACAACATCCCATCCTCTCTCAAGGGCTCAGTGAGGCTGCTCTTTCAATGCTCCCCTCTCCTGCTCCATAGTGAGTCACTACCATTTACATATAGGCAGCCTACATTCCCTCTTGAAAACAAAACAAAATCAAACTCTTCCCTGACCCTTTATCTCCTTCTAGATTTCATCTCACTTTTCTGCTGTCTTTTACAGCAAAACTCCTCAAAAAAAGCACCTAGGGGCACCTGGGTGGCTCAGTTTGTTAAGTGTTTGCATTCGGCTCAGGTCATGATCTCAGGGTCCTGGTATCGAGTCCCCCATCAGGCTCCACAGGAAGCTCAGCAGGGAGTCTGCTTCTCCCTCTCCCTCTCCCTGCTGCTCCCCCTGCTTGTGCTCTCTCTGTCAAATACATAAATTAATTTAAAAAAAAAAAAGATCTACACTCACTATCTTCCTTTCTCAAAATTCCCTTCTGAACTTTATAGTCCATCTTCCTTCCTCAACACTCCAAACAAATAACTCTTTGTCAAAGTCACCAGTGACCTCTAGGTTGCTAAAGCAAATGGATATTTCCCAAGTCATCTCATCTGACCTAGCAGCACTATCTGAAATTCTTGATCACACTCTCCTCCTTAAAACACTTTTCACTGGGCTCCCGAGACACCACATTTTTGGGTTTTCCTCCTACCTCACTGGCAACACCTTCTGTCTCTTTGCTGATTTCTCATCTCCCCAACCTGCAAATGCTAGATGTTAGAGCATGCCAGGGCTCAAACCTCAGATCTTTTTTCTGTCTATGCTCATGCCCTAACGATTTCATCCAGTTTCTTTCTTTATATACCAACTGTATTACTAATGCCACCAAAATTATATTTCCAGCCTAAATATGTGCCCCGAACTACAGACTTAAATAGTCTACTGTCTACTTGACTTCTTGCCATAGGTGGCTATTAGGAATCTCTAAATGCTCCAAACAACTCCTGATTTTCACCTCCCCCCAAAATCTGTTCTGATCATATTCTTCCCTATTACCGTAAATTGCAAATTCATTTTTCCAGTTGTTCAAGCCAAAAATCTTGAAGTCTTCCTAGACTCCTTTCTTTCTCTCACACCCCATATTCAATACATCAGAAAATCCTGTTGGTTTTAATATTCAGAATGCAAGCAATTCTTATCACCTCTACCTCGATCATGCTGGTCCTAGACAGCATTATTTCTCACCTGGATTACTGCTGTATCCTCCTAACTGGCTTTCATCTCTGTCCCATAAAATCAAATCTCAAATACTAGCCAGAGTGCTCTTTCTAAAATATGAGTCAGATTAAGTCAATTTTCTATTAAAATTCCTCCAATACTGGGGCACCTGGGTGGCTCAGTTGTTTAGGCCTCTGCCTTGGGCTCAGGTCATGATCACAGAATCCTGACATCAAGCCCCACAGGGAGTCTGCTTCTCCCTCTCCTTATTCCCCTCCTCCCTGCTCGTGCTCTTTCTCTCTCTCTCTCAAATAAATTAAATCTTTAAAAAAAATCCTTCAATATCTTACCATCTCACTCAAAGTAAAATCCAAAGTTACATAAAGGCACAAGATGCTACATGGGCTGGCATACCGGCATTTCTGAAATTTTTTCCCACATGGCTCTTTGCCCAGTCAATACTGGACTGAGTCTCTTTGCTGTTCCTAGAACACACCAAGCATGCTCCTACTTCATGCTCATGTACCTGATGTTCTCTTTCCCTGGAACACTCTCCTTCCAGATAGCCATAAGCCTTGTTCTTGCCTTTCCTTCAGATATCTACTCAACTCTCACCTTCCTAGAGGAGGCTTCTCTAATCAATTGTGTAAAATAATAACCTCCATCTCCTGATATTCCAAAAAGAGAAAAGGATACTCACTAGTGGCACAACCAAATGGATTTCCAAAACCTCTATGATTGTTTCTCCCCAGTCCAAATTCATTAAGATGTTCTCCTCATCAAGATGCTTAACTTGGGTATGGTTCAGTTTCCCCATCTATAAAATGGGGACAATAATACCTAACTCAGAGAAGCATTATAAGAGTTATGTAACTCATGTAAAAATATTTAATACAATTCTTGACACAAAATTTAATTAATAAATATTAGCTATTACTATTTTCATTATCATTATTAGTTTTATTTCTAATACCACCAATAACTGAAATCAGGTACTCCTTACACCATGAATATTATTATAGTATTATCATAACTGATCTCCTCTCCAATATTTCTCCATTCAAATAAAACAAAATTAACCTCCATAAAATATTCCCTTTTCTCAAAAACCTCCAGTTACTCTTTAATTGCCTAGAGAATAATATCCAAGTTCCTTAGCGTGGCGTTCAGCGCCCTGCACGACAGGCCTTACCAGGACTTATCTCTATAACTGAATTCCCCACTGTTCTGAATCAAGTCCATGCTCACACCTTGCTCTCAGAGTACCTCACACACACACTCCCACCTGAGCCTTTTGCAAGTATCATTCCCTCTATCTGGAATGCTGTTTCTCCTTTGAGTACCTAAAACTCTAGTTATGTTCTGATATTCCCCCATGCTTTTATGGAATTTTTTCACTTTGAAATACTGTACCATGTATTGCCTATTCCAAATCTATCTAATAGTAATATAATGTGAACCACATGGGTAATTTTAAATTTACCAGTAACAACATTACAAAACTTTAAAAGAAACAGATGAAATTAAATAAAATAATACATTCAATATATGTAAAATATTATCATTTCAATGTAAAATCAATGTAAAAGAATTATTAGTGAGACATTCTACATTCTTTTTTAATTATTCCAAAATCCAGTGCATATTTTACATACATAACACATCTCAATTCAGACACTAAATTTTCATAGGCAACAATTGCTCTATATTTAGACTTTATAGACTATACAGTTAAAAAGTAAATTGACAGCCTTTTTCAGGCAGCCAGGAAGATGGCAGACTCTCAGACTGAGTGTGCTACCAAAAGTAGCCAACCATCTTTCAAAATAAATAGAGGGTCCTGCTTGGAGAAACTGGTAAGGAGAAGCTCCCATGATACTACAAAAACATTAGGCTGGGCTTCAAGATGCCCAAGGAGGCCACCGAGGGCACCTATATATACAAGAAATGTCCCTTTACTAGTAATGTCTCCATCAAAGGGTGGATTTTGTCTGGTGTGGTGACCAAGATGAAGATGCAGAGGACCACTGTTATTCTCTTAGACTCCCTCTACTACCGCCAAAAGTACAACCGCTTTGAGAAACACAAGAACATGTCCATGCACCTGTCCCCATGCTTCAAGGATGTCTAGATGGGCAACACTCTCACAGTGGGCAAGTGCCAGCCCCTGAGCAAGACTGTGCACTTCAACATGCTCATGAAGTCATGAAGGCCACTGGCACCAAGAAACAATTCCAGAAATTCTGAGACTAGACATCTGCCCACACCCTTGAAGAAAATAAAGTTATTTTTCCAGAAAAAAAAAAAAAAGTAAATGACATACCCAAATTGTTTCAAACATTCATAAAAGTTTTTAACTTAATGACATATCAATTTTTAAATTTAAATTTAAAAAATTAAAACTAAATAAAATTTAAAATTCAGTTCCTCATTTGCACTTACCACATATCAATTACTCAGTAGCCACCTCAGGCTAGTCACTATGTATTGGACATCAAAGACTTATACCTTTCATTAGACTATTAACTAAATACAGTATCTTGTGTCACTATCTTGTGTATGATTCACCACAATGAAAATTATCTCATTGTTCACCAAACAATTTTCTGCCCCCTATAGAGTACTTACCATTAGTGATAGCTAATTCAAAGGAATGTTTTAGGGGCACCTGGGTGGCTCAGTCGTTAAGCGTCTGCTTTCGGCTCAGGTCATAATCCCAGGTCCCCGGGATCGAGCACCGCATTGTGCTCCCTGCTCAGTGGGAAGCCTGCTTCTCCCTCTCCCACTCCCTCTGCTTGTGTTTCTTCTCTCGCTGTGTCTCTCTCTGTCAAATAAATAAATAAAATCTTTAAAAAAAAAAAAAAGGAATGTTTTAGATGTGAAGTCTTATATGGTCCATTATTTTCTTCTTTGAGTCACTGAAATTCCAAATATATATGTATATATACATTTGTGCGAATGTGTGTGTGAAAGAGATTGTTTATTTTCCCCCATAACAGTCCTTGGACTCTTGGTACATCTCCATTGGTCTGGATAACCAAAAATTAATTAGAAAAATTCAAAATAATCTGGTATTCCATTTGATCTTGCCGCAGACATCAAGCAAAAGCTGACTTGAGCAGATGAGTTTACTACTAATGCTTTCTGACCACCAATAGGTCTTGTCTCATTTCCTAAAGATACAAGCTCTCGTCTCTAGACCAACAAGGATGGGAGTTCCAGAGACATAAGAATTCTATAGAAACTAGTTCTATGCCATATCCCACAAAATTTAGTTTAGGAACAGCTGACTTTAGATATAACTTTATAGAGGGTAAGTAACCTTAGAGTTTTGAAAATTACTGAGGACCAATATTCACAGACATATCACCTAAATTAATACTTAAGGCCAAAAAATAATCCTGTCACAGATTTTATTATCCTAGACACTAAAAGAAAAAGACATATTTATGAAAATTTTCCCAATCTGGGCATAGCATTTTAGCTTCCAGGAGGTTTTCAAGCATGCATGTGCAGCCTCAAGAAGATCCAAGACAGAGCGGAATATCAGAGCACACTATCAGGAAGAAGAAAAAAAAAGAAAGACATTTCAGATATTTAAGATCCATGAAGCCCTCACAAATTCAGATGTGAGTTGCATCATGAACAATAAACACCTACAGAAGAGCTGCTGTGTGCAAAACACACCGCTTGCCCTTGTGATTAAATTAAATCCCCTCTACTTAAACATCAGAGACCACCCTACTTGTTCTCCAGAAGCTCAAGTCCTTCTGTCAGGCCAAAACATCCCTTCTCATAATAGTATGTGACCCCTTTCAACCTGGTCCTCAACTCAGGAAAGTGCTGGAAAAGTCCAGTGATCACATTCATAGAATAACTAACCATATCTATTCTCCTTTTCAATTTTCCCCCAATTACTTCCGTCCAAAAGACTTTGAAAGTCAATTTCTAACCAATGGAAAAAAATTTAGTACGAGTCTTTGTCTCTAATTCATCACATTCCTCTATCCTAGTCTATGCCATCTTCCTTAAACATCCTTATAAACTTGCAAAAAGTGTCCCCCTATTTTTCTGATCAGAAAACCTGTATTTCAAAATAAATATTTCATATTCTTAAGTGCATATTTACTTCATATAGACACATAGATTTCATTCTCATCTGAAATATATTGTTCACCTCTTGAAACTCAGAAACCACATCTACTTTTTCCCTGCTTTCCAGTCCGCAGCTGGGTGTGGATTTATATCAAACTTGCAAGGGCATCACATCACACTGGAATCCTGCTTTCAAAAGGGCAAGCCTAAGAAGATTTTGGTAGACAAGATTTTATTTTCAGAGTAGGAATAAAGGAATAGAATAATCCCCACAGATCCCTCTCTGGACCTCCCCAGCCGGCTGTCGTGGCTCCTCACCTGGCCCTTCTTGGGAAACACAGGAAAAAGAAAAATGAGAGATCAGGACAGAGCCTGGACACTGCCTTAGGCTAGGATTTGCTAGTAAGTAAACAGCTTCTGACCTGAACTTGCTAGCATTCTCTCTCTCTGAGACAGCAAAAGAGACAGGAGGTGCACAATGGGACTCCTAATTTTCAGGAGGCCTTCAAGTCGGATCACCTTACACCCGTACATTTTATCACTTGAGCACACCGCTTTTCCCAAAAGGATGCCATCTGAAGCTGGATATTCAGAGTCAGAAACAAGTCATTGGAATCAAAGCCCACCAGCCACAAAGAACATCCACTTAGGAAAACTATATCCACTCAATTGTCAAATTTGGCCACATGGATCACTATCACTTTGTTTTCTGGTAATGGCTTTACCTGGGGCTAAAGGTATTTTACTCCTATCTTTATACTGTTTTTTGAAAAGGTCCAAAGGTATATCTTATTATGAAATGTAAGAGAAAAGAGAAGAAGAATTTCCTTCCAATCAAACTACAATTCTGTACTTAAAGCTACCACATAATATTAAAATAGTAATTATAATACTTTACACTTATATGGTGTTGGTTCTTAGAACAGGCACTATTCTAAGAGCTTCAGGTATATTAATTCATTTAATCATAATTTATCAACTGTAAGAAACTTTTTCCAATGGCCACATTCGAGTCCCACAGAAGCAAAAAAAAAAAAATTGAACATCATAATTGTGTCTTCCTGTAGGCCTTTTGCCTTTTCCTGAAAGGGAACTGTCAGGAAGACTAGTAGAATGTGTAAGATGACATAACACTTCCTTGTCCCAACAGTCCTTATTCACTCCTCATATGGAGACACATCTTTATACTAAAAGAGCCCGCATGCCTCTTAACCCTTCAGGTAACCTGACTTGGCCAGCTGCCCTTCCCTGCAGCCAGCAGATGCCAAACAGAGGAAGTGTATTTGCTCCGCGCGTCGGCTACTCCCGGGCAGATTCCAGAGCTGTTACTGGCTGCGGGGGCAGGCTTATCTAGGGACGTGTCACATGTTTGTGCTGTTATGTGATCCACCCTGGCTGCCTTGTGCTCCTAAAAGCTTTTTCCATTCAGTGACTTTTACACATTTCTAACAATTGTGAATGAGGTGCCCTGTGACTCCCAATCACAAGGACAGGCTTTTGTGGATAGGGGAAGGCGATCTCTCACCACCTGAACGCAGCCCAGCTGTGAAGGCAGAGCTTCTTCCCTCAGCACCCTGCACTCGGGCTTCCCACCGCCAGCCCCCACCCCAACAACGCAACAGCTGATCCCCGCCACCACCTCTGGCGCCCATAACCTCTTCACGGAAACTTCCCTTAGCAAACGATTCTTTAACTGCTACATCCGGCGGACACCTCTTGGGCCTCCTTACCCAACTTTGCTGGGGCTGTGATACTGTAGGCCCCCCTGCCCCTGGAACTTTCTTCTCTGGGCAGGACCACGCTGCCCTACCCCTCCCACCACTGTGGCTACAGTTCCTCAGCTCCCTTCCTCGCTTACTTCCCTCCGGGGTCCCCTTACCCCCTGCCATTACCCAGGTGTCCTAGTCAGCTCGGGCTGCTAGCTAACAAAGTACCATAGACTGCATGGCTTATAAACAACAGAAATCTATTTCTTACAGTTCTAGAAGCTAGAAGTCCGAAGAGATCAGCCAGCATGGTGGGGCTCTAGTGAGGACCCTCTTCCCGGTTGCAGATGGCCAACCTGTTGTTGTATCCTCACATGGCAGAAAGAGGACATGAGAGCTCTCTGGGGTCTCTTTTATATCCCAAACATGAAGCCTCCACCCTCGTGAGCCAATCACCTCCCAAAGGCCTCACCTCTTAATACCATCATATTAGTTGTTAGGCTAGCAGCATATGAATGTGGGGGGGGGGGGGACACAATCAGTCCGTAACACCAGGTCTATGTCCGAGCTTCTCTCCTTCCTTCTCTACCAGTTTGCCCTAGAGAATCATATTTGTGCTTGCAGCATCAACCTATATGATGTCAACTCTAACCCTCATTTTCCAACTCCCACTTCTCTCCTGAGCTCCAGATATACTCTTGGAACTGCCCAGGAACATCCCGACCCACTCCCTCCCACCCAGCAACTCTTTCCTCCTGAGCCCCTTATCTCAATTAGTGGCATCACTCTCCTCAAGCTGCTGTACCATTGTGAAGCATGGCTATAAATTCTTTGACGCACCTGAGATTTCTGAGTTTGGGTCATAAAAAAACTGGCAGTTCTGCCTTGGTTTCTGGAAGCACGTGTTCTTGGAGCCCGGGGCCATGATGCAGAAAGTTCGATGATGCTCAAACAGCCATGCTTGAGAGGTCACATGTAGGGTGCTCTGGCCACTCATGTGAGTGAAGAGGCCGTCTTTGCAGTGGGTCCTCCAGCCCAGCCCTTCCAGCCCCCAGCCATTCTAGGAACCCCCTGCCATTTATATCATCCCACAAAACATCCCAGACATTGTGAAGCAATGGGGGGGTTGTCCTCACTGTGTTCTTGCTGAATTCCAAATCCACAAAAACCATGAATATTAAAAAAAAAAAAGAAAGAAAGATTGCTTTTTGCCACTAAATTTTGGGGTGGTTTGTAATGCAACAATAAATAACTATTAGCTTCCCAAGCTTCAAACATGGGAGTCATTACCTTCTTCTCTCCCATGTTTTTATTAACAAATAATTTCATTATGGACCTACTATGTGCCAGGCACCATAGCAAGCATTGACAATACTAATAAATTATGGTCCAGTAGAGAGGCAGTGCAAAGAAAATAAAACACAACAAAATAAAGCAGCATTTCCCAACCTTGTTCCCGAGAAATAAGACAGATATTTTTCAAAAGAGTTGTTTCATGTTCAGTAAAAATAAGTTCCTTTCCTGAATTACCTCTCAGGACCATTAGTATTCAAATGTATATAATAAATATATAAGAGAAACCTAAAGTACAGAGTTTCTGAAAAAAATTTGACCATAAGACAGATTTGGGGTTTTTATTTGTTTATTTGTTTGTTTTGTTTTGAAGAGAAACTCAAGGAAATACAGTCCTGCAAAACCCTATGGAAAGAATTCATTCAATAATTAGATGTAGAACATGAACTGGGAGTCTAGGAGAAGGGTGGCAGAGCCTTTCTCAGTCATCTGGGGACAACTCAAGGAGGAAGTAGCATCTGAAGTGAGACACAAAGAGGAAGAGGAAGGTGCCAGATGGGCACTGTGGGGAGGCAGACAACTAACTTGTGTAGAGGTACTGAGCAGACCTGGCTATTTAGGAAAGTCTAAGGAAATGCTATAGACCTCTAATATTTTTGCCTCTTTCTGAGAAGCAGATGCTCGAATTTCAAATTCAGGTCAGAAGCTGTTTACTTACTAGCAAATCCTAGCCTAAGGCTGTGTCCAGGCTCTGTCCTGATCTCTCATTTTTCTTTTTCCTGTATTTCCCAAGAGGGGCCAGGTGAGGAGCCACGGCAGCTGCCTGGAGTTCTCTCATCCCTTTATTTCTGTATTTACAGTAAATGTTTTCTTACCTTAAAATCTGCTTCTTATGTCTGCACTTCGAAAATAAGAAATCAACTTGATCTAATGTCCCCACAAATTTTATACTGTTGCACATGAGATGCTGTGGTTTAGAGAATCCGGACCATATCCAAGCTGTGATTCCTTCATTTACTAGCCTTGTATTTTTAAGAATAGTGCTTCTAAGTCTGAGATTATTTAAAATAGTTGTGTCCTGATTCCACATGAGGAATGTTTATTAAAGTGTTGGTATTTTATAGAATAAATGCTGAAAATTTTTACAGAAATTCACAAGGCAATTTTAAGATGATGGGACAAATTACAACAAAATAAAGGTGACCACTGAAGGCTGTAGATACTTTAAGAGTGTGTATATATATATATATATATATACATATATATATATGTATATATATATATATATAGTCTGTCTCTTTCTCTCTGTATCTCTCTGTCTCTCCTGTCTCTCTCTGTCCCCATCTCTCCCTCCCTCCCCTCCCCCATATATATATGCTGCCAGACATATAAGGCAAACTTTAAAGTCATTTTTATAAAGAATTACCTCTCTCTCTGAACAAGAACAGCTTGGGAAGAGCTCTGGAATCCACTTAAGAAACTTCAGCAACACAGTGGAACAAAAAACCTGAGAATCATCACGCAAAAAGGGAAGGAAGAGCAGCTTCATTTTGCCGGCATCATCCCATCCTTTGGGCCAGCCCTGCTTAGTGCCAAGAGGAAACCCTCCAGCTAGAAAGAGTTCCCCTGGCTGGGAAAGGGAGAGCAGGGTAGGTGACCAGCCTCCCAGCCTTTTGGGGCACCACACAAAGGAGCCGCTTTGGTTTTACCCCACCCAGAGGCCAGCAAAGCTGAGAGGAATTGAGACATCTAGGATCAAGGAAGAAGAGCAGAGGCTACCAGTATTAGCCACTCAGCAGGGACAACTGTGGTTCCCAGTGTCCTACTCTGCAGGGGATCCCAGTAGATTCTGCCACTGAATAAACCAATAGCCAGCTGGGCTGCTATGGACGCCCCGCAGATTTCACCAAAGTTCACCCCATGGCATTCACATTCACAGACACCAGCCCCCTGAGTCCCTTCTCACTCACTGCCTCCTCTCCATGCTGGAGCCTGGAATGCACACCAGCACCAGCCCACAGGCCTCTGCAGCTGCATGAGTACAAGAAGCCTGCCTGGAGCCTTGAGGCTGACCTCCTGCTGCCGTGTGTGCACTTGGGGCTAACCCCTCCACTGAGTACTAACACACCACTGGCCTAATCTCCCTCACCAGCTTCCACTGTGTGTGCCCACGGTGAGACTCTGCAGCCACAGAAGGGCACACTCACAGCCAGGGCCTGTACGGCCACATGCGGGTCTGGCTCTAGCCCTGTCTCTGTCACCGGCCTGCATCGCTGGACTTGCTTGCAATTAGCCCCTCCAGCTGTGCACCTGCACCTCACCAGCCCAACTGCCCTCATCAGCCTCCCCTGCTATTCTTGCGCCCAAGGGGAGACCCTGCAGCCCAAGAGTACGTGCCAACAGCCACGACCTCCACAATGGCCAACGTGCCTGCAGTTGTACTTGGCCCTCGCTGCTGGTCCCGAACCCCACCATTACGTGTGTGTCTGCAGCCAGCCCTTGCCACTACACAGGAACCTGCAGCCAAGCAGGTGTACACCATCACTCTGACCACCACCAGTACCTGCCCTGGTATCTAGCCCCTGAACCTGGAGGTGCTGCTGAGGACCTCAACAGAATTTGCAACCACTGCAGAACCCAATACTCACAAAAAAACATACCATTGTTTATGCTATGGACCTTGGCAGCCTGAACAACGAGACATCACATTCCTCCATGCCAGAACCACCACACGCCCTTGCACTTGATGTCCTGCTCCACTAGACCCATAATCACAGCACACTTCACTGTGCCCCCCCAATAGGTGAAAGTCTTTCCTTACTAAAGTCAGTCCATAAAGCTTGGGAGAGATCACTACTTCTTCAAATGCACAGACATCTACACAAGGCCTTAAGAATCACAAAGTACTAGGGAAACATGACACCAACAAAAGAACACAGTAAACGTCCAGTAACTGAACCCAAAGAAATGGAGATCTGTGAATGTCCAACAAAAATTTCAAAACAATTGTTCTAAAGATGCTCAGAGAGCTATAACAGAACAAAGATAAACAAGACTTAATGCAACACCATTAAGATAAACAATCTACACATCACTTGAGTCCCAGAAAAGGAAGACAGGGAGAAAGGAGTGAAAAGGTTATTTAAAGAAATAATGGCTGAGAACTTCCCAAACCTGGGAAGGGATTTAGACATCCAAGTTCAGGAAGCTAATAGTCATCCCACAATTTCAATCCAAAACTATCTTCTCTAAAACACGTTATTTAAAAATTGTCTAAAATCAAAAATAGAGAATTTTAAAAGCAACAACAGGAAAATAAATTCTCTCATACAAGGGATCCCCCATAAGATCATCAGTGGATTTCTCAGCAGAAACCTTGCAGGCCAGGAGAATGTAGAAGGATATATTCAAGATGCTGAAAGAAAAAACTGCCAGCCAAGAATACTTTACCCAGCAAAGCTGTGTTTCAGAAATGAAAGCAAGTAAAGACTTTCCCAAACAAACAAAAGCTGAGGGAGTTTATCACCTCTACACCTGCCTTACAAGAAATGCTAAAATGACTTTGTTCTTCAAGCTGAAACAAAAGGATACTAGCAAGAAATATGGAAATATGAAAACATACAACACACTGGTAAAGCTAAGTATACAGTCAAATTCAGAATACTCTAATACTGTGATATGGTGGTGTACTGACCCCTTAACTCTAGTATGAAGCTTAAAGGACAAATGTATTAAAAATAACTACAGCAAGAGGTAAAGGATCTGTATTCTGAAAACTACAGAATGTGTATGAAAGAAATTGAAGAGGACACAAAGAAATGGAAAAACATTCCATGCTCATGGATTTGGAAGAACAAATACTGTTAAAATGTCTATGCTCCCTAGAGCAATCTACACATTCAATGCAATCCCTATCAAAATACTATCAACATTTTTCACAGAGCTGGAACAAATAATCCTAAAATTTGTATGGAATCAGAAAAGACCCCAAAGGAAAGCTGAAAAAGAAAACAAAGCTTGTGGCATCACAATTCCAGACTTCAGGCTCTATTACAAAGCCGTCATCATCAAGACAGTATGGTACTCATACAAAAACAGACACAAAGACCAGTGAAACAGGATAAAGAACCCGGAAATGGACCCTCAACTCTATGGTCAACTAATCTTCAACAAAGCAGGAAATATATCTGATGGAAAAAAAGACAGTCTCTTCAACAAATGGTGTTGGGAAAATGGGACAGCCACATGCAGAAGAATGAAACTGGACCATTTCCTTACACCACACACAAAAATAGACTCAAAATGGATGAAAGACCTAAATGTGAGACAGGAATCCATCAAAATCCTAAAGGAGAACACAGGCAGGAACCTCTTTGACCTAGGCCACAGCAACTTCTTGCTAGACACGTCTCCAAAGGCAAGGGAAACAAGCAAAAATGAACTACTGGGACTTCATCAAGATAAAAAGCTTTTGCAGAGCAAAGGAACAGTAGACAAAACCAAAAGACAACTTACAGAATGGGAGAAGATATTTGCAAATGTCTTACCAGATAAAGGGCTAGTACCCAAAATCTATAAAGAACCTATTAAACTCAACACCCAAAAAACCAAATAATCCAGTCAAGAAATGGGCAGAAGATATGAACAGACATTTCTCCAAAAAAGACATACAAATGGCTAACAGACACATGAAAAATGCTCCACATCACTAGGCATTAGGGAAATACAGATCAACACCACAATGAGATACAACCTCACAATAGTCAGAATGACTAAAATTAACAAGTCAGGAAATGACAAATGTGGGCGAGGATGTGGTGAAAGGGGAACCCTCTTACACTTCTGGTGGGAATGCAAGCTGGTGCAGCCACTCTGGAAAGCAGTATGGAGGTTCCTCAAAAAGTTAAAAATAGAGCTACCCTATGACCCAGCAATTGCACTACTAGGTATTTATCCAAAGGATACAAACATAGTGATCCGAAGGGGCACCTGCACCCTAATGTTTATAGCAGCAATGTCCACAATAGCCAAACTATGGGAAAAGCCCACATGGTCCATCAACAGATGAATGGATAAAAAAGATGAGGTATATTTATAAAATGCAATATTTCGCAGTCATCAAAAAAATGAAATCTTACCATTTGCAACGACATGGATGGAACTAGAGGGTATTATACTAAGCAAAATAAGTCAATCAGAGAAAGACAATTATCATATGATTTCACTCATTAGTGGAATTTAAGAAACAAAATGGAAAATCATAGAGGAAGGGAGGGAAAAATAAAATAAGACAAAATCAGAGAGGGAGGCACACCATAAGAGACTCTTAACTATAGAAACAAATTGAGGGTTGCTAGAGGGGAGGTGGGTGGGGGGATGGGGTAAGTGGGTGATGGACATTAAGGAGGGCACATGATGTAATGAGCACTGGGTGTTATATGCAACTGAAGAATCACTGAATTCTACTTCTGAAACTAATAATACACTATATGTTAATTAACTGAATTTAAATAAAATAAAAATTTTAAAAAATAAAAATAACTATAGCTACAATCATTTGTTAATGAATACATGGTATAAAATGAGGTAAATTGTGGCATCAAAAAACATAAAAGGCAGGAGTAAAAAGGTAGAGTTTGGGGTTTGTGGAGGGGGGTTGAAATATACTTAACACAGAAAGTTATATTACTTTCAAGTGTACAAAATAGTGATTTGAAAACTCTATATGTTATTATGCTATGCTCACCACAAGTGTAGCTACCATTTGTCACCATACAACACTATTACAATACCATTAACTATATTCCTTATGCTGTACCTTTCATCCTCGTGACTTATTCATTCCAATAATTGAAAGCCTATACCTCCCACTCCCCTTCACCCAAAAAGGTAGAGTTTTCGTATGTGATCAAAGTTAAGTTGTTATCAGTTTAAAATTGACCATTACATCAACAAAATATTTCAAGTAAGCCTCATAGTACCACAAAATAAAACCGATAGTAGATACACACAAGATAAAGAGAAGGGAATCTAAGTATACTACTACAGAAAATCATCAATTCATAAAGGAGGACAGAAGGAAAAAAAGAAAAAAAACAAAGAAACTATAAAACAGCCAGAAAACAGTTAATAAAATGGCAACAGTAAATCCTCTCCTATCAATAATTACTTTAAATGTAAATAGAGTATATTCTTCAATTAAAAGGCATGAAGTACCTGAATGGATTTTAAAAAAACAAAAAACAGCTTTCCAACCAGAGCCGGGCGGAATGGCTCCCGCGAAGAAGGGTGGCAAGAAGAAGAAGGGCCGTTCTGCCATCAACGAGGTAGTGACCAGAGAATACACCATCAACACTCACAAGCGCATCCATGGAGTGGGTTTCAAGAAGCGTGCCCCTCGGGCACTCAAAGAGATCCGGAAATTTGCCATGAAGGAGATGGGAACTCCAGATGTGCGCATTGACACCAGGCTCAACAAAGCTGTCTGGGCCAAAGGAATAAGGAATGTTCCATACCGTATCCGTGTGCGGTTGTCCAGAAAACGTAACGAGGATGAAGATTCACCAAACAAGCTCTACACACTGGTTACCTATGTACCTGTCACCACTTTCAAAAATCTGCAGACAGTTAATGTGGATGAAAACTAATCGCTGATTGTCAAATAAAGGTATAAAACTGCAAAAAAAACCAAAACAAAACAAGATCCAACTATCTGCTGCCTACAGGAGACTAAAAATAGCCAAGATACGGAAGCAACCTAAGTGTCCATTTATGGATGAATTCATAAAGAAAATGTGATATATACACATATGTGTGTGTGTGTACAATGAAATATTATTTAGCCATAAAAAAGAAGGAAATCTTGCCATTTGCAATAACATGGGTGGACCTTGTGGACATTATGCTAAGTGAAATAAGTCAGACAGAGAAAGACAAATACTGTAAGATTCACTTATTTATATATAAACATATATACATATATAAACACAACACTTAGAAACAAAGAGTAGAATGGTGCTTGCCAAGGGCTGTGTGGTAAGAGAAATGAGATGTCGGTCAAAGGGTACAAAACTTTCACTTAATGAAATGAGTAACTTCCAGGGATTTAAAGTACAGCATAGTGACTATAGTTAATAACACTATACTGTATACTTGAAAGTTGCTATGGGAATAGAGCTTTAATGCTCTCACTATGACAATAACAAAAAATGATAATTACGTGAGATGAAAGATGTATTAACTAATTTTGTGGCAGACATTTCATGATACATGCATGTATCAAGTCATCACATCGTACACCTTAAGCTTACACAATGCTATATGTCAATTATATCTCAGTAAATCTGGGTGGGGAAAGAATCAGAAAAACAAATAACCCTCGGTAGCATATTTATATGACATTAAAACAGCACCTACTTCTCCACTCACAGTGCAGAGAAGAAAAAGATTCTGTCAAAAGTGCAGTTGCTAGTTCAATAAAAACCACTTGCTACATCAAACATATCTCAGAAAGTAAAGGTGTCAAAACATGATCTTAAACTTATAAGAGGAATTTCAACTTAAAATTTTTCATTTTGATCCCCCATATATTCTGACTTCAGGATTCACTTAAATTTAACTTAAATCTCCAAATCGCCAAATCGCCAAAAATCTAGGAAAACCTTCAGCACACTAGCAGTATTTTCAAGCCGGAATCCATTAAGTTTCTTTAAGAAACTTCATTGTGAAAAGCAGAAACTTATAAATGAGTAAGACATCTTCAGAAGCAATCTTATTTTGGAAAGTATTCCTTTAAAAGGAAGCAAAAAGTGGAGGCGCCTGGGTGGCTCCGTTGGTTAAGTGTCTGCCCTTGGCTCAGGTGATCGAGCCCCACGTTGGACTTCCTGCTCAGCAGGGAGTCTGCTTTTCCTTCTCCCTCTGACCTTCTCCCAGCTCGTTCTCTCTCTCAAATAAATAAATAAAATCTTTTTAAAAAATAAAAAAAAAAATAAAGGAAGCAAAAAGTGTTGTTTATGAAGGCACAGGGAAAAAAAAAGTGTTGTTTATGAAGGACACAGGGAAAGTTAAAAAGAAGCTCAACTTTAACCATAATTAGAGAATCAGAGAACTGAATATTTAAACCACCATGATATACTATTTCACCCACAGACTATCACAACAGTGTAAGCTGGTAGTACCGCTTTGGAAAACAATTTGGTATTAACTGTTAGAGTTGAGAACCTAAAAATAAAATAAAATGAAGAACCTGTGTCCTATTCATCCTACTCCTTACCATGTATACTAGAATAGTAGCTTTCAAAATTTAGGGTTATGACCCCCCAAAAAAATATTTTTATGTCACAATTCAACACATGCATATATAACACGCACATATACCCATATGTACTGAAGTAAAAGTTTTATGAAACAATCCTCAGCCCCTAGATGTAGAATGCACTCTGACATTTTCCAATCTAGTCTAGTCTAGCGTTAAGAATTTTTTTTAAATGCTAGTCACAACCCACTAAATTGATTTCATATTCCAATGATGGATCACAAACCATAGTTTGAAAGACACCACCCTAGTGAAACTAACACACACCACAAGATATGTACGAGAATACTCATAACTACATGATTTACAACAGTCAAAAGAAGGAAACAACTCAATTTTGTATTTTAGATAAATCTAAATATGTTCACAGAGAAACCATAAGTTCACAGAATCCAATGCTACATAGCAGTAAAAATGAATAAACTACGGTTACACACATCTTCATGAATGAATCTCAGACACATAGCATTGAGTGACACATGCAAGTTACAAAGGTGTAACTCCATTTATACAAAATCCAAAATCATGCAAAACTAAATATGGTAAACTGTATAATTCTTAAGGAAAGGAGAAACACAAACTTCAGGATAACAATGGCCTCTGAGAGGCGGCAGAAAAGAAAGGGGATGGAGGGACAGAAGCGCAAAAAGGGACTGCGTATCACCATGGCTGTACTTTCACACCCAGCTCCCCCCGGGCGGCCCCTTTTGCTCAAAAGACTTCCCACCTCAAAGCCCTCTCAAAATACAGTCCTCCTCCCATCCATTTCCACAGCCCTCTGCTCACTAACAAAACTGTTCAGAAATAGTTGTTAACCTTCACAGGCACAATATTTGTAATGTAAAGACATCAAAATGAGCTGATACTGATACCGACACTTAAAGGACCTAATGGCAGAGGTTTCGTGAATGTCAGCAGGAAAGACAAACTGAAATTGGCAGAATTGCAACAGTCAGCAAATTTCATCACCTAAGAATCGCCAATTACACAAGGACCCAGAATAAATTCATCAGATTAGATTTTTACTAAGCAGAAAATTAAATAGAACTACTTGCTCAAAGACAAAAAAGAAACAAAGCCTTTGGATGCAACCCTGTTTAAATGAATTTGCACCATGTAGGAAAGAGAAATAATAGATTTGACTGTGATGTTATTCAGACACCACAGATAAAGTATCAGTGATATCTAACATTATACAGTGACAACAGGGACAGCGATTTACAAAGTCCAATGTAAACAACCTAAAATTTAAGAGCATTTAGTTGTGTTTGTTTATATGATCATCTTAGCAAAAATTCCAAATAATCTATCTTTCTGGCTGTCAATGTCAACAAGCTGGAAATAGATTGTAAGTTCAGGGTTCAAATAACATCCTCATCTTTCTGTGAATCTATCTGATAATGGTCAAGAACCTTAACAGTTAGATGGTGGACACTGAACCTTTTTAATATTTTCTAAGCAATTATAGAGAAGTTCTTCTTCAAAAAGATAAATAATAAAACAATCATTTATTTGTGTCATGCTTCTAACTCTTCAGCTGACCAGAACACACCATGAACTTGTAAGGCCTCAAACAGGCAAAACATACCAAAAACCCATTCATTTTATTCTTCAAGAGAGGCAGAATTATTCTCAGGTTCTTTCAGGAAAAAAAAACAAAAACAAAAACCCTGCAGCTTAGAAATAGTACTATATCATGACAACAATGAGAAATCACATTGATAAGACAGACAAGAGGGAAAAAAAGAGCTATAAGTTCTAATTTTTCTAGAAGGGATTTTTTTTTAAATACCACCTACTGTAGTCCCAACAGTTTATTTTTGCTTTTGTTTCCCTTGCCTAACAAGACATATCTAGAAAAAAGTTGCTGTGGCCAATGTCAAAGAGGTTACTGCCTGTGTTCTCTTCTAAGATTTTTATGGTTTCAGGTCTCATGTTTAGGTCTTTAATCCATTTTGAATTTATTTTTGTGTATGGTATAAGAAAGTGGTCTTGCATGTTGCTGTCCCATTTTCCCAATACCATTTATTGAAGAAACTGTCCTTTTCCCATTGGATATTCTTTCTGCCTTGTCAAAGATTAACTGACCATACAGTTGTGGGTTTATTTCTGCATTTTCTATTCAGTTCCATTGACCTATGTGTCTATTTTTGTGCTAGTACCATACTGTTTTGATTACTACAGCTTTGTAATATAACTTGAAGTCTGGAATTGTGCTGACTCCATCTTTGTTTTTCTTTTTCAAGACTGTTTGACTATTCAGGGTCTTTTGTGGTTCCATACAAAGGATGTAATCAATAAAACTAAAAGGCAACCTATCAAATAGGGGAAGGTATTTAGAAATGGTATATACAATAAAGGGTTAGTATCCAAAAATATAAAGAACTTATAAAACTCAGGGTGCCTGGTTGGCTCAGTCAGTAAAGCATGTGACTCTTGATCTCGGGGTCATGAATTTGAGCCCCATGCTGGTGGTAGAGTTTATTTTTAAAAAAATCTTAAAAAAAAAAAAAAAAAAAACTTCTAAAACTCAACACCCAAAAAACAAATAATCCAATTAAAAAATGGGCAGGAGACACGAACAGACATATCTCCAAAGAAAACATTCAGATGGCCAACAGACACATGAAAAGATGCTTAACATCACTCATCATCAGGGAAATGAAAATCAAAACTACAATGAGATACTACCTCACACCTATCAGAACAGCTAAAATCAACAACACAAAAAACAACAGATGTTGGTAAGGATGTAGAGAAAAAAGAACTCTTGTATACTGTTGCTGGGAATGCAAACTGGTGCAGGAGCTCTGGAAAACATATGGAGGTTCCTCAGAAAGTTAAAAATAGAGCTACCATATAATCCAGGAATTGCACTATTCGGTGTTCACCCAAAGAATACAAAAACGCTAATTCAGAAGGATACATTCACCACAATGTTTATAGGAGCATTATTTACAACAGCCAAATTACAGAAGCAGCCCAAGTGTCCATCTACTGAAGAACGGATAAAGAAGATATGAATATATATATATATACATATATATGTATGTATATATGTATGTATGTGTATACACACACACACATGCACAGTGGAATATTATTCAGCCATAAAAGAATGAAATCTTGCCATTTACAATGATATGGATGGAGCTAGACAGTATTATGTTAAGTGAAATAAGCTAGACAATGACAAATATCATATGATTTCACTCATATGTGGATTTTAAGAAACAAAACAAACGAGCAAAGGGTAAAAAAGAAAGAGAGCGACAAATCAAGAAACAGACTTTTAATTATAGAGAACAAACTGATGGTTACCAGAGTGGAGGTGGGAAGTGGGGGATGGGTCAAATAGATGATGGGGATTAAGGAGTACACCTGTGGTGATGGGCACCAGGTGATGTATAGAAGTACTAAATCACTATATTGTACACCTGAAACTAATATAACACTGCATGTTAACTAACTAGAATTAAAATGAAAAAATTTTTAAATTAAAAAATTTTAAAAATACCTACTTCAGTAGTTTCTCACTGCATTGTTTCTACACAAAGTAATATCTGCTATTCTCATTTGTGACTCCAAGTGATCAAAAAGAACTAAATCATCCTTCAAATGCTTTGTATTTAAAATCCCTAGTTAGGTATGTGATACATAATAATAAAAATGCCTAAAGTTTAGCGGAACCTTGGTGGCTCAGTCGGTTGAGCATCCAACTGTTGATTTTGGCTCCAGTAGTGATCTCGGGGTCCTGGGATTGGGCCTCACATCAGGCTCCGCACTCAGCATGGAGTCTGCTTGAGATTCTCTCCTTCTGCCTCTGCCTCTCCCCCTGCTTGCTCTCTCTCTCTAAAATAAATAAACAAATCTTTTTTTTAAATGCCTAAAGTTTAAAGCATTAATATGTTAAAATTAACTTATATGGGGCACTGCCTCAATTCTACATATCTCATTCCATATAAACGAGCTATTCACATACCAGATGTCAACTAGTCAGAAAATGAACTTTTTATCTAAAATATCTTACTTATTCTTTGCAAACTTTCATCTTGAAGGAGACTTTGATATTTCTCATTAGAGCTCTTTGTAGGCATCTCATCTTGAATCATTTTGGCACTCCTAAAAGTCATCATTTCTTCAGTGTTTGGAAGTGGTTTAATTTAGATTTCAAGTTCCCAAGACAATGCTTTTATTCAGAACTCATGCAGTGTCAGTAATTATAAATGTTAAACATCAGTGAAATGCCATATAAGCTTGGCAGCCACCATCCAAGAACAGTGCTTTGATGATGTCCACGTTTTGTGGAAGAACTGCCTCATCTTCTCCCAACAAATTACTCCTTCCCTGCATCCATGTAATTTTCCCTTTAGAGAGTTGTGAGGCAATATTTTTTCTGTGGCTTACATTAAAAAAAAAAAAACTCTCAATGATGGAAAAGAAAAAAGTTAAAATTCACATATATATTTTACTTTATCAAATAATATATTATATCCAACACAAACTGCCATCAAATTTCTTACCTCAAAGGAAAGAATCAATAATCCTTGGAGCATTAATAGTAAAATTCAACAAGCTAACTCTCAGTGGTTTTGCCTGGCAAAGTGTTTTCTCCCCAAATGGAACAATAAAACCTCAGTTTGAGACTCTTTACAACTATGCTGACCCACCGGGAAAGAGACTTAGTCAACATGGAAAAAAATGGGCATTACATTAGGGAACCTACCAGAATGATCTGTGTCATTATCTCATGGTGACCCTTGTCACATGATTGCTTCTCAGATAGTATGGGCTTTCTAGATCATTATACACCATGTCTTAGTTAATAAGTTTATCACTTGATAGAATTCTCTGAGTACACTACAATTCTGTTGACATTTAGTTCACTGTTACCAGAACTGTTCTACAATTTATATAGGCCTTCTTTATTTTGGATTATAAACAATTTTAATCCACTAACTCCATAAATAATCTAATTCAATAATGTAGCCATAAGTCACTCTTAATATTCTCCAAAGTTGCCCATATGTATGCACATCTGTGTGAAATTCCTGTATAAACCCTCAATATTCAAATGTCTGATATTATTTTGAAGTCCAAAACTATCAACAAAAATCTAATTAAGAAGTGTATATATATATATATATATATATATATGTATGTATACAAATATATTTCTGTGTATATGTGTACACTTTTTTCTAGAAAGAAAAAAAACCTATGGAAAAATACTACTTCTGTTTTAACCTCTTCTTTTATGTTACCTAATTTTTTTCAATTTTTCTACACAGTGTTATTACCTTTGTAACATAAAAATACAAGCTTTTTACGTCTAAAAAAAGCTAAAAACTCAGTTGTGCCTATTATAGAGCTAAGCAATATACAAGCAGAGTACAATAATTAGATCATATATAAAAAGGCAATACAATATTTTCCACACCTCTAACCTCATATGTTTAGAAAGGAATAGGGATAACTTGTCTCCTGCAGGTGTCCTCCGAGAGAGAAGTTTGGCCTCCCACAAACTGTGTTGGAAACTGACTATGGCCAAGTGCTTAAAACAATTAAAACTGGTCAATAGCAAGATTTGGACTCCAGCTCCCCAAGAGGTCAGGAAAAGGACTGGTGCTTCCTTCAGTGATGATGATGCTAATCTGGCTGAGAGCTGACCACTTCACACAGCTGCAACTTCACTGCATGGACCCCAGAACCCAGATCACCTGGGAGAGCCTGGTGCCCTGCCCCGATAGCCCCTAATGTGAGCTGGCGGCTGCGAGCTGGAGATAGGTCCTGCAATATCATACTGCTACACCTTCCCAGCTCCCAATCACAGGGAAGGTGTCTGTGCTTCCCTAACCACACAAGTTAATAACCCTGTAAGATCAGGGTCCCCCTACCAGAAGATGTTTATAGGTACTTTTGAGGAAACGAAGGAAATATAATGTAGGTAATTTATGTTTATCATGCATGCAGACTGGGAGTAAAAGCTGGAACATGAAGGCAGCCTTACAAATATATTTCTCTAGCTTAACCCCGACCTGTTTCACAAAAACTCTAATCTCCTTCCAAATCCTCCCCAACAGATCTGGGAATCCACAGATCTTGTCTAGTAGGCTCTCTGCTAGTCCTCTTGTCTACACTAGAGCATTACAATAGCAAAAGAGCAGCCTGCAACCCCCAAGGTACGATTGCTGCTGGTGTGGGTTCTATTCTCCACTGACGTCAGAGGAGTGACGTTCAGGCCAGCTCTCAGTATACCAACAATGCTGCAAGTACACTCAGAATTGAGAAAAGGAGGAAGATCCCCAAAGTCCAACATCTGGATTGCATGAGGTTGAATGTTTCCAAACTGTAATGGATTCATTGGAGATGGATATGAACCAAACAAACGTCGTATTTGTTCTTAGACAACTGCTATCAGAGATAAACAGATGAATAAGACAAACTCTTGTCCTCAAGACATGATCTGGCAGAGAGCTAAGATATGCCATAAACATAAGAAAAACAATGGGTAAAGCCTCATTAAGGGAGGTACACAGAGCTGTGGGAGTTCACAACAGGAAGAGGGCATTTCCCAACCATGAAATCTAGGAAAGTTGAATGGAGAACAGAGACTTTGGAGATGGATGAAAGAGGACATTCCTCAAAGAGCAACAGCCCATGGTCGATAGCGTGGGAGCCCTAGAGCATATACTGACCAATGGTAGAAATATATCCCAGGAAAGTATGTCGGACCAGATCCTTGAATCTGATGTCAGATTATTCCTATGTGCCCTCACCATTAGATCCTATCTCTTCCCCTTGGCTTACAACCTATCAGTCCCTCTGCTTCCAACCTCTCCCTTCCCCTCACACTCTATGTAACAGCCAGACCATTTGGTTCCCTCAATGTGTCCTGTTCTCCCTGAGCAGCAGACCTGTACCCATGCTATCCTCTCTCCTCCTGTCACACACTCCATCCTTTTCCTTCCCCCAGTCCCCTCCACTTCTATCCTGGCCAACTCACACCTGGTTTCTCAGGCCCAGCTTGGTCTGGTGTTTCTCAGGAAGTCTTGTCTGATCACTACTTCTTATCACACTGTTCTACTTGTACCTATGTGTTCTGCCAATCTGCAACCCCCTGAAAGCAATGAGTGCATCTTTCACATGCATCATTTTATCCCTGGTGCCTAACACAACGTCTGACATACAGTAACTGCTCAATAAATAATTCCTGATGGAATGAGTAAATGGATAATATATGACAAAATAATATCTTGACCAATAAACTATTTTAAAAATACACAGAGACTGGAGTAATTGACAGCAACAGATATTTCAGTTCTTATTCAACGATATCTCAACAGTATGAAACATTTTCTTGATGATGTGTGTTTCATGAATAGATGGTTATGTAACAAATATTATTTGCTAGAGGGAAAATTCCATGCAGTTGCCAAGTTACTTAACTCCATGCATCCTATCTCAGGGCTTTAATAAGCTTTTCATCTCTGACAATGTGGTAGTGACTGCAAAAGATAAAATGCTGCCTGTGATTTCATATTTCAGAAATCCTCAATGAGGTGTCATGGTTAAAACTCCTCTCCTCCAGCTCCCAAGGAGGATCAAAATTCTACCATCTCCCAGGGCTAATACAATTATATTGTAAAGTGAACTTAAAATTTATGAATGTTTATACTGAGCGAAATGTGGAAGAACTATACTAATGATTTAAAGGAGAGAGTGTAATGATAAAGTAAAATATAGGCTTTTTGGAGAGAAATAAATTTCAAAAACATGAAGAACTCGAAGAATAACAAACAAATTTGACGTGGTGCATAGAGAAATCTGGATATGCATAATACTTTTAAAACTGATGTCATGATACTTTGTCATGACACTTTTTAAACTGGAGAACAGAATGAAATCCGAAAAACAAAGAAAAAAACTCAGAATGATTTCTGCCAAGAGGGAGAAAATGTACAGCTATTCAACTATCAAAGAATAGCTTATAGTTCAGAAAAAGAAGCTTGCTGCTTTAGAAAGGAAGGCTGGATTTATATAAGGTTGAAATGCCTACAGAGAAAGCTATTTCCACTTGGAATCGAATGGTACACCTGAGGCCAAGAAAGAAAAACTAAACGACCAGAGAGTTAAGTCTACCATACTCATACTCAGAGATAAACCAAGAGCCACACACTGCCATAGAAGAGTCTATGTAAGTGAAGCTGTGTATTGGATGAGGCCGTGTATTATATGAGGCTGTGTATTTGAATGAGGCTGTGTCGTGGATGAGGCTTTGTATTTGAAATTTACACAGGTTGCACGTAGTTGTATCTTAAGATCTCCACAAATAACAGTGAAGGATCATTATACATAGGGGTCAGTATAACTTCTCATTCAAACTGGGACACTTTTAAGAGGATAAGGGGGTGATACTAATAATTAAGCCAGTGCTTAATTAAATTGAAACTGTCGCAGTCAAACTGAGATGTAAAGTCAACTGAATTACACATAAAACCCCTGTAGTGTGCCAGAGAAACATTTTGAAGAAAGGACACCAAAGGTGAAATCTTCAGAGGAAAAATCCAACTTCTCTGAGGAGGTGGACAAAAGTTACCCAAGCAGAAGAGAAATGGAGAGCCTTCTGCTTAGGGGTTGACCTGGACGAAACGTGGTTGCATGCGTTATATCCTGTGTTACTGGGCACACACAATATTTGCACAACTTATAAATAATTTGCATCTGAAATGTCTTGATGTTTATATGCCCTTTCATCGTTTCTCCTAAGTTGATGATGTCTATGAAATTTTAAGACCCTAATTGTCAGGAATTTTGTTCAGCTTCCTATAGACAGGCTTAGCCTATGTTGCTACTGCATAATGCATCCAGGGGGAGTATGCAGATTACTTCCATCTCTGAAGAAATCTCTTGTTACAGCTCATGGATTAACCACCATCATTTTCTTACGTGTGGCATATCATGCATGGTGATGCAGCACAAATGTCTTTGGAACATGTATAGGTCAGAGTCCCGCAGGATTCAAGGCACACTCAAAAGTAGTGAATGATCTGAGTGTAAGGGCCACTTTCAAAGATGGGCAAGGTGAAAGGCAACCAGAGGGATGATAAAAACACCCTAAGACCAAGTGAAATAAGTCAGACAGAGAACCACAAATATAGTATGATTTCACCTCTATGTAGATCTTAAAAAACAAACAAAACAAAACAGAAACAGACTCTGGGGGCTGCCAAAGGGGAGGGGAGGTGGGGGGTGGCCAAAATAGGTGAAGGGAATTAAGAGGTACAAACTTCCAGTTATAAACTAGGTAAGTTACAAGGATGTAAAGTACAGCAAAGGGAATATACTTAATAATATTGTAATGACTCTGTATGCTAATAGATGGTAACTAGACGTATCATGGTGATCATTCTGTAATGTATATAAATGTCGAATCATGCAGCACCTAGGTGGCTCGGCTCCGGTCATGATCCTGGAGTCCCAGGATGGAGTCCCACATCGGGTTCCCTGCTCAGCGGGGAGTCTGCTTCTCCCTCTGACCCTCCCCCCTCTCATGTGCTCTCTCTCTCTCAAATAAATAAATAAAATCTTTTTTAAAAAAATAAATAAATGTCGAATCATTATGCTATACACCTAAAATTAATGTAATATTGTATGCCAACTATACTTCAATTAAAAAAAAAAAAAAAACCTGAGACCACCGCCACCCCTAAGCTTGAAAGGATAAGGAGAAAGAGACATTACAGGAACCTGGAAAAAGCTGTAACTATAGGAGAGACCTACCAGATAGGAGCCATGGCCTTTGGTAGAGGAATACAGCCTCTGTTGACCCCCAACCTTATAGGGAAGAAGCTGTGGAATAAATATCCCAAATTCCCCTTCCTCCAGCCATCCAGTCCCTTGTTGGTCCTTCTCTTAGGCATAACCCATAGGTCAAGCGTGCCCAGCTGATAAAAATCCACAGAGATCAGCCTCCTGGGTAACAGGAGAGTGAACACGGAAGAATGGATCCAGAGAGACAAATGGAGACTATTCAGCGGAATTTAACTGAATACTATAAAAGACTATTTCTAAAGTCTAGATAGGTCATATACATCCTTTAAGTTTGTAAGCAAAAACTAAGAACATTTTGATCTTCACAGCAATACCAGAAATAGAGCAGGTATTATTAGTATAATACTTATTTTACAGATGAAGAAATACTAGACAGAGAAGAGAAATTACTTGCCTAAATCATCCAAAAAATAATCAGTGAATGCCATTGTGTCCACGAACTTGTCAGAGAACCGATTATTTCCTAAGTTTGGCTTCTACTTCTAAACCCAGAGATCTTTCCATTTGTCCTTAACAACATAATCTTGTATATTCCCCATTGTATCATAGAAGAAGACTAAAAATGAATTATACAAGCATATACCAAAAGAGATTTACAAAATGAAGGCACTGTCTTTGCCTTCCTGGGGCTCCTAGCTTATGGACAGGAAAAGAACATCACTCAGAAAAATGTGGGAATGGAGGCGCCTGGGTGGCTCAGTCGTTAAGCGGCTGCCTTCGGCTCAGGTCATGATCCCAGGGTCCTGGGATCGAGCCCCGCATCGGGCTCCCTGCTCGGCGGGTAGCCTGCTTCTCCCTCTCCCACTCCCCCTGCTTGTATTCCCTCTCTAGCTGTCTCTCTCTCTCTCTGTCAAATAAATAAATAAAATCTTTAAAAAAAAAAAAAAGAAAGAAAGAAAAATGTGGGAAGACTATCCGTCAGTCAATGAGCGTTTCTCCAGCACCTACTATGTACTAAATGCCAAGTACATAAAACTTGTGTGGATGCAATTAGCCACTTTATTTTTGTGGCCATTTTCTATTATGATCTGTGGTTTATGATCCTCAAAACTAAGGGCAAATTGTCACAACTCTGACTCACAAAGAAATAATGGTCGACATTGTATCTCATATTTCATTATGAGTGGGCCAATGTAACATTAGAAAGCTCACCCTAGGTGAGTATCCACTATAGGTCCCTTCATCTAGAGAACCCTGTTGTCAATCTCAAGATCTGGTGGCAGCAACAGTAATAGAATCAACACAAAATCAAGTGATGATATATGTGGCTTTCTGCCTTAAGCACAGACACAGAAATCCAGTGAACACTTTATAAACAGAGTAAAGCATGCGAATGAGTATACATATTACCCTGGATCTTACATGAGAAAGAGACTGCTCTGTGTTTACCAAAATCCATTTCCTTTTTCTCCTGAGCACACAAGCAGACAACACTAACTACTCTTCCTACAATGAGATGAGGCCATAGAACTGAGTTCTGGCCAACGTGGCGGAAGTGATTTGCTCCACTTTTAGCCTGGCCCAGAAAACCTCTAGACATCTTGTACTCTCCTTCTGTTCCCATCTGCCAGTTCATTATCAATGTCCAGGGGACACTGGAAACCCCAATTAAAGATGGTGGAAACAATGTCACCCTGAATCCTTGATTTGGAATAGCCACACCCCACCCTCTCCACCCCCACACAGCAACGGATCCAGTAAAGTTAATGAGGTTACTACAATAACCTCAGGAATACACCATCTCTCAAGTATAAGCACTCTTAACATTTTTATGTGCAAATATGGATATATGTTTCCAAAAAGTATACCCTATTTTACACATTGTCTTGTAGTCTTTTTACTTGATTCTATATTGTGAACAATTCCTCATGTTCATAGAATTCTTCAATATTACAATTTTTAATGACTCTATAGTATTTCAAGTTGTAGCTATATCATGTTTTCAATTTTTTGCTTTTACATATAACTTGTTTTTCAACACTGATAGACCTTGGTGACCCTATTATCATGAAAAAGATCATTTCTTCATCTTAGTTATTTGCTGACCTACAGCTACCATTCAGGGTAATGGACCACTGATTTTGTGCTGCTCAACCCCATACAAGTTAATATCTTTCTTTGAGTTTGTTCCATATGATAAACCTTTCTCCCAGCCCATAGAAAGATACCCTGTGAAAGTTAATAAATGTCCTTTAAAAGGTTACAAAATAAAAGGACTGGTGTGAATCATCAGACATTGGTATCCAGTCACTGGCTGCTCTGTGACCACTATTATCATAGAAAATTAATTTTTTTGCCATAAATTGATGATGGTAAAGTCATAAATAAAATATAAATCTATCTATCAGAAGGCTTATCTAATTTTCCCGTTCCAAAAGGGAAATCCATATAATTAAATAAGTTAATTGAACCCTATCCACTTTTTCACTTTTCTACTAAAAGGATCTCCTTTTAGGAAACTTGTGAGGGTAGGAGTTAGGAAATGTCTCCATGCGTACAGGAATAAATTCAAAAGAAAGTGAATATTGTTGCACTATATTTTATATAGTGCATAATTGGAACAGCACAGAAAATAGAGGCACTCTCAAAAATGTATAAGGTGATGCAACCTTTGAAAATTATTTAAGTCAGGAAGATAAAAGTTTTTCTACAGCTTCAAAAAGCACTTCCAAATTATAGTTAATATTGCAGTGTAATTTCGCTTGATACAACAGTATAACCTTGAGATGGTTTTCCCAAAAAGAATTCCTAAAATAAAAAATAATTATGACACTTAATTAAAAATCTGGTCATTATTTTTTTGTAAATATGGTCCAGATCCTGCTATATGTGATTATTTTAAGATACAAATATTTTTAAGAAGCTCTGGGGGGCGGAAAAGATCTAAATTCAATGACATCCATCAGAGGAAGCTGTGACGCCAATAAGCCATGTCAGTGTCTCTTGGCCTTTCTCTACCTCTTTGTGAGAAGCAGGATTAACACAGAAAGCTTATACCTGGACTCACTATTAGCTTTGAAATCTGTCTCTTCTACTTATTAACCATGTGAACTTCAGCTATTCATTTTACTCCTCTTGGTTACTGTTGCTATAAAATCACTGAATACCCATGTCACAGGAATTACTGTTAATATTTAATTTGATACTATATCTAAAGAAACTAGCATAGTCCCCGGAACTGAGTAAATAGTCAACATTTACTCAATATTACCCACATTACGTATCCCTCTAACACTGTCGCTTAGGGCTTTTTCTTAAACTTAGATGACTTTCTGTCACTGAATAATTTGTATGATATCCAGTTACAATTTTCGTATTCATTTATCCATCTAATATATATCTGTCCTGTATCTACTATGTTCCCGGAACCGTTCTAGTGCTAAGGATACAGCAGTGAACAAAATACACACAAAATGTGACCTTTATGAAACGTACATGTTCATAGAGGAATATAGATTTTTTTAAAGTAAAACATACGGTGTAACATCTGGGTATAAGCGGTATGGAAAAAAGCACAGCAAGAAGGAATGACAAAGAATTCTGGGACTCACTGAGGTTGCAATTTTAAATAAGATGGCCAGAGCAGGCTTCACTGAGAAGGATATAGTTCTACAAATGCTTGAATAAAATGAGGGAGAGACACTGGACTATCTGGAACTATATTCCAGGTAGAGGAAAGAGCAAGTATAAAAGGCCTTAAGACAGGAGCATGTCAGGCATGTGGGACAAACAGCAAGACCAGAGATGGTGTGTCATGAATAGGTGGAAGACTGGTAGGCCAGAACAGGGGCTACATCATCTATAGCCTTCTAGACCATTTTAAGAGCTCTGGATTTTACTCTGAGTTAAATGGGAGTATCTGAAAATTGACTAGATTGTGTCAGGAGTAGAAGAAAGGTGACAGACTTAAACTGGACTGGGTCAAGTGTGAGGCCTCCAGTGAATGAAATTTTAAGTCTGAACAAGCAGATTAATTTTACCAAAGAGAATCCTGAATTACGGTGGCCACAGTGGAGAACTTCTCACCTAGATAAATTTATCCATTGACAAGGTTACCTAGAACAAAAGCTGTCTCAGCCAAGCACTCACCAACAAAGGCAAAAGGGAGAATTATTTTTCCTCCTTGACAGTTTCTGGTGACCAGGATGAGACCCGCTGGGACACCCCATTCACTCCAGAGCCTGGAGACAGAATCCTGGGAAAACAGGCAGAAAGCTGGCAAATGGTGAGAATTCCTACCAAACTCAGCTCTCCCAGATGCCTATCTGTGGTGACTGCTTGAGAGAAGAAGGTGAAATTTCACACTGTGCCTTCAGAATTTGCTTTCAGGTACCCATTGGTTGTTGACCTTTTCTCTTCCAGGGACAGCTTTTGCCTTCTCATTTGTCTTGTCTGTGTCCTGAGAATCTGGCTTGGCAACTCTCAGGTTGGGGGCCTCAAAAATACCATCAGACAGAAATGTGGGTTGCACCTCATCTGTTGCTAGGGTTCTGCTGACTGTTGCCAGCTCTCAAGGGAATTATCTGAGTCTTTCTTTCGCTTATCTTTGGAAGTGGCTCTGGATCTTGGGAGGGAAATATTTTTGCACCCTCTTTGGGAATGCCTCTCGTGTCCGAGGCGTTATTCAATACTGCCAGGAATATTTACTGTTCATTCAGGCTGAAACCTGACAAGATATTTGAAAGGATTTTCTGAGTACCTCTGTTAGGAGTTACCTGGACACATAGGTAGTCAGGGCCTGGGTCCCCAACAAGAAAACAGGGAGCAGGACAGCTAGGACAAAACCACACTAGCATCCTGTTTTACAGCTTAGACAAGACCACCTGTCTAGCAGCCTCTGCAGAAGTGACTTTTGCAAAACATCCTGCAACAAAACAATTAACCATAAAACACTGGTCACTATCACAAGCTGAAGCAGTTAGTCTCCAGATGTCAGCCCAAAAGATCATCAACACCTGAATAATAATCCGAGAGGGAGACAGGTGCATGATCAAAGCCCTGACTGGCACACCTTAGCAGCCAATCCACAGGGGGTCCACACTCAGGATGCTCAAGATAGTTCCACAAAAGAGCTTATAAAAACCCCTAGATTTGAATGCCAAAACAGCAACCCTCTCGGGTCCCCTCCCTCGCTGGAAGCTTTGTCCTATTATCGCTCAACACACTTTGCTTTGCTGCCTACCACTCTTTGTCTGGTCTACCTCTTCATTCTTCGCAGTGGTGTGACCAAGAATGGCAGGCACTAACGGAACAAAAATCCTGTAACAGCTCTATGGTCAGAAGTTGACCAAATTAGAAACTGATATTCAGAGCCTGATGGGAACTTTTTTTGAGCCTTTCTCCCCCAAGCTACAATGAACTATGTAGGAAGAGGGAAAGAAAAACATTCTGAAGCCTTTGGAGAAGGATTTATTGAAACATTCCAAAGACACACAGCTCTATCTAGAACATAGTTATCTTTTGATTTTCATCTTGGTTGACGATGTTCTCCCTGATATACAAACGTAAACTGAGCATAATCTAGTTGGACGCGTGGAGCAGCCTCTTGATATTATTCAGGTTGCAACCCAGTTCTTTGAAGAATTAAAAACAACTGTACTTACCCTACAAATCTAGTTTTCACAAAAACAGAAATAAGGCTGTACAAGCAATTCAAAGTCCACATCCCTGTTTTCCCAATCCCACAACCTCCCTATTCATCTCAAAAGGCTTGCGGATATTGTAAAAAACCCGGATTTAGGGATTAAAAGTTTTTTGGTAGAACTTGCATTCTTTCTCTGTGTCTTTTGAGATGTAAGTGTTCTACCTGCTCTTCTCTAGGAACCAAGGTAATTCTTATCATAATGAGGGGGGAAAAAAGCTACTTTGAAAACTATGAAAAATCTTAAAGTCTCTTCTACAAATATTAGTAAAAGCTTTAGCCATCTGACAGGTAACTTATTCCATCTGCCAGAGACACGATTTGGATCCAACTCTTCTTTCATAAACTAGTGAGTTCTGCATTACTGTACCTGTCTCATAGCTAAAATTTTAAAAGAGAAACTATCCATATATATATATGTGTGTGTCTATATATATATGTTTATGTGTGTCTATGTATGTGTGTTATAGATCTGTGATTTTTTTTCTACCTCCAGGTGGTATTACCAAAATCAATTTGTAAAGAGCTCTATCTAATTGGCTAAAACAAACAAGCATTTATATAAATCAAGTATACTCTCAGAAATGTAGGCAATCTAGGATAATCTTCAGTAAATAAAAGCTAGTTTAAGTTTTTTGGTTTCATTAAAACAGGCATGTCTTTATCAGCTTTAAAATAATACTTTTACCTGTGTCTAGGTTTACTAAAAGTCAACTAACTTTATCTCCGTCACAGAATATGTCAGTAAGAGATAACTTAAAATAATGGTTAGCTATTTAATATCTCATAAAATTTCCAAGACTAATCCAAACAAAATTGTTAAGAACAAGAAAATTTAATAGATATAAGATAAAAGTTTATAAATGTATTTTTAACAATGATTATGCTTTATGATATGTGTACTTACAAATAGTTTCCAGGGATGCCTAGGTAGCTCAGTCAGCTAAGCATCTGCCTTCGGCCCAGGGTCCTGGGATCGAGTACCTCAAGTGGCTCCTTGCTCAGCAGGGAGCCCGTTTCTCCCTCTCCCTCTGCCTGCCACTCCCCCTGCTTGTGCTCTCTCTCTCTCTCTCTCTCTGACAAATAAATAAATAAATAAATCTTCAAAAAAAAAATAGCCTCCAAAAATCTTTTTGGTAATTTGAAACCTTAAAGTTATACTGAGTTGAGTTAAATGATGACTATTTATTGAATAGCTAGATCACTTCCAAATAAGATAAAATACTAAAATTATTGAACATAAGTTTATCCACTTTTGACTTCCTTCAACAGAGGACCTAAAGATATTTAAGTCTATAAGTAAATATGTTTTTGCCACACTGAAAAATTTACTATGAGGAAGAATATACTTCTAGAAATTATGAGATGTGTTTATAAATTTGGCTAGGATCTAGGGCCATCGTCCTATACCCACTTCAGCTTCTATTTGTATTAAAACAGTCAAGATACTCTGCTGGGTCAGGATACAGGCACCTTCCCAGTGCTAGGTTCTAGCATCATCCAGCCTTATTGTTGAGTCTGCCTGATCTACTTTGCTAAAGCCTCATCTTCGAGGCTGACTTCCATCCTTTGCCTTCCTCCTAAAGAGAACTCCCTCTCATCTGCTTATTCTAGCTAATAAATCCTTTTCCTCTGAACACTGCCCCTCATTAAAAGTAAATTCCATTTGTCCCAAGATACCTAGACTGGCACCTATTTCCACAGAAGCCCTTTTCTGTCTTATGGGCCAATGCTGCTTAATTCGCCATGCACATTGTCGTCATTAGGTACTAATGGCCTGAGTGCAGTGAGTATGCATGTTTTGCACCCAAAAATGTCTGGTCTCCCATACTAGAGTTAGATGAGTGGTATTCACACCTCCATGCAATTTAGTTTGAGTGCCATGAGGCCTCTTACAACCTTCGTCATCTCAATGTGGGGCCGTTACCCACGAGAATAGGCTCTACACACGATGCTCACTGCTTTAATCCCATCAGGAACCTACCCTTTATCCCTCTTTTACTTAATAGCTTTCCATCCAGAGAACAAGACTGATGTGCAAGCATGGTGAGCATGCTGCCATTACATTTTGTTCATTATAACCAGGGACCTTTCTAAGGATTTTATCACACCAAGGTTCATAGTTACACAGTGATCTGCTGGCTGCCATACACCACACATTTTGAAACACCAGTAGGAAGCAGTTCTCAGAAATTCCTTCTCAAATGACATCAGCTGTATTAGATATAACCTGAAAAATGGAAATCAAAAGATTAACATTTCCGCCGTCGGAAGGGACATTGGGTTTAGAGCTTCTGCTGTTCCACATTGCTATACAGCAAACGCTTTCCTCTCAGCTCACTCCCATTCACACAGGGTAGGGTTACACAGGTACAGAACTAGTGGGCTACCCAAACCGCTAGGCAACACAGTAGTATTCGACTGTCAGCCTGACCTTTGCCAGGTGGCATGAAGACACAATCCATCCCCCCGCCCCACCACCACCACCATCAGTCCTTTAGGAATTCTGGCATAAAGGCTCAAAGGCATAGTTACAAGTTACTTGCTTAGGAATCATCCCTGTTTCTGGCACCCAAAGTTGCATCCCTGGTCCTGGGACCATTGCATCAGGGAAAAAGCAAAAGTTGAGGTGATACAGGGAAGAAATGTACAGAATCTATCCACCTAGCCGTTACCCTCTCCTATAGGGGTAGAAGCACCCATTCATGTGAGCCAGCCTTTTATACCTATATCTCCCCCCATTTAGGACAGCAAATTTTGTAACTGCCCACTCCAATTCTTTATTAGACCATTACTCTGAGGATGCTAAGAAATATGATTATATCCATTTGATATGACAGCTCTTTACCCACTCTTGGATACTTGTGTTGCTTAGTCTGAAGAAATGTAATTCAGCAGCCCAAATTGGTACAGTATCTTCTGTTCCAAATTTTCAGTAGTACTTTGAGCATTTGCATCTATCACCAAGTATGCAAATCCCATACGGGTTAAGTGTCCATATATTTCAGGACCCAGTCATAGCCCCCTAGGCTACCTGCATTGGTCCAGTATAATACCCTTGCTAGCTATGTGTGGTGCTTTCCTCCCAGGAATCGTCCTCATAGCCATCTGCAATCTCTGCCTCTCTTGTTGACATAACCATTCTTGTTGGCATTTTGTGTCTCAGAGGGTACAAGAAGACTGTGTCTAGGTTCAGCCTATCTCTGCACAGCTGCAGTCCACACTAAGTCCACTCAATTCATGGATCTAGGTGGCCACTTCAAGAGAGTGCACCAAGAAGTCCATTTGGTGGTTCCAATCACCTTCTGAACCTGGAAGGGGGTTCTTCTGATGGGCAGAGATATGTCTTACTTTATTGCAGCTCTCAAATTTCCATAGTGATTTCCACAGAGCAGTGTCCCATATGGGCATCCCTGCAGTAAGCCAGATTTCCACTTTCCTTTTGCGTGACCACATGGCCAAGCCATCAGCCTTCACCCGTGAGTCAATAAAAACCAAAACATAGGGACTCTTGTCATTGTTCAATTCTTCCATCACTGCTAGAAAAAGAGTATGCAATTCAGCCCACTGAGTTGATTTGCTTTTACCTTTTTCAGTCAGAGTGGTGGCATTCCAAAAATGATGCTATCCATTTACCTTGGAACTGCCATCCATAAGCCAAACAGCTCTTTGTTGGTCAGTCCAGAACTGTTTATAGGGCACTGTCCAAATGATAATAGAATCTGGCTGCTCCTAAAGCAATTCCAAACTCAGCCCTAGGGAAAAGAGGCTCCCTGCTCATGAATATCTCCTCCTTGTATCCCTTTAGTAGTATGATCTAGTATAAACCATATCCATTTTAGTATGGAACTCTGTGGGCACTGTCCTCCCCATTAGAGTATTGTTTCAACATCATCCAAAACATCATGGGTATTTCATATTTCAAGATTATTTTATATCCCTCAGTCGTAAGGGTAGTTTCAATTAATATCTGACAGCAAGCTAATAATCGCCCTTCATCTGATATAATGAACTGAGTATCTGTTTCCACCAACATTCCTATGTTGAAACCCTACTCCTCAATGTAATGATATTTAGGAGGTGGAGCCTTTGGGAAGTAATTATGATTAGATGAGGTCATCTCATGAAAGGGATTAGTGCCGGGGCGCCTGGGTGGCTCAGTCGTTAAGCATCTGCCTTCGGCTCAGGTCATGATCCCGGGGTCCTGGGATGGAGCCCCGCATCGGGCTCCCTGCTCGGCGGGAAGCCTGCTTCTCCCTCTCCCACTCCCCCTGCTTGTGGTCCCTCTCTCGCTCTCTCTCTCTGTCAAATAAATAAAATCTTTAAAAAAAGAAAGGGATTAGTGTCCTTATAAGAGTAATGAGAAACCTTACTTCCCCCCTCTGTTCCCTGCCATGTTCAGATATGACCAGAAGTTGGCAGTCTGTAGCCTGGAAGAGGGTCCTCACCAGAATTTGACCTTGCTGGCTCCCTTATCTCAGACTCATCGCCTCCAGAAATATGAGGAAAAAACTCTGTTGTTTAGTAGCCACCAAGTCCACGGTACTGTGTCATAGCAGCCCAAACAGACTAAGACAGATGAAAACTCTCTGGTCCAAAGTCCTAGTCGTCAATGCTGGGAGACACTCAGGAGCTTATGCCTGAAGCCCCAGTCTACACTCCACACAGAGAATCTGTCTGTGCTAGCCCTCCAGCTTGTTCCACACTGTGTGGGCTCAGATAATTTTACTGGTTCCCATTTAACACGTGCAATTAATACTGCTTGAAAGGCAGATTCACATGCTTTCTATTTTAAGGGACCAGCTCTCCAGTCAGACACAATGTCTGTCCACAAAAGACATTCAGGTAAAAGAGACACAACTGCAAACACATTCACGTTCCTTCTATACCCAATTTGTTGAGGGTTTTTATCATGAAAGGATGTTGCATTTTGTCAAACGCTTTCTCTGCATCTAATGAGATGATTGTATGATTTTTATCTTTCATTCTGTTAGTGTCATGTATCACATTTATTGACTTACCTCTGTTGATACCTTATGGCTTTTGAAATTTCTACAAACCAAGGTAAATACAGGGACTAGTTTAGAGCACTTTAATGTTGGAGGATCCCTCTGATCCACCCAAAGGATGTGCTGCATTAAAACTTTTGTTTCAACCCTATCGATGTCTCTTTTATTCATCCCATTTCTTAATAACCATCCAAAGATTTTCACTCTGTGGGGATGATTTTCTTCAATCTTGTCTTTTTTTCCTCTTTGTTTTGCTCCTATCAATATTTGCTTTATTCACCCCATTTCTTAATAACCATTTAAAATTTCCCACCCTGCTAAGACAAGTTCCTTGACTTTCCCCTCTGCCTCTGCATTCTCTTATTAATTAATCTAATGTTTTTATCAGCACGTGTAAGGGCCAGGAGGAGAAGGTGAGACAGCAAATTCAATTCAGACTTGCTATACTGTTGCTCGATAGTGCAGCAGTAGGGTTTCACCGGACATCCATGCAAAAGGGACCATGAATTGGTAAGAGGCATATTCAGTGAGTGAATATCCTGATTATCATGAAGCCAATCCCATGTGGCTTGCATATGAAGCTTATCAGCTGCTTCATCTGGGGTGTTCCACTTGGCCTTTACAGAGAAAGTCGGTCAAGGTCTGTTCTCAGAGTTAACAGTCGCCACGGGGACTGTTCCCTTCGGAATAACCTAACGTGTGTCTGGATCATGTACTGCCATCTGTGATTGTTCCGTAGTGAGCTGTGGGTTCTGCATCAATCCAAACATGCTCTTCCACTGCACAGCATTCAACGCCAAAGAATCTCTACTGCTCTTAATTAGTCATCCTCACAGTCCATTTTAGTAAATACTCTTCAGAAAGCTGACGATACCAATCCACAAAATGAGACAACTCTTTTACACCATACTCCCCTGGTTTCAATAATTTCTTGATTTTGCCTTCCCCATACATGGATTACCTCCTTTACCTTCTTAGTGCCAGAGGTCGTAGAAGTATTCTTTGCTGTCCTATATAATTTTTCCCTTTGGGAGCTGCTTTGAGGCTAGTGGTCAAAACTTAGACTAACCAAACTCTGAGTTTGGTCTAGCATCAAGATCAGACCCAGCACTGTTTTAATTTCATTTTAGCTATTACAGATAACAATAATCAAAGGATTGTACATTTTGTTTTTTCTTATTGGTTTGCTTTTCCTTATGCAACTCCCTGGGAGTTGGATCCGTCTCTAAATTCCACTGGTAAGCTTTACCTTTAGTTATGATTTAGTAAATCTAAATGTAATTCTGACACTACCTACCCAGAGCCAGAGTCAGACTCTCCATGTCTGAGGGCTCATTCCACAAGGCCACCCTCACTTTAGACACCAGTGGCCAGTATCAGGTCCCCAAGGTCACCACACATGTTACCAAGTTGTAAGACTTAGCTACAAAGTCAGGGTTTCCCACAAACCCCCTTCCCCAAGTTTAATAATTTTCTAGAATGACTCACAGAACTCAGAAAAAATGTCATACTTAGTATTACTTTTTATTATAAAGGATATAAATGAACAGCTAGATGAAGAGGTACATACAGCTAGGTTCAGAAGGGTCCTGAGTACAGGGGCCTCTGTCCCCCTAAGAGTTGGATGCACTACCCTCCCTGGCATATGGATGTGTTTGCCAATTCAGAAGCTCCTTGAGTCCCATCATTTAGAGATTTTTATGGAGGTTTCATTACATAGCCATGATTATGGCCACCTGTGATTAACTCAGTCTCTAGCCCCTCTCCTTTCCCCAGAGGCTGGGGGATGGGGCTGAAATTTCCAAGCTTTTAATCAAGACTTGATCTTTTTGGTGGCCAGCCCCCATCCTGAAGCTGCCTAAGGGCCCACCAAGAGTCACCTAGTCAGAACAAAAGAGATTCCTATCACTCTTATCACTTGGGAAATTCCTGGCATTTTAAGAGCTCTATACCAGGAACCCAGCAATAAAGGCCAAATACCCTCCTTCTTATACCACACAGAGAGACCAACAAAGGAAGCTGAGAGGAGAGACACATAAAGGAGGAAGAAAACTAGGAGAGTGTGGTCCTGAAGCCAGGTGAAGAAACGTTTTCAAGAAAGAGGAAGCGATTGACTATGTAAAAAGTCTCTGGTGGCACAAGAAAGTTGAAGAAGAATAAATGATCACTGGATAAAACAATGGACACATGATTGGTAACCTTTATGAGAACTTTTTCTCTGGAGTAGAGGGGATGAAAAGTCTGTTTTGAGCAAGTTCAAGAGAGTATGGGAGGAGAAACATTAGGGACCATGCTGCCCTTAAAGGGGGATATGAAATCAAGAGAGATTTGAGGGTTTTGTTTGTTTTCATTTTTAAGATAGGAGATATTATCAGCATGTTGCTTTGCTAATGGAAATAATCAAGAGGGGAAACTGGTAATTCAAGAGAGAAAATGGAAACTTCCTGGCACTCAGTCCCTGAGTAGAAAAGGGGGCATGGGAGCTAGTACACAGGTAGATGGGTTGGCCTTATGTGGGACCAGAGAGGGGCATCCATAATGACAGGAAGGAATGCTGGTTGGAACTAAAGCAAGTCTCTTTAGATTGCTTTTATTTTCTCCAATGAAAAAGCTCATTAGCTGAAAGCACAGGACAGAGAGAGTGTTGGAAGTTTAAAAAGAGAAAAGATATAAAATGCTTGACACAGGGATTCTCAATTGGTCTGTAGACATTTGAGGCAGGATAATTCTCTGTGGGGACAGTGGGGACCACTTGTGCATCACAGTATGTTTAGCAGAATCCCTGCTCTCTACCCACTAGATGCCAGGAGCACTCCCTGCTCCAAACTGTGACAACCAAAAACATCTCCAGACTTAACCAATCCCCTTTGGTGGGGGGGGAAGGGGTTGCACAAATCACCTCTGGTTGAGAACCACTGCCTCCACTAGGAGACAGAGAGAATGAACGGATTAGAGAAATATAAACAGATTGTGGTCATCTTGAGGCTCACTTGAGGTTAGTGGTCACGGACTGAAAATGAGGCCACTCAGCTTGCTTGTGTGTGTTTTCCCATCCATGTTCAGCTGCACAGGATCAGAGCAGACAAGTAGTTAGTACAACAAAGTCAGAAAGGGGCAAAGAGTTGAAGGTGTATGTAAGTAAGTGATTATAATGATAGACTGTTAGTCAGATAAGGAGGAAAGTAGGGATATGAGAGTGGGAGGGATACTGAGAGAGGATGGAACGCGAGATTGTAGACCCAGATAAATGGAGGTGTCTGGATGCTAGAGGGTGTGAGCTGGGAAATTAGAAAGTAATGGCCAGGGAGAGAGATGCTTGAAACTCACTAATCCATAACTACTTAAAGTTATTACCAATCATATACAGAGCTTATTCTATACTTATTATACATACATAAGTATTACAGTCATCCTAGAATTCAGAGAAATCTTTAGCCCCATGAAGAGTCAGGAATTGTGTTGCAAGAGTCGCATCACTGGAACTAGCAAAGTGTAAAATTCAAATCTCCTACAGAGTTTACCTGTAGAAATCACAGCCTAATAAAGGTGAGCTTTGCATTTTATTTGCTAATAATTCTCTGTATCTCACTAAGTGAAGGCAGCAGAGATTCCAACTGGCTACAAGTTCGAAGACTGGCATGATATTTAGCTTGCCTACATGTGAGAAAACTTGAGGCAAAGGGTTTTTTTTTTTTTTCTTCTCAGAAAAGGGGCTAGGAAACTTGTGGAAATCAAAGCAGCTCAACAAACCTCTTATTATTAGAATAATGACCATGACATTCAATACCCTTCAGGGCCCGGTCTTTGATTTTGGCACTTTTAGTCACTTTGAAATCAAATCAAACAATATGGAAGAAAAAAGAATATAGAACAAAAGACAAAACCAGGTTGTATACCAATTTTACTTTTCAAGGTTGGACGAGAGAAAAATAAGATCAAAGTAAGCTTTCCTTAAGCTCTAACTAATGTTCCATCCTTCTGCTTCTGAAGAAAAATGTGTTTTTCTGTGGTTTTATAATAAATCTAAAACATTATCATTTTTAGCATGAAACACTAAGTAATTGCTCTGCCAAAAATAGTCACCCTATGCAACAACCATCTAAGTTTGTTTTAATAATCATCAGATACCAACTACCACTGTGTCAGAGCCCTCGGTACAGCAGTACAATTATCTGTTGTTTAAAATAGATGTCCTAAGTACGTTATCTAAGTGAACAAAAGCATAAACATTTCAACTATCAAATCATCAGAACTGCTTAGGCAAGCATAAATATCTCCTGGCTCCAATGTATCCCTTATGGAATTTTTTTTTTCCTATTTCTCGCTCTGCTGTTGCAATTATAGCAGACCCATGCTGAGATAATGAATTTATGGATCTTCTTTTTATAGCTTAAGTGCTTTTCATTCCTTAAGAAGTAGAGGTTTATTTCCAGGTAGTGATACATTTTAATACAGTTCAAATACAGGAAAAACAGGATGTTTAGCAAAATCAGGATTATAAGAAGTCAGTCATACCATAAAGGAAAAATAAATTGAACTTAGTTAAGGACTCAAGCCTCTCCAATTGGATTGCATTAGAGAAGGTTATTATTCTTTTATATACTTGATGTTATTGGTATTTTTCTCACTTTCACCAGGAAACTGACTTCTCCAAGCCCTATGTTCATTTTCCAAACAGTCCTTTGGTTTTGCAGAGTGAAGAACCCCTCCAGGGTTATGTTCAACTCAGTGACTAACTAGCTGGTTTAGAAATTTCCCCTATTTTAGGTTCCATCTTCACATCACTGCAAGACCACTGTCTTGACTAACAAAGGTGACATACCTTAGAGGATTACAGAAAAATACAAGAGAAACCAAGTCCTACTCTAGCTTCCTTTGGTGAGATCATTTCTTTCAGATTGGTATCAGATTCCATTTAATACTGTCCATTCTGAGATCTTTCTTTTTCCCTCCACAGAAGGCCTCTCAACTGTCACTCTGACAAGTCGGCCTTTTTCTGATGTCCCTAAGTGCCTGTTCTACCAAGGACTCAGATAAGAATTGGAGATGAGTGACTAGGTTAACTGATAAAATTGCTAATTAAAGCCCTGTTTTCAATACTCCTGAAAGATTCACCAACTGGGCCAAAATTCAGAACATAGAGGAAGTTTTACTTTTAACAGTTACACTGCTTGGTAAACAAAAGGCTTTCACAATTTCAAAGAAAGTAATGTCAAGATATTTCCAAAGACATTTTTCCCTCCCATGAGGTACGGAAATGAGACAAGTTAGTCAAAGCTTCGTAGCTTTTCTTCCCCGTGAACACTGCCGCTTGGCAGGGAAGCACAGAGGTTGATAACTAAACATTTATACATCATGTGAGAGCAACACAAATATAGAAACGTGTTTTTCTTTAAAAAAAATAAATCTAATAATTTCTATTTTAGAAATTATTGTAATGAGAAATGAAAAAATTGTATTTCTGACTTTCCCAGTCAGATAACTGTCAGAGACAGTATCATGGGGTGATTTAGAGCATGGACTCAGGAGCCAAAAGCCTGGCTTTAGAACCTATTTCTGCTACTTCCTAGCTGGGTCACCTGGAGCTAGTTATCTAACTTCTCTATGCCTCAGGTGTCCCATCTGGAAAACTGGAAGGACAGTAATAGTACCTACCTCATAGTGTTGTAATGAGGGTTAAATGAATTAAATCTATCAAATACTTAGAAGAGTACGAGACACATAATCACAGAATGTATCTTATTATTCTTAAGAGTCTGTAAACAAAAATGATCTTTAAGTTTCTGAACATAAGATTTAACTCCCCTAAGTGTGTTTGTATTATAATGAAAGATAGCTAGCTTCTCAGAGTCTTTCTCTTTTTTTTTCCATTTTTTATTTAAATTCAAGTAATTAACATATAATGAATGTATTATTGGTTTCAGAGGCAGAGGTCAGTGATTCATCAGTCTTATATAATACCCAGGGCTCTCAGAGCCTTTCAACACCATTCGGTACTTGAACTAATTTGATCACGGGATCTTTTTCCATAAAGGGCCTTGATTCGATTTCATACCAAGAATATCCTCATCTATAAAATGAATCTCTGGTATGATTGTTAAACTTTTTCCCCACTCAAGTGATCATCAGCCTTAAACTCCTGACTTCCTCGGCGCACTGGCTAATGATCATCCTCTTGTGACTTTTCTCCCTCTGCGTTATAAATCCACCAAGGGCCTAACCCCAAATATGAATGTCACCCACTCTGCCGGGAAAAGTCCATGCAGAACTATCTCTGGTGTAATTTTTTTTTTTCATTTGTAAAAAGAAATGGGTTCATTTCCGCTGAGGACTCTATCCTTTCCCGGAACCGGTCAATCCTTCCAGCGACAGACACGTGGTGTGTAGACGGTGTAGGGAAGGAGAGGTGGAGTGTGGATGGGCAGGAGGGGGAGAAAACAGAGAAGAAACACAGCCTCCCCAGGTTTTCCCTTGCCTGTTGCCCGGTCTGAAAGAGGAAGTGCATTAAAATGGGACCATCTTTGATATCACTTCTCATGTGGCTGGAAGCAGGACTCTCGCAGTTCAAACGTAGGGTGTTCAGACTGTATTAAAACATGAGGCTCGGGAACATCAAAGGCTACTCGTGGGTGGTTTGGGCCAGGACGAGGTCACCACTGCCCTCAACCGTAATAGGTGTGGAGACACTGTGTACCTGCAAGATGGTGGTGTTTGCTTTTCTTCTGCTGATAAATGTGGCGCTGGGGGAAGAGATGCCTTTGGGTGCCTGAGGAATGATCTACTGTAAAAGGTTTAACGGCAGACAGGTATCAGGTTAGGGTTACGGGGGCAACTTTTTGAACGGGGATGTCCTTTGTTCTCAGAGAATAGGCTTCTTAAATTGGTGGTGCAAGGACAGACTTTGATAAGAAAGGCTTCCTGCATGACCACCAAATTTTAAAAAAGGCAATATAATTCTGGCAATAGGTCATTTGGATGACATCAAGGAAGGACAGAAAACCTGAGAGTAGGTTAACCTCTTTTTGCTTGTTTGTACTTAAATATCTTTATCTTACATTAGTTGCACAACATTCATCTTAAATATATTTTTTTTGCAATAGCATAAAATTGAGGTAAGAAAACTCAGCATAGTTTCCACTAGCAGGTTCTAAGAAATAACTTCTCTATTTACTATTTATTTCTATTATATGTATCTATCATAGCTTTAAAATGTTTTAGTACAATATTGTAAAAGGCCTTAAGATTAGGAATATATACCGTGAAAGAGCCCTCATCAAGACAGTCCTAAAAAATTTTTTTTAAATAAAAAATAATAAACAATAAAAAGGAGAGCCTGGTTGGCTCAGTCGTTAAGCGTCTGCCTTCAGCTCAGGTCATGATCCCGGGGTCCTGGGATCAAGCCCCATATCGGGCTCCCTGCTCAGAGGGAAGCCTGCTTCTCCCTCTCCCACTCCCCCTGCTTGTGTTCCCTCTCTCTCTGTCTCTCTCTCTGTCAAATAAATAAATAAAATCTTAAAAAAAAAAAAAAAGACAGTCCTAACCCCTACTGAGAGCTAAAAGCCATACTGTATCCATGGATAATGGGTTAACAAATAAATATTTGGCCTCCAATATCGAGCTCAGACAACAAGAAAAAAAGCCAAGCAGAAGCCAATGAAAACAGAGGAAACAAAGACTGATGCAGAGAATTGGTTTGGGGGCGGTACTCCCAAGCCTGCAGCATGGGCTTGCTGGCCTAATGCTGTCCCAGGAGCAAGTCATTAGGAGCCCCACTTGTGGGAGGCCATTTCCTAACTCAGGCTCTGCTGAACCCCGTCTGTACTCGGACTCACCACCAGGGCTTATGAACTGCCCTGAAATTGTTCACTGTTTTAACTCCCCTCATAATTTGCGAATTCTAAAAAGTACTTTGCTTTCTACTTTCTTCTCATCCCACATGCATCTCGGGCAACACTATTTATGAAAGAGACAATCATTATCCATTGAAGGAGAAATGAGGTCTCCACGTGATGGGAAGGACACAAAGAATATAAAGAAAATACAGCAGTCCTCCCCTGGTACTAACCCCTGCTGCATCTTCTCTGTGGGCTAAAAACATAGACAAACATTTCATTTCTAACTGCCACATTATACATTTTGGAGGGGGGAGGGGGATCATTTTCTGCTAGACTCAGGCCCAATTTCCATTGTGATTTCTGCCCTCCAGAAATAAACATCGTGGTCAGGATGTCTGCCCAGCATCCTTCTGGCCCAACAAAACAGTGGTTCCCAATGAAATGCAAGCACTCTTGTGAGACTGCACGGACCCTGGTGGCTGCAAACTCATGAACCACACACAGGTTTTTAACCACTGGCGGCGTTTCAAACCGCCTAACTGAACGACAAGTCCCTCAGACAGCTGTCACTTAAGATTCCTGGGTTTTGATGAAAGGCCAGAGTACTTGTAATTACTCCCCTCTAGCACCCTTTCCCTAAACACAGCACACAGCATTGGCAACAATTTTCAATAAAATGACCGGCCTGAGCATGTGAGAATAAAGCAGACATCTAACGATCCATAGGAAAAAGACATAGAGGTTTTTGTTTCCTTTTTTTTTTTTTCTTAAGTTAGCAGAAAACCGCCGAAGTCGAAAAACAATTACAACTCTTAAGGTTCCACTAATTTTAATCTCCTTCTATCTTTCATTGGATTCCAAGATTCAATTCCTTATGGCAACTTTGTTGAACCCCATTTCATTTAGTGTAGCTCACCTGAGAAGAAAATACTGTTTTGCTCAGTGGAGGAAGTCATTCCTTGGGATGCATATCATTCCAATGGGAACTCTGGGGCTGATCAATTATTTAAGAAAAAAATGACTATAATTGTTGAATTTAAATAACTTAGTTTAACCAATGAAAATGGAAAAAAAAAAGGGGGGGGGAATAAATAAATAAATAAATAATTTCGTTTACTGAGCAATCTATCAAGACAACTCATGAAAAATGTCTGTCCAGTGTCATGATTCCCCATTTTACAAATTAAGAAACACACTCGACCACTTTAATTTCCCAGCCCCAAAGCTCTATCAGCTGAGTCAGTCCTGAAATCCACAGTCCATTGATATCAAACCCAGTAAAAAATCATACATGACCATACAGTCAAACCTCTGCCACATTCGCTTCTTCCTTTTCTTACTATATCCCTCTCCTCTCTCTCCTAATCTGATCCGGTTATTCACCCTCAGCATCCTCTGGGCAAGCCTCCACCCCTCCCAACTGCCACCATGCTTTTTTTCCTACGCCACGTGGTCCCTGTCATACCACCACCTCCCCTGCCCAATGGGCCCCGCTGCCTCTCTGCTCTGTGGAAGTCCTGTTCAATCAGGAACCAAGTCCTAGCCCCTCTGCAGGCTCAGGTTTTCACTGGATTCGTCCTTCCACCTCCTGTTTTTTTTTATTATTATTATGTTATGCTAATCACCATACATTACATCAGTAGTTTTTGATGTAGTGTTCCATGATTCATTGTTTGCGTATAACACCCAGTGCTCCATGCAGTACGTGCCCTCTTTAATACCCACCACTGGGCTAACCCACCCCCCCACCCCCACCCAGAACCCTCAGTTTGTTTCTCAGAGTCCATAGTCTCTCATGGTTCATCTCCCCCTCCAATTTCCCCCCTTTATTTTACCCTTCCTACTATCTTCTTTTTTTTAACATACAATGTATTACTTGTTTCAGAGATACAGGTCTGTGATTCATCAGTCTTACACAATTCACAGCGCTCACCATAGCACATACCCTCCCCAATGTCTATCACCCAGCCACCCCATCCCTCCCACCCCCCACCACTCGAGCAACCCTCAGTTTGTTTCCTGAGATTAAGAATTCCTCATATCAGTGAGATCATATGGTATGTTTCTTTCTCTGATTGACTTATTTCGCTTCCTCCTGCTCTTAAATGCAACCAGGCCACCTTCTGGGGACACCACAGGCTGATGACTTGAATACCCCACTTCTGGGGCTCCCTCTAAAAGTTCTCCTTTCCTCCCAAACATGGTTGCCCATCCACTTTCCTACAATTCCCACTCAATTGCTTTTCCTCTTCTAAAAGGAAACCTCCCACGCATGCCTCCTTTTCCTCACCCTCTTTTCCATCAAATACCAGTTTCTAAAATACTCTCGTCTCTTTTCATTCTATCTCCCCCTTGCTCAGTCCTCCCTTCCACATATCTATCAGTCATCACTCTCAGTGACTTCAACATTCAGGCTGATGATGATTCCTATGCACCAATGCCTACTTTCTTAACTTCTCAACTTCCTCAATTCTAAAGTCCTTTCTTTCAACTTAGCGACACACAACCACACACTGTGCCAGAAGGACTGGTAGGATTTGGATCTGCAGAGATTAAGGGAAGAGGCTGTTTTCTGAGAAGTGTGTGAGAAAAGACAAGGAGGTTCAAGTGGGTTTAGTATTCGGTGAGATAATGGGAATAATACTGCTTGCCCAATGATAGAGAAGATAGAAAAGAGAGGGAGATAAGAATCAGAGATTGATCGGCTCTCCATATTTGGATGCCTTGTCTTCACTACTTCACTGCAAGCTTCTTATTTTTAATCCTCTACATTATTTGGTAAAGTATTCAATAAGTGTCTTCTAGAAACCCAATCATTTGTTATCCAGCAAAAAGTACTGTAAATCAGAGACCTTCTGCAAGACCTATTTTTCTAATTATCCCCAGCTTACATGATACCCTATGCTTTCAGTGGAATGTTAATTAGATAAGACACTCTCTACAAAACTTATTTTTAAGATCAGAGTATATACCCACTAGTCTACTCTTTAGTTAGAAATTATTAAACTTACAAAGACTTTTTCTGTTCATAACTTATGGTCTTCACTTTGTATAGTACCTACATTCAAAACAAGCTACCCCTTACTCTTCATAAATATGGTCTGTATCTATTTGAATTTCTCACCAGTCAAGATGCTTTGCTTCAAACTGTGTTATATTGTGTTCTTGAATCACTACTGAACTTTGGAATTCCCCATGGCAAAATCATTAATGGCTGCATCTTGAAAATTTTTTTTTTTTTAAGACAAAATAATTCCTAAACAGTACATCATGGATGACAGTCTCACCCTGAAGGTTAAGTAGATTAGTATCATGCCAAGACATTTTTCTCTTTCTGGGATATACATCTCAGGCCTATTTCTAATATCTTTCTCATCCACACTGCCAAAATGTTCCAATGTTTTAGTTAGGAAGATAAAATGCTTCCCCTTATTCTTCCACACAAAACCAATGACTTGTTTTTCCATAATATTTATTACTGCCGCAAAAAAAAAAAAAAAAAGCCTTTCTGCACACCACAGCTTAGTCATATTACAGAAGTTTCCACCTCAGATAGGTTGCCCACTGCCACCCATAATTTAAGGGTGAGTCATCTCCCAACTGTGAGAAGAATTTCACTTCCCTGTTGGATATCAATTGGGTAAACTTATGGAATAATATGCATCAAAGTTACAGGATCTGACAGACTCCTTCTGGGAGTCTGTGTGGGAAATACAGTGGAAAGAGTGCTGGACCAGGACCCAAAATACATGGCTTCTAGTGACTTCAGACACATGGTTTCACAAATAAAAATATTCTGTGGGTACCACGGAGCAGAGCTCTGAAATCATGACTCTGCTGGAAAATTAGGAACACATGACTGCCGTAGCTCTTGCTCTAGTTCTGATATTTACTGTCTCTGAGATTTTGTATGCGTTATGTCACCCTGCCCCTATCTCATCTGTACAGTGGAAATCACACCTACCTTACTGAACTCAGAGCACCTGTTATCATAACACAGGAAATGGCGAGGGTCCTCTCTTCCTCTCTCTCTGACTGCCCTGGCTTACACTGGCAAAGAAGCTGAGTCCATTACTCTACTCCCTGCCTTTTGAGGTAACACATGAAGACCACTTTAGACTAGTAACATATCCCCTTGGGTCCCGAACCCTCAGCTCTTCACTGGTCCCTCCTCTCTCTTTCCTTACCACTTTTTCTTCATTTGCTCCCTTGTCAGTCTTTACCTGAAAGATGAGCTGAGTATCAGCTGGTCTTTCTGATTCGTGGGCATATAAAATGAGAAATATCGCCAATTGTTCCGACTACTTTTCTTGCTAAAGAGACTCAACTTTTCACCAAAAATAGGCTGCTCAAAGAAAAGCAGCAAATTGACTCAAACCAGACTCATGTTTTTTTGTCTGCAATGTTCCCATAAAATTCACAGTCTGCATGTTTCTTTTAAAACATCCAAAACTTTCCCATTCTGAAGGAATACCATGTAGTCATCCACTTTGTGTAAGTGACCAAGTTAAAATTGGAGTATGAGTTTCCATGGACAATTAGTGTTACTTTTAAAGTTTGAGAATCAGAGGCGCCTGGGTGGCTCAGTCATTAAGCGTCTGCCTTCGGCTCAGGTCATAATCCCAGGGTCCTGGGATCGAGCCCTGCATCGGGCTCCCTGCTCAGCAGGAAGCCTGCTTCTCCCTCTCCCACTCTCCTTGCTTGTGTTCCTCTCTCACTGTGTCTCTCTCTGTCTGCCAAGTTTCTGGATAAATGGCGGGGCAGGAGAGTTTTCAGAGTTGAAACCAGAGTTCCAGCTGGGGGTCCAGGGTCTCCTGCACAGAAAGGTCGAGTCCATTTCCAGCTGCTGCACAGCCACAGGTGGAGACAGAAAGGGAGTAACCGCTGTGCTGTTGTTCAAACCAGTTGCCGGAGTGGTAAGCTTGGCAGGGTTGGAACACTGGCTTCCCCCTTTGCCAGTACCAGTAATTACGGGTGGCACTGGGCAACCTATCTGAGGTGGAAATTTTTGTTGTTGGAAAAACAAAAACAAAACAGGAGGCAATCAATAGAACAGTGGGGTAGCTTAATGAACATCATGCTTCTCCAGGGGCTCATCTGGGATTTCAGAGTGAACCGTATCCAAAGGCTGCCAGTGGCAACTCATGAGAGAGTCGTAGAGTTCCTCACTTTTCATCATAAACTCCTTGTTTAATTCCTCAATATTCACATGAAGGTTTGGATAAATAAATAAATAAAATCTTAAAAAAAAAAGAAGTTTGAGAATCAGGTCATCCTCCCTAAGGCAAAGGTTTTTACAGTTAGTCTATACAGGTCTTGAAAGTCTGTTTTAGTAAGTGAACTATTGTTATTGAGCATTTATTCCCTGAGCTCAAGACATTTTGCCATTATAAATGCCTCAAAAACAATGTTCAAACATTTGATACAGTAAAATTGGACTTATCTTCACACATGATCCTAGGTTCTGATTTTCTCTTTCTGTACTCATTGCTTTGGGAAATTAACATGATCATATCTGTTCAACCACTAGTACAAATACACAATGGCTTCCAAATATTAAAGATCAGCCTTCAATTAAAATTATTAGACAGCAATTTTTATGCTTCACTATCGCTCTTAAACTTAATATCTTGAATATGAAGTAATTTCTTTCTCCACATGCCATCAGTTCTTAAATTCTCTATAACCTTGAATGACACTATCACCTTAATCCCTGTAGCTCAAATATTATAGTTCCTATTACTTCAGTAACTTCAGAGTTAATCATCTAACTCAAGAAGGGAACAATTCCTTGAATTGAGATCAGGTTACATAAAACCTACTGCATCACCCTCAGAATAAAATTTCTTACCATGGCCTACAAACCCAAGACCCTATGTGACCTGGATTCTGCCTGCTCCTCTGGTCTCATCAACCACTCATTACTCTAACTCTAGTGACACGAACCTCCTTGCCATTCCTATTACTGTGGATAGTTACCTCCTCCTTGCCGTGTGAGTCTTGGCCACAATGTCACCTTCTCAAAGAGAATTTCCCTTACCACCTGGCCTCTTGCCAAGTTACTATCTCATCACCTGGTTTTATTTTCTTCAGAGCACCCACCCTGTTTACTTGTTGATTATCTCCCTCAATACACACACACACACACACACACACACAGTTGAATGTAATCCATGAGAATGAGGGCTTGTCTATCTTTTTTTCTCAGCCATTTCCTCACTACCCACTAAATCAAATGGCAACCCCCAGGTCCCATTATTCTCTCCCAGGCTACCCTGCACTTTGCCTTTCCATTCACTCTTCATACTTACAGTTACTCATTCAGGTTCTGTCTACCACCAGAGACTGTAATTTCAGAAAGAATATGAAATGCATCTGTCCCATTCACCACTACTTCTCTACCACCCATATTTGTCCACCACCCAGCACAAAGATTGACGTAATAGGCACTCAATAACTATTTGTGGAAGGAAGGAAGGAAGGAAGGAAGGAAGGAAGGGGGGAAGGGAGGGAGGGAGGGGGGGAGGGAGGGAGGGAGGAGGGTGGAAGGAAGGAAGGAAGGGAGGGAGGAAAGGAAGAAGGAAGGGAGCAAAAGGAGAGAAAAGGGGAAAGAATAGGCTTTAAGGTGACCAACCCTCCCAATTTGCCTGGGAATGAGGAATTTCCCAGGATGAGGGACTTTCAGTGCTCAAACCCAGAAATACCCAGGACAAGTTAGTCACATTTGCTTTGAAGGAAACCCTTCAAAGGATTATGCAGACATATAAATGCCTGCAGATGAAGTATATACGTTTATCCTGCATGCTTAACAAAACAGCCAGATGTAATTTGTATTGTCTGGCCCGGCAAGGTCCTTACTGGTTACACTGAGCACTTGGAGGAAGTTGCCGAGTCCTTCCATGCCACATACTCACACATAAGGTATCCGGATACCCATGCACAGTCTGGACCAGGAATGATCAGCTGACCCAGAGGCAGTCACTGAGAGGCATCTCATGAGAGAACGCAGCTTAGTGTGGGGGTTGGGGGAGCACTCTAAAATAGAAGATGATTAACTATACCACCCTCTTGGGGGAGGTCTGAACTGGCATTTACGAAGGGGGGGGGTGGTCAGGGAGAAGTGTCAGGGGCAGTAGATGCAGAAATAGTAAATAATGTCAGCCTAGTGGTGACACACAAAATAAGGAGTAATGAGTTCTGGATTTCTGAGTCTCAGAGTGTGGGAGTCATTAAGAACTGTATCCCAAAGTACACTGCAGTCTCCTTGAGGCCTAACTATCTGGCAGCTAAAACTCTTTCTTGCTTCCTTATTTCCCAGGGTATCCTTACAATAAACCGCATTAAGTAAGGTAATCTGAGCATGTCTCTGTTTCTTACAAGTTAAAAGAACCTAAAAGATCATTATTTCCTCAGTCAACAGGATTAATGGGATAAAAAATGAGAATTAAGACCAAAAAGTCAGAAAAAATAATAATATGCTGAGATATAAACCAAATCCCTCGGCTATCAAACGCTCGCAAATCCCTAGTGAGGAGAGATTGGTGACCAACTAACCCACAGTCTTAGGCGTTAGTTAGAACTTTCCTATGAGTTATATGTGTTAGTGTGGTTATTTTTAATAATCACTTGTAGTTTCAGTTTACTCTTTAAAGAGTCCTTTAAAATCTTGCGTGCACTGGAAATACCTGAATTTGAGTGGGTAAACTGTAACAACCTTGTGATAGATAATGTGGAATATAAGCAGAATTGAAATACTTTGGGAATATGTCCACCCATACCTGAAGGGAAGAGAGGAGGATGGGGTTATAGAGTTATAATGAATTCCAAAAGAAATACAAACTAAATATTTTGTGTTATTACAAAATAAATATAAAACACACAAATAGGAAATAAGAATATAAACTAACTTTTCATTTTTTCTTGATTGTATAATTTCCCAGAACTGGGTGACTCAGAACCTTATTAACATGTCAAAGTGCTCCCAAAAATTTTAGGAAGTTTTCTCAGCCAACCCAAAACCTTGAAAGAAGGACAACTGGGAAACGGTCCCTAAGAGCAGCTTTCCACCGAGAGTTTAATACAACTCTTACAATTAGATGAATAGCCTACTATCAACTTACAATTGCTCATTTTATTTAGGTTCTGGAGGATACATTTTTTATAAATTCGTCTATAAATATTTTATCTAGTTCTTGGATTCTTAAAGCACATAAAATAAATGAGGGGGGAACAGTAATCCAAGCAAGAAGGTATGTGGGCTACCTTGGAAAATTGGCCAGAACTTAATAATTTTATTATAAAATATTTGAGTTAATTGCATTTATATTCCTTTTTTCCTTACATTCCTCCATACAAATCTAATCATTCATTACAAGGATATTCATCATTATGTTTCCACAAATCGAAGACACTATCTGCCCCAAAACAAAATGTCAGAATCCAGTGCTGAAGAGCGTATGAGGAAACGGGGCCCCTACACACAGGCAGCAGGAATGTACCTGGACGGCCATTCTACTGAGTAACTCAGCAGCACGTATGAAACTAAGTGTGTGCATACTCTATAGTCAATAAACCCACTCCCAGGCATACACTCCAGAGAAATTCCTAAACCAAGTACAAAAGACACATACAATAGTGTTTATTACATCATCATTTTCGATATCAAAAGCTCAAAAACAACCTAAATTTCCACCTTACAAAAACAGAAATAAATGTCTCTCGTGCACAAAACAGACCATAATACAGCAAGAAAAGAGACAAACTAGGTCTACTTGGATAGAGTTAAAATATGTAGTGTTGAGTGGTAGGGCAAAAAAATGCAAAAAAAACAGAAGAATATGTGTAGCACAATAGCATTTATATGATTTTAAAAAAAGAAAAATCAAAATCATACATATTTTTCATGAATAAACATACTGGTAACTAAAAGTACAAAAGTTGAAATGAATGATGCAAATTAAATATATAAGAATGGGGCCAATGAGAAAAAAGAGCAGTGAGTTTGAGACCAAGGATCAAAAGTAAACAAATAAAATAAATTAAATAAAAGTGAGACCATGACCTAAAGATAAAATACCGATCCAATGTGCTCCTAAAGTGCCAACTTGTTGTCTCTCTTTCCTCCCCTTTAGTGCACTTCTCAGTCCTTTCAGGCATCCAAAATGACTCTTCCTTTTTTTTAAAGATTTTTATTTATTTGAGAGCAAGAGAGAGAGAGAACGAGAGAGCACATAAACAGGGTGGAGGGTCAGAGGCGGAGGAAGAAGCAAACTCCCTGCTAAGCAGAGAGCCTGATGCGAGACTAATCTCAGGACCCCCAGATCATGACTGAGCCGAAGGCTGACACTTAACCAACTGAGCCACCCAGGCGCTCCAAAATGACTCTTTCTAATGTCACTAACAATTCTTTTTGCTAAAATGAAAGGACATTTTGGTTCTTTTTTTAATAAAAACTGTATATAGGGCGCCTGGGTGGCTCAGTTGGTTAAGCGACTGCCTTCGGCTCAGGTCATGATCCTGGAGTCCCTGGATCGAGTCCCGCATCAGCTCCCTGCTCAGCAGGGAGTCTGCTTCTCCCTCTGACCCTAACCCCTCTCATGTGCTCTCTCTCATTCTCTCTCTCTCAAATAAATAAATAAAATCTTTAAAAAAATATTTTTTTTTAAATTTAAAAATAAAAACTGTATATATTTAAGGTGTACAACACGATTATTTGATACACACATACATAGTAAAATGATGACTACAGTCAAACTAATCAACATATCATCTCTTCATGCAGTTACCATTTACCATTTTTTGTGTGTGATGAATGCAGCTGAAATCTACTCTTAGCATATTTCCAGTGTTCAATATGGTATTATTAAGTATATTCTTCATGCATGTACATTAGATCTCTAGACTTACTCATCCTACATAACTGCAAATTTGTATGCTTTGACTACCATCTTCCTATTCTCCTCTTTCCCCTCCCCACCCCCAGACACACACCCCAGCACCTGGTAACTATCCTTCTACTCTTTGCTTCTCTAAATTCAACTTTTTTTTAGATTCCACATGTAAGTGAGGTCATGAAGTTTTTGTCTTTTTCTGTCTGGCTTATTTCACTTAGCAAAATGTCCATCTATGTTCAACTCTTGCTTTATTTGATTTCTCATGAGCATCTGACAGTTCCTTCTCACACGTTCTTACTTTGTCTTCCTCAACACCCCAGGCTCCTACTTTGCTCTCTTCTCACTTTCTGTTTTAGTTGTTTTGCTGTTTCATACACTTCCTAATCAGCCTGTAAAAAGTTCTAGTTCCCCTAGTGCTTCGCTAGACATTCCTCTTTCTCTGGACCATACAAGGCATCGTCTAAATTGCCTCTCATTTTTTTAGTGTTGCCCAAATATATTTGTATCTCCAACTAGGCCACTCTCTGAACTTCTAGCCATATAAACAACTGCCTTCTTAACATCTCTGACCATTTCAAAGGGCCTCGAACATATCCAAACTCATGCTCTTTTCCTTAAAACCTAGTTCGTTTTCAATGACCCCATGCAATAAATGGCACCATCATTCATCCAACTGCTTCAACTAGAAACCAAAAAGTCTTCTCCAATTCCTACTCTCCATTGTCCTCTATAGCCAATATCTCACTAGATGTGTTAATTTTTTTTTTAATGTCCTAAATATCTCCTGTATACATCCATGCCCCACAATCACACTGCTACTGCTTAATTCCAAGCTACTATCATCTCTAATGTGGATCCCTCCAATAACTTCCTAATTGGTCTTTCTACAACTACTGGAATCTGTTCTCCCTCAGGCCACCAGTGTGAGCTTTTCCAAATGCAAATCTGATCATGTCAACCCTGGCTAAAAACATTTGAATAATAGCACACTGCTCTTAGGATAAAATCAACAACCTTATGATAGCCTCCACACCTCTGCCTAAAAAGCCTTTTCTATGTCTACAGACTCACCACATACCCCTCTTCACTTCAGCTGTCATGTTCCACCTTAAGTTCCTCAAACAAGCCATGTTCCTTTCCACCTCAGGGCCTTTGCACACACTGTCTCCACTGCCGAAGATGCTTTTCCTGCTATCTTTCTTATTCTTCAAAACTCAGCTCAAATTTTACTCAAGGAAGTCTTCACAAATTGCCCTGCTATATGATCACATAATACTCAGTATTATTCCCTTATAACACTTACCACCATTTGTAATACATATTTATGTATGGTTATTTTATAGATTTCTCACCCCCACTACAAATGTAAGTTTCATGAGAGTAAGAAACACGTACGTTTTTCTTATCAATGTATTCCTAGTACTTTCTAGCATGGTCCCTGTCATACTCAGTAAATATTTGTTGAATGAGGAAATAAACCCAAGTATATGATCCCACCCTAGAAATTATCTTTCAAATTCCATGAAAATCCTAACCCCACTATATTAAGTATTAGCTTATCTATTAATGCCACAGAGACTGATAATTAACATCTCAATATCTAGTCTCCCTTTCTAATGAAATAGAATCCCAAATTTTTTCCGGGAGGAGGTAATATTATGGTCTGAATGCTTACAGCCCCCCAAAATCTATGTTGAAGCCCTAACCCGCAATGTGATAGTATTTGGAAGTGGGATCTTAGGGAATTAGGTTTAGATGAGATCATAAGGGTGCAGCCCCCATGATGGGATTAGTGTCTTTCTAAGAAAAGGAAGAGAGACCAGAGTTTTCTCTTCCTCTCTCACCATTATGTAAGGACATAGGAGAAGGTGGCCATCTGCAAGCCAGGAAGAAAGTTCTCACCAGGAACAGAATCTACCAGCACCTTATGTTGGACTTCCCAGCCTCTAGAACTATAAGAAATAAATGTCTATTGTTTAAGCCCCCAGTCTATGGTAGGTGGTTATAGCAGCCTGAGCTAAGACAAGCACACAGAAAAAAGGAAGGAAAGAAAGAAGGGAAGGAAGGAAGGAAGGAGGGAGGGAGGGAAGGAAGGAAGGGAAATGTCAGTCTCCTTTGCATCCCAGTGGAACCACATGAACAAGTCTGAACTAACAGGATGCAAATGCAACTTCCTGGTCATGCCCTTAAAGGAAACAGGAATGCTCTCATTCTCCCCTTTCCTCCTTTCTCCTTCATGCTGGCAGAACAAGGTGGTGAGCAGATGAGAGCAATACTCAAAATGGAATAACAACATAGGAAAAACCAGGCCCCTGATGACTATGCAGAGTCACCACAGTTGCTCACACTCAGAGGAGCAAGAGAAGAAAAATTTTATCTTGTTTAAAGTCTTGTTTTCCACCTCCATTACAAGCAACTAAACCAACATCCAATCAATACATTCCACTAATTAATATATTCGCCATGTGAGTATTCCTTGGAAGAGTGACATAAAAAATTGTCACATAAATTCCTCCTAACCAATAGGGCTGTGCCCAGAAGAAGGTTAAGAAAGAAGAAAAAAGGAAATCTAGATTCAGGAAAAAGATACAGAGCATCAAAAAAAAAAAAATTTCATCTACTGCGATTTTTTTTCAGGCCTACCCAAGTCAACCATATGTCCAGCTTATGGCTGAGCTTTGTCACCAAAATATTTTGTCAAGCACACCACCATCCCAATCTTCCCTCCTAGCTCTTTTAAAGCCCTCGAGGTCCTTAAGGAATCCATCTGCCTCCAGCTGCGGTCAGTTCATTTTGCATCCACCCTCCTTCCCCCTTCCTGGTCACCCTTGCAGCTTACGAAAGCTGAGATTCCAACTGGACACTCATTTTAGACAGGAGGCACTGGAAGGAAGGAAGGAAGGAAAGAAGGAAGGAAGGGAAGGAGGGGAGGGGGAGGGGAAGAGGGGGAGAGGGGGAGGGGAGAAAAAAATTTTCTAATTTAACCCAAATACAAGCCCCATAAATCCATGCCACCCCATGCCATCACCTGCCATCCAGAGATTGTTTACACGTGCAGTGTGCTAACTGCTGCCACGGGCAGACTCACTGGTTTTCCCTGGAAAACTCAAGGCTTTCCCTGCATCTGCTCAAGCCAAGTTGGAAGTATCCCCAACTGACTGTGACTTCATTTACCTATTTGCTCAGCTTGCTTATCTTTCTCTCAATACTTTCATTATCTCAATCCCAAGTCATTTACTCAGAGATTAAGCAAAAGACAGAATAAGATTCGTCAGAAAACCAGTGCATACCATTGATATATCTATATATGACCACTCCTAAAAAAATCAGTTAGTCTTTTTTTATCTTTCTACAAAGGAAAAAGAACAGAATCAATGAGAGGAGCTATAAAAGAATGACGTAAATACATTTGTGTAGTTTTTTTGTTATTGGTTAATCTTTATATGTTAATGTCAAAGGTTTTGGAAGTAAAATAATCATAGAATGAAGAGAGGAAAAATGAGCATATCTGAATGATAAATCAATCTTCTATCCCTCATCATTGCTACAGTATCTTATTGACTCTATATCATGTTGCTCATAGGATATGATTTAATGTATTAAGAAAGCATTGTCTGGGGGCACCTGGGTGGCTCAGGCATTAAGCGTCTGCCTTTGGCTCAGGTCACGATCTCAGGGCCCTGGGATCAAGCCCCGCATCGGGCTCCCTGCTCCACGGGAAGCCTGCTTCTCCCTCCCCCCTGCTTGCGTTCCCTCTCTCGCTGTGTCTCTCTCTGTCAAATAAATAAATAAAATCTTAAAAAAAAAAAGCACTGTCCCAAACACAGCTTCCTCCACCATCACCAACTGGCATAGAACCCAGTATTTCACAACAAGACATTATTTTAGGTTAAAATGATTGCATTTTCAAGAGATCCCTATTAAAATTATTCCACTTGCATATCACTTTATGTGCATAAAGTAATTGTATTTAATCCTCACCACAAACCAGTGAAGCAGACACCACTGACCTCATTTAAAAATAAAAATAAATAAATATATAAAAGAAAGTAAAGTCCTATAGTTGGTGAAGGCTGAATGAGAACTCAAACTACTGAGTTCCATGTTCCTCTTGCACTTCACACTGTCCACTCTGGAACACAGTCAGGCAGGACAGAGCTTTGCAATTCGGGTCCTCCTTGCCACATGCCAGAATCAGAAACGCCAACTCAGATTTTCTTGCAGAGAACACTGCAACTGTAATCACATAACAGGGCCCACTGATGTATTTCCAGATGCCCCCTGCTCAAGAATCCATGATCCTTATGTTTCTATACAAATGTTATCTTCTTATTTGCCAGAAAACAGGATGATAACAATGACAGAGAGTTACAGGGCTTAACCGACACTTAATGAATTCTCCTTTTATAGGCATCCAGCCAAGTATTCAACAAACCACACAGCTCTCAATATAACTGGTATTTCGTCCATTTTGAAATAAGCTCACCCCTAATGCATAGGGCTGACCCTTCATCCCCTTAGATGAATGGAAAGTGTCTAATTTTCCAAAGGTCAGAAAGCCAAGGCTGGTAAGGTCCTTATGCAACATAAATCGATAACATTTCTTAATTATAGGAATTCAGACATATTTTAAATAGACAAATCAAAACTGAAACTATTTCTCCTTTATACCTTGCTGGTGGGGCCATTTTAAAATGTAAGAAACAATCATTAAAACAATAGGCATTTGTTACCATCTTGTATATAGAAGATAATAGCCCCAAATTTCAATTCAACACGGTAAACGCAAGGAGGAGACACACATAATTCTACCTTGGGGAAGTAACTCTTAATCTTTAAAACAAACAAACAAAACAAAACAAAAAAATATGAGAGAACCAAGAACACACCTAATAACTCAGCCTAATACCCAACTCCAGTGAAATTTCCATACATCATATGGAAATAGCTTCTGAGAATTATAACTACCAACATTTGTTCTGTTCTAATTATCTTACAAAATAATTTCAAATGCATTATCTGGATCAATCGCCATAAAAGCCCTATTAAGAAAATTTAAGGCTCAGAGAGTTATCCCAAGTGCTTAAGTGGTGAATCAGGGACTAAAGATATTCCAGAATGTTAATCTTTTTGCTAAACCATTATTCTTCTGGTAAAATCTAGAGATTAATGTTTATGAAAGAACTGAAATCCTTGACGGAAAACTGGAAATGAAGTTACTGAACAATAAGAAACTGTTGATTAAGGAAGAGACTCGCTGGTCTGGATTTTGCTCCTGACCTCTTCACTCAATCTACTCTTAGGGTCACCCTGAATCTTTGCTGCATAGAAAGTATCGGAGTGGGCGTCCTTCAAACCACCTCTGGTTTGGTGCTGGCTGATTCGGATTGCTTTCTGCTCAAGTAAAACTTGTCGTGTTTCTAATATGCCTCAGTTTATCTTTTAACAGTTCTGGTGTCACGGGAAGGAACGGAAGGACACCCCGACAGCGCCGGGGAGCTAGATGCAACCAAGCCTGGGTACCTGTGGAGGCCCTCGAGCGGGCTGCTTTCTCGCTGCCTCTGGAGGGGGTGGCTAAGTCTCTCCGAGATCCTGGGTTCTAGCTCCCCAACTCTTGCACTGAACGCCTTCAGACTTGACACACAGCAGTTTCTTTCCCCCCCCCCCCCCCCCCCCCCCCCCCCCCCCCCC